>NC_084552.2:48442832-48687832 GCF_033978685.3 Nerophis lumbriciformis
GTTTATGCTTTTAGTCGGGGAAAAAAAACAACTTCCCTGAGGCGCGCGTCCCGCTATATGCTACACTCCATTGGCTCCCCTCATCCAGAGAATTTCCCCCGATGGTTGTACCAGTTAAATGAAGCCATGAAGAAGAAAGCAGCAGGGGGTCAAAGGAGGGTGATACAGTAGATTCAAGGAACTTTTTCCTCTTTTTTACCAATTTGTCTGTAAACTGCAAAAATAAGAGAGTTTGGGTTGTTTAATCCTGCTTGGAAGTGACGTCAAAGGACCAGAAGAATACGCTCTAGGGGCCAATCCACTGAATCAGTGCCACGCACCATAAAATTAACTGTAAAATACTTTCTTCTTTTTTAGAACAGTATCCTGCACATTCTTCTAATTGCATATGTAATAGATACAATTTGAAAGATTAGTTTTAAACACTGAACACTGGAAAAATATAAATTGTTGCCTGTTTCTGTGGAACAATATCAATTGTTGCCTGTTTCTGTTTGCTAAAATTAGACTTTACCATAAAATATAATCACTTATGTTTAGAGGTGTCCGATAATATCGGCAGGCCGATTTTATCGGCCGATAAATGCTTTAAAATATAATATTGGAAATTATCGGTATCGTTTTTTTTTTATAATCGGTATCGTTTTTTTTATTTTTATTTTTATTTTTTTATTTTTTTGTAATTAAATCAACATAAAAAACACATTATACACTTACAATTAGTGCACCAACCCAAAAAACCTCCCTCCCCCATTTACACTCATTCACACTCATTCACACAAAAGGGTTGTTTCTTTCTGTTATTAATATTCTGGTTCCTACATTATATATCAATATATATCAATACAGTCTGCAAGGGATACAGTCCGTAAGCACACATGATTGTGCGTGCTGCTGGTCCACTAGTAGTACTAAACTTTAACAGTTAATTTTACTCATTTTCATTAATTACTAGTTTCTATGTAACTGTTTTTATATTGTTTTACTTTCTTTTTTATTCAAGAAAATGTTTTTAATGTTTTTATCTTATTTTATTAATTTTTTTTAAAAGTACCTTAGCTTTACCATACCTGGTTGTCCAAATTAGGCATAATAACGTGTTAATTCCACGACTGTATATATCGGTTGATGTCGGTATCGGTTGATATCGGTATCGGTAATTAAAGAGTTGGACAATATTGGAATATCGGATATCGGCAAAAAGCCATTATTGGACATCCCTACTTATGTTGTATATATCTGTGTTACTCCTTTTTTCAACTATACTTTAAGTACATTTTATTTGAGGGAAAAAAAAACACTTTAGTTAAAATTCACACTTTAGTTGTGTCACTGCACTTTTCACTCAGGCCTGTTACACTAACACATTACCCCCTCTGAAAAATGTGTAATACTCCACAAGTCACATGGTCCACATGGAGTTGCATCATTCACATCCTCAGCAAGCCATGTGAAGGCCAAAAGTAAGTTCACCTATTTATAAAGTATACTCAATTATTTTTCAACTATACCGAAGTCAGAGGAATCTCAGCATAGTCTTGTTACCGAAATCATTTTTTGATGTTATGTCTTTATTTGTTTTGTGTTAAATCACTGTAACGTGCTAAAATTTCAACATGCTATTAGCATAAACACAATTTGCTATATTTCATCCATCCATCCATTTTCTACCGCTTATTCCCTTTGGGGTCGCGGGGGGCGCTGGAGCCTATCTCAGCTACAATCGGGCGGAAGGCGGGGTACACCCTGGACAAGTCGCCACCTCATCGCAGGGCCAACACAGATAGACAGACAACATTCACACTCACATCCACACACTAGGGCCAATTTAGTGTTGCCAATCAACTTATCCCCAGGTGCATGTCTTTGGAGGTGGGAGGAAGCCGGAGTACCCGGAGGGAACCCACGCAGTCACGGGGAGAACATGCAAACTCCACACAGAAAGATCCCGAGCCCGGGATTGAACCCAAGACTACTCAGGACCTTCGTATTGTGAGGCAGATGCACTAACCCCTCTGCCACCGTGAAGCCCGCTATATTTCATGTATTTGCTAATTCTATGTTAAAAACTAGTGATGGGTAAATGTCGCCTTAGCGCAAACCTGGGCAAATTATGGACCATGGGCCGCTTACACGCCCGTTAAGATACTCATTCCGGCCCGCCGGACGTTTCCAAATATTTTTTGTAGAGCTTTAACATCGAAACTGTAGCCGCCATTATGATGTGCACTGTTGTTTTCAAATTACCGTAAGTCTTCAACTATACAAATATTTCTATGGTTGGAATCTGTGCTTTTAATGTATATACAAGTTATAACGGTAATCTGCATCACAGCAGCTCAGACTAGGCACCAAGCAGAGTGGGCGGTGTGTTTCCACAGAGTGTTTCCAGATTGGCCAGCCTAAAACATGATGGGACAAACATGGAAGCTGATATTTACAACAAAGTTCTGCAGAAAAGTGATATTATATCAGCTTGGAGGTGGGGTTTTTTTACCCTTTGTGTTCATATTTTGCCTTGTTTGTTGCATTTTTGTTGACTTTCGCTTGATTGGAAAGGATGTCGGTCGGGGAGGTGGTCTGAGAAGTAAAAGAGGAGCGACGAATATATGTTGGTAATATTAAGTGTCTTATCGGTCACAGCTAACATTGTAAATCCCACATTCTTTATTTTCATGTACATTCAGTAAAAAAAAAGCCATGTATATATATATATATATATATATATATATATATATATATATATATATATATATATATATATATATATATATATACATACATACACCCCGGCCCCCAAAATAATTGCCCAGGCCTTCATTAGAGAGTGTGTGGCACACTCATTGGCTGTATTGCCATTGTGTTGACAGTGTTAGTGTTTCGTAATGGCACCATCTGCTGGAACAAAAAAAATATCTACAATTGACCTTAGAATAAATTATTAATTAGCAAATATAATTTGTTTTTTCAAACTAATAACTGTGCAGAAAGGCCTATGAAACATGCAACTCTGGTCAATGAGCAAACTTACTGTAGGAAACAGGAAAATAACATTTACCCTTAAATGTGGCGATGATATCAATATTATTCCACACTTCAAATACGTCTTTTTAGATTGATGATGGCAACAAATGAAGATGTTGAACGTGGTACATTAGTCCTCTGACTTCGTTCAGTACAAGCTGTCACTTGTGAGCCGAAAGAATAATCATAGTCAAATGACACAGCAGTTGTATCGGTGACAGGTTTTTTTTTCTTACAGTGACACACACATCGACGCATCGATGGACACAGTATCAGTCCCTGTGTTTCATAATGCATCAATACTTCAGAATCGTTAGACCCATCAATACTAAAAATTAACTTCTGTTACTTTTAAGTTCTGTATTCTAAGGGCATTCAATCGATAGCAACTGGACTGTTTAGTTTGACTAAGAAGACGTTTCACCTCTCATCCAAGTAGGCTTCATCACTTCATGCTCCTAGACTCAGATTGGTCAGATCTAGTTTTAGACTTAGTCTATGAGCATGAACTGATGAAGCCTACTCGGATGACAGGCGAAACGTCTTCTTAAGACAGACCAAACATTCCAGTTCTGATCGATTAAATGCCCTGAGATTGCAATGACCTGGATGAATGAGAACATTCATAGACATGTTTTAAGACCTGGTACTGGCGCTTCACAGTTAGATGACACAGCAGCTGTATTAGTCACGTGTTTTTTTCTTAAAGTGATACACACATCTAGGCTTCGAGGGACACAATATCACTCTTTCCCACGTTTCATAATATCTACAAAAATAAAAATAATAATAATATCTACAAAAACTCATTCCACTTATTTCAGTCCTGTTACTCAAATTAGTCATCTTTTGTTTAGAGAGTTTGTACAAAAATACAATAAAGTCGTGATGGCCTAAAACACATTTTGAGAGAAACAATGTGTGTCAGGGTTTCCACATAATGCAATTGAATGTGGCGGACCACCACAGCGTTTTTATTCCTGCCACACCTTGAAAATATATGTATATATTTTTTACTTTACAACAAATGTAAGTAATGTAATATATTGTAGCCCCCAGAAGAAATTACAAAACGTTTGACGCTATTTTTAAATTTTATTACCAATCTTTTGATACCAAATGGCACAATTCCAACAGGTTTTACCTCCCGTGTACACACTTTCGTCCCCTTGAGTCCGCAGTTTCCTTCCGGACACACAACAACACTTCCTCATTCTCCGCCAATCACCTTCAAGGCACGGACGGTGTGTTTGCAAACATGGAAAAACTGACATTAAATCCCTACCACATGAACATTAAACATTACCACCAGCAGGTAGTTACATTTTGATTGGATATATATATAGCCTATTATATGCACACTATTGACAAGTGATGTACCGAAAACTCGACCACCGAAAAAAGACTTTGATTACCGAAAACAGTGCTGCCGGATGTAAACAAAACGCACGTCATTGTCTGGAGTGTTGTCAGCATGTCTGCAATGTGGACGTAACCAGATATACCCGTGGACAGCGTCTACAAAATGTGCAAATATTAAGAGGACAGGGACATCGAGGGACAGAAGTTAAGAGTCTCTAAACATGACTACATTTTATAATAATACCAGAAGAAGATTAGATTTGTTTCTAGTAGTTTTTAATTTATTTTAATTAAAAAAGTCATTAAAAGTCTCGAGAATGACACTTGAAAAATTCTCAAAAGTACATTGTACAATAATCAACAATTGAAAATGTGGCAAAACAATATAAAAATATATATTAATACTAATGATATAAAAGATTTTTTTTAAATGTACGTATACATTATTTTTGTCTTTTTATTCAATCCAATCGACTTTATTTATACAGCACATTTTAGAAAACAATAAGTGTTTCACAAAGTGCTGCACAGGAGTTAAAACACACATTTAGAAGCAGGATAAAACTAAGGAGAGTACCTTGTAAAAAACTCTTAGTGGTAAACAATTTTTTTAAGAAAATCGTATCATCATAGCAGATTAGGCAAATTATTTGATGACATCATGGTGACCAGGCCCATAACCACGCCCCACTACCACACCCCCACCGCCACAAGTATCTTGGCAGTCTTAGGGAAACCCTGTGAGTTATGCATTTTTTAGACTTAAGTATGATTTTCAGTGGAATGTCCCTTAATCAGTATTTATATTTGTCATTTGAAGTTTCAAAGTATGAACACGTAAAACAAACATTTCCTGATGCTGTTTAACCCCCCAGGCAGTCTTCATTCATTCTGAAAAAGATCAAAAGAATAAAGGAATAACCGTGCCAAAAGCTTTCTTCTGTAATTAAATGTTTTGAAGGCTACATTTTGCTTTTGGGTATGAAAGAAAATGTTAAAAGAAGGACTCCATCCCCCTTGCAGCTTTTGTGTTCCAACAGAAGATGTGTTGTGCGTTTACAGCAGTGGCTCTCAAACTTTTTTTGTCATCCCCCACTTTGGACAAGGGGGAGTTTTCAAGCCCCACCTGCCCCCATCGCCCCAACAGAGCGCTAATGCCAAGCTTTAACATTTTCAAATTTATTGAACATCAAATTGTATACATTCAAACTCAATAACATAAAATAACATCAAGTTCAATAATAAATAAAATAACTGTGCAGCTGTGGTATAACTTGCATCAAGTTCAATAATAAATAAAATAACTTCCATCAAGTTCAATAATAAATAAAAAAAACTGTTATAACTTGCATCAAGTTCAATAATAAATTTTAAAAAGTGTTATAACTTGCATCACGTTCAATAATAAAATCACAAAAACTGTTATAACTTGCATCAAGTTCAATAATAAATCAAAAAAAGTGTTATAACTTGCATCACGTTCAATAATAAATCAAAAAAACTGTTATAACTTGCATCAAGTTCAATAATACATCAAAAAAAAGTGTTATAACTTGCATCACGTTCAATAATAAATCAAAAAAGTGTTATAACTTGCATCAAGTTCAATAATAAATCAAATAAAAGTGTTATAACTTGCATCAAGTTCAATAATAAATCAAAAAAAGTGTTATAACTTGCATCAAGTTCAATAATAAATCAAAAAAAGTGTTATAACTTGCATCAAGTTCAATAATAAATCAAAAAAAGTGTTATAACTTGCATCAAGTTCAATAATAAATCAAAAAAAGTGTTATAACTTCATCACGTTCAATAATAAATCAAAAAAAGTGTTATAACTTGCATCAAGTTCAATAATAAATCAAATAAAAGTGTTATAACTTGCATCAAGTTCAATAATAAATCAAACAAAAGTGTTATAACTTGCATCAAGTTCAATAATAAATAAAAAAAAGTGTTATAAATTGCATCAAGTTCAATAATAAATCAAATAACTTGCATCAAGTTCAATAATAAATACAATAAAAGTGCCACTTTGCAATCTTTGCAAAAAAAAAAGGAGGAGCTATGCATTTGGCAAGACAGGGCAAGTGACAGCACTTTTCCCCGGGAGAGCCACCTTGCTTCACTGTGAAACAGCACGGCTGTATGATCAGCTCCCATTTCCTCACACAGTGCAGAGAACAGTCGCACTTTCAGTGGTCGTGTTTTGATCAAATTTACCGCGCTCACAACATGTTAAAACCTCATTGAGTTCGGGGCTGAGCTGCCTTGACGCGAGTGCTTCCCGGTGAATGACACAGTGTGTGCCCGTCAGATTTTTGTTTCTCTGCAGGCGCTGGCTCTGGCTCGACAACCTTTGAGGTGCGAGTCACAAATGTATATATTTGTGTAATTGTGGTCCACACATTAGCCTGCTACCCATCCGCGCGAAAGTTTGTTCCGCTTAGCCACGCCCCCATTAGTTACTGTTGCTATGTCTGTCAAACTTTCGCTCGTACCGAGAAATATAAAGCCTACAGTAAAAATAAGTACCGGTAATTTCCATTTATTTATATAGCGGATTTCACAGACAGAATCACAAAGTGATTTACATTGTGTATAGAAAATGAAAGCATAGTGAAAAAAATAATCTAAGAATATAATAATTAAAAAAAATGTTTAAAGTGAAATTTCCTCCCGTTCCTCGCGCCCCACCTGTCATGTCTCTATTCCCCACCAGTGGGGCGCGCACCACACTTTGAGAAACGCTGGTTTACAGGATGTGATGCGTTGTGTTGGACTAACTAATCATATTTAGCACACCTGTGATCAGCACTGCAAGTACAATCACTGCTGTAAAAAACTTAAATAACTTAATAATAATCTCCTTCATGCAGGGTGCACTGCTTCCATTACTTGATCCCGCTGACCAAGGAGGGCAATTACGCCATCGTGGCCAACGTGGAAAGCATGGACTACGACCCGCTGGTGGTCAAGCTCAACAAGGACATCTCAGCCATCGAGGAGGTGATGAGCGCGGCCTTGCAGCAGCACAAGTTCCAATACATATTTGAAGGTAATCCAGAGGTTCCCACTGCTCGGAATAGATTCTGCAAGCATTTTCATTACACTCCATAGCCTCAACGCACTGAATCATAGAAAATGAAGCAAGGATATACTTAAGAGTAGTCAGTGTATAGCTTGTGATTTACGATCAACTCAACACGCAGCCAGTATTGTCTGAATAGCAAGCATCGAGATAATTGTGTCTTTGCTACATGGTCCCCGGGGGGCATGAGTGCTATCGGAACTGGGGAGCTATGGTTCCTTGACGTGGGCATGGATTCCAACATGCACTGTGATGATCCGAAGGAAGGAAGGAGTCTAACATGGAGGATGGAATAGGATCCCAGTAGAGCTGGACAATTACGGCAAAAATAATAATCACAATTATGTTCATTAATATTGTAATCACGATTAAAAACACGATTATTCATTGATTTTAAACAAGTATTTATTGTACAACCAAAACTCAACTTGAAATATGATTTTAAAGAACAAATTATATAAATTAGTAACAAATAAACCACAACAAGTGAAGTAATAATAATAGTAACAACAATACATTAAAATAACAGTATTAAAAAAAAAAAAAAGTTTTTCCATTTTAGTCATTTTGAATGATGTTTTTTTTACTTTCTACACTTAATTTACCAGAATAGAGTGTGTGCTTCTTGTTTGATTAATTAAATGTATTAAAGTGTTTGTTAATGAAATGCCGATATCCCCACATTTATTGGTGCAATACATCTTTGGACAATTTTGACCATTATTTTAAATCAGAACATAATAATTGTGTAAATCTATCAATACGTGATTTCTTACATTATGCTTGTGTAAAGTACTTTTTGAAACCTTTATTTTGTTGGCGCAGTTAGACCGGATGTGGTACACAGCACTTTATTGTGAAGGGGGGGGGAAGTGTGTGCTACTGTTCTGAGCTTGACGAGTAAGGAGACGACTTGAGGCTGTTTTAAAAACAAAAAAAGAGAGAACGTTTCTAAAGTTGCGATTGCTGTCCTGTTTGTCAGTTGATCTTACATCGATGATGTCGTTCACAACAACACAAACAGATGAGATGTGTTGTGGGTGTATGGATTGTTCTCGTTAGCTTTAGCTTTGTAGTTAAGTTGGTGTTTCAAGTAGCTATCTCGATATTATTTAGTTCAGGACAGAGAAGTTGAGTGTTTCAGAGATGAATGAGCTCACTCATATGTCAATTTCTGTGATAGTCTGCGTTTAACAATGGATTCAGTTTTATTGGCCAATTCTGTACCATCCACGGTTACGTCAACGCGGAAATCATATGCCTGACTTTTTTTGTCGACCTTTATTGATCAGGCATAATAGTGATGTGTCAAATAAAAATTAGCAACTGTGGTGAGATCCCAAACTTCTAGTAGACGTGGTCTGTTTTTCACTCATTTATTCCTCATTTGTTTTGTAATCGTCAATTGTATACTTTACTAGTCCCAGTGGGGAAATTTCATCGCTACATTCTCCGAAGTTTGCATGCATGCTGCACAACTCATTTATAATTTTTTTTATTGTTATTATTGTATTTTTATGATCGTGGGAAGCCATCATCCAAATCAAAATACGATTAATTGTCCAGCCATAGATTCCAGTAACAACATGTGCATTGCTGGTGAAGGCAGTTCAAGATAACAATGTTTACACTAAATACTTGGTACTGAACTTTGTGTCCAGATACTTGTTTCCATTGCATAATAAATCTCTACTGCAATGCAAGCTGTACACTGACTAATGATGTACAACTTTTTCACTTCCGATACAATATCAATATTGAAGCCTTTGGTATTGGCTGATTAATCCGATACGATATCAACAGGAATGGTAGCACAAACTTGAGTTATTTTGTAGTGTGGAACGTTGAAAAAGGTTTAGTCAAGTAAAATTAGTCAAATAGAAAACAGTGGTAGGTACGACAAACACTAACCTATTTATTTTTAACCATCTGGAATAGATTTATGCTGTCATTAAGTTGAAATGGAGTGGTAATTGATTCTTTTGGCAACATTTGTGTTCACAATAATTAATGAAGTTAACATCATGGCGCAGTAAGTTGAATGATTTGGACACGTTTGTTACTGGATACTTTGTAATATGCTTCTGCCATGGATAGTTTGTATGTGTAAGTAATATGTAACTAAACTTCTTTATATTGACAAATATGTTGCTTTAGACTGCAGCAATGTTCAGTGAAGGACACTTATTACGTATTCCTAGCTTGTGTGCTTAGACCATGTTTACTTTTTGTAAATAAATTGACTAAAATAGAAGAAAAGACCAACCTTGTGTGCTGGCTGTCCAGCTTTGCACAAGTGAACACGCTGCAGGACTGCATGTATCTAGTTAAGTTAAAGTTAGAGTCCCAACGATTGTCTCACACACACTAGGTGTGGTGAAATGTATCCTCTGCATTTGACCCATCCCGATGTTCACCACCTGGGAGGTGAGGGGAGCAGTGAGCAGCAGCGTGCACCGCGCTCGGGTATCATTTGGTGATTTAACCCCCAATTCCAACCCTTGATGCTGAGTGCCAAACAGGGAGGCAATGGTTCACATTTTTTGTAGTCTTTGGCATGACTCGGCCGGGGCTTGAACTCATAACCTCCCAGTCTCAGGGCGTACACTCTAAACACAAGGCCACTGAGCTGGTATCGGACATTTATCACACATGTTACATGCAAGCACATACTGTATAATCAGATACTCTTTTGCTGATATTGGACCGATATCATATCGGGACACCCTTTACACTGACTAATTCAAAATGCAATAATTTCTACAGTATTGTTTGAATATTATAAATGTGAGGGGTTTACTCATTTTAGTGACATGACTAAAATGCGATTCTCCAACCAGGTCTGGGTCATCTGATCTCCTGCATCCTGATCAACGGGGCGCAGTACTTCAAGAGGATCAGCGAGTCGGGCATCAAGAAGATGTGCAGGAACATCTTTGTCCTGCAGCAGAACCTCACCAACATCACCATGTCCAGAGAGGCGGACCTTGACTTTGCCAGGTATGCATCTTCTCTTATACACAGAGAAGCAATACGGGATAGTTGGCATGGAGGATTAAGCAGCTTTAGCAGCTCTTGTTTGCTGATGTTAATTGTTATGGATTCTTCTTGCAACAAAGCCAAAGAAGCTTGAACAGCACAAATCTAGTGCACTTGTGTTGCAAACGTTTCAGTCGATAGTAAAAGCAGAAAAAAAAAGTGTTAACTGAAGCCACCATGAATGTGTAAGAAAGAGCATTGATTAGCGTGTTGTTTCTCCCCTCTGTCAACTTTGATTATGGCGAGCGATGGCGGCGCCTTCTCTCTCCCTTGTCCCCACGCCGCCTCTCGGCCGCCCTGATTGCGAGATGTTGATTGGGATTCGCCGCGCACTTTGTTTACACATTCTGCGGCTTTCTGGATCACACACACAAAGACATGCACACCCGTCACACGAGGTCCAGCCACATCCACACAATTAGCATGCAGGCTGTCGTTTCAGGGAATAAGTAACATGTTTCTAATGATATGACTTTTTCCAAGTTGTGCTGTGATGGCACTGACAAGAGCAGAAGGCGGAGCTCGAGCAGTCTGAGACGTTAACATTTCTTGTGTTTTTGGAAGACTGCTCTCATGAGAGGCAGCAGATGCTTCTCATGTACTGTGCGTGCGCGTGCGTGCGTGTTCATGCTGTTTTCCTGCATGCGTGTGCTTGTGTGGGGAAAAGAAGGAGAGCGAGACACGGACAAGGGCATCGTAATAAGCATTGATTTGAGTTAAAACTGAGCCAGCCACTAGCCAGCACTGCAGAACGCATGAAGAACTTAACACACACACACACACACATTGTGCCCTTTAACAGGAAAGGTGTGGACACATTGCCACCTTGTGGTCACCTCTATGTAAACCCTATATGCCCTGTATCTGGCTGTCTTAGCTCTTTCACGCAAACACACACACACACTCCCCCCTCTTGTCTTCCCACCCTCCTGTCCGCCATCCACGCCTCCAGCAGAGACGAGACGCAGTCGAGATGAAACACAACACAAAAGTTAGTCAGCGTTGCTAAGCAACAGCCTGCTCTGCTGGACTCTGTGATTTATTATTATTTATCCAAGCAACATATGTCAACGCCTTTTAAGAGCCATATTGCGATATAATTAGCACACAATATTTGTTCTTTAAAGCTGCTTCTCACCTTTTGTACCAACCCTAAAACGACTAAATTAGTTGCTTTTTCCTCCCACAGTAATGCTGTAATGACAGCAGCTAATTATTCATTCGCATATATGGAAATTCACAGAGCTGGTGCTTAAATAATGTACTCGACAAACAACAACATGTAAATGTACAACAATCGTTTTCAACAAGACAGAGAAGAACTACATTGAAATAAAAACAAATATATGCAGACACAAAACTAAACACTTCTATGCATTTTAATATGTGCAGTAAAACTATGGAACCGAGTGAGCCGGGAACTCAAACAAGTTTAAGAAACTGAACAAGAGAAAGATTATTTATAATTATTACTAAAGCCAGGCTGGAAATGACCCTAACATAATCACAGGAAACATTAGTTTGAGACGCAGCCCCCATCCTAGCAACAGGAAGGAAATGGAAGCCAACTGCAGCAATGGCAGAAGCAAAAGCCGCCCTCATACACCAGGACATTATGTGGCAAGTACAGAGTGGCAGAGGGGGCCTTGGGATGGGAACAACACCTACGTGGAAAAAGGCTGCCCCATCATAACATCGACACCCTGTGCTGGAGGAGCTGCGCCATCAAGAGAAGGCAGCCAGATGTGCTAAAGCACTCAGCAAGGTCGATGGATGAGATGGGATGGCCTGGAAAAGAAGAAAATTGGATGGGGCAAACTATGGAACATGGATTCCAACTGGCTGAGCTTCATAATCAGAGCCGCATATAATATATATATAATATCCTTCCCTCTCCAACCAACCTACATCTCTCGTTTGGAAATAATCCAGCCTGTCCTATGTGCAGTCCCTGCAGACCTCAATCATATCCGGGTGGGCTGCAAGGTCAGTGTTGAAGTGCTTCGCCGCAGAACTGGAACAGAAGAGGATAACCATCAACGCCTTCCCCATAGGTACTCAGGACACTGTCCCAAAGTTAACATCCTCCATAATTCGAGAAGGAAATAAACAACGCAACAAGGGAACAACTGCAGACTCATGCACAGTCAACGCAGCGTGAGATTGGGAAATGTGAGTGGATTTAAGCCAGAGGCTCACATTCCCACCCCAAATCACAGTTACCACCCTGCGGCCAGACTTGGTCCTCTGGCCCAATACCTGCCAATGTTTCTTCATCGTTGAGCTGACGGTCCCTTGGGATCATGCGGGATGTGACCAATTTAGCGGCAGGAACAGAGGAGCTATGCTGGAGCGTAAGGTGTTTCCAGTGGAGGTGGGCTACAGAGGCTTTGTAGCCAGCTTTACCACAAGGCTCCTAAAGGAGGTGGGAATCAGAGGTCAGGCCCATTGGAAGGCAATCAAATAACTTGATTGCCTTCCGTTGTAGCCGAAAAGAGCTAAAACGGAAAGACACTGTATGGGCTGCAAAATAACCGCATGGCCTGACAACAGATACCCACACCTGATTAAGCTGTGGTTGGTCAGCCTTTGACAAGGGTGTATTGTGATTAAAGACCGAAACACCCAATGAGTCGGGTGCACACAACTGACGATGTGTTGTTTGGCAACCTTTAGAGGTCAGCGCCAATCCCACCCTAGAATATCTCCAACCCCACTTAAGAAGATGGCTCTCCAGTATTGTGCTGATTTCATCAGGGATTGTAATAACCAGTCCAATCAAGCAATCTAATATGGGTGTTTTGATCCAATAATGATATCTGTATGTTATCATCAAAAAAACAAAACATGTATGGGATTATAAAGTGCTTGCATGTAAAATGTATGTTATAACGACCGATACAAGCAGTCAGTCCTGCAAAGCTCTAAATGTCCTCCAATAAACACACATGGTTGGTCTTTTCTAATGTTTTGGTCAAGTCATTTACAAAAGGTAAACATAGCAGGCTATACATAGGCTAGGCTACTAGGAACAAGCAGCACACAACAGCTAAGCACGCTATAACATGTAATAGGTGTTCTTAATCAAACGATGTTGCAGTCTAGAACACATTTGTCGACATACACAAGTATCAATAACTGTAGTTGAATATTACTTACACATACAAAGTCTTCAAGGTAGATGTGCATTAAAAAATATTTTGTAACAAACATGTCCGCATCATTCAACCAACTGCATCATGATCTTAACGTTAGGAATTATTGTGACCACTAGGTAGGGGTGTGGGAAAAAATCGATTCGAATTCAAATCGCCATTCTCGCGTTGTACGATTCAGTATCGATTCTCATTTTTCAAAAATCGATTTTATTTTTTATTTTATTTTTTATTTTTTTTAATTAATCAATCCAGCAAAACAATACACAGCAATACCATAACAATGCAATCCAATTCCAAAACCAAACCCGACCCAGCAACACTCAGAACAGCAATAAACAGAGCAATTGTGAGGACACACAAACACGACAGAGAACAATCCAAAAGTAGTGAAACAAAAATTAATATTATCAACAACAGTATCAATATTAGTTACAATTTCAACATAGCAGTGATTAAAAATCCCGCATTGACATTATCATTAGACATTTATAAAAAAAAAAAAAAAAAAAAAGAACAATAGTGTCACAGTGGCTTACACTTGCATCGCATCTCATAAGCTTGACAACACACTGTGTCCAATATTTTCACAAAGATAAAATGAGTCATATTTTTGGTTCATTTAATAGTTAAAACAAATGTACATTATTGCAATCAGTTGATAAAACATTGTCCTTTACAATTATAAAAGCTTTTTACAAAAATCTACTACTCTGCTTGCATGTCAGCAGACTGGGGTAGATCCTGCTGAAATCCTATGTATTGAATGAATAGAGAATCGTTATGAATCGGAAAAATTTCGTTTTTGAATTGAGAATCGCGTTGAATCGAAAAAATCGATTTATAATCGAATCGTGACCCCAAGAATCGATATTGAATCGAATCGTGGGACACCCAAAGATTCGCAGCCCTACCACTAGGTGTCCGTGTCACCAAAAAACAATTACGACTCCACTTCAACTTAAAGTCATTGTATCCAATAAACCATATCCAATTGTATTTACAATCTGAAAAGTATGTGAAAATACCATCGAAACATCACAAAATGCCACAAATTCAGTCAGCCATTTTGAATATTCCGCTCCAAACATCTTCGGTAATTTCCCGAGTTTGACGTCACTGGACTAACGCTTCTGCACTCTGACCTTATTATTAGATCAGCCATACTGGAAATACGCAAAAATCAAAGAGAGATGCACTGTTTATCCACAATCCCTATATAAGACATGAACACATATGTTTTTCTTTTTCTATGCATTCTAAGTCGTAAATAAATAATACATAAAAAAGTCCGCTAACAATGTAGTCAATGGGGGGCTCTTTATTTTGCCCACAAAACCCTCTAAATAACCATCCAAAACCCGCCAACAATACTCTTTATACATATCATGAACTGAATATTAACCAAATATTAGCGATGTTGTTATTATAAGCGCTAACACAGACTGACTTTTTTTTTAGCGGCTGATTGAGAACACACAGCTAAGTAGACCTCTGCTGCTTTACTGTGAGCTGAACGCGATGTCCTGCTGATTGCGCATCATCACACACAACTGAATATGGTGTCTGCAGGAAGACTTATCCTTGCTAACCCTTCGTGTGCATCATGATTAATCCTTCATATAAACGTGAAAATATGGACATCCTAACAGTCGTTATTGAAGTAAGAGCAGACATTGTCCAGTAAAGGATAATTTTATTATGTTTGTAGGTTGTATTTTTTTGTTTAGCACTTAGTTTTAGTCATACAGTAAAACTTACAAACATTGCTTGGAGTAATGGATGAAGAATCCATACGAGTAGAACCGCTATGGACGGCTGGAAGATAAACCTCAGGTTGAAAGCTTTAGTCTAAACAGAAGGGCACTGCAGCACCTGCAACGAGCGAAATCGTCCAAAAGATGACGCTAAAGCTCAATTAATAACACACCATTCAGGTGTCTTTGCTTTTTTAGAGCAATTTGTATTATCAATCAATCAATCAATCAATGTTTATTTATAAAGCCCTATATCACAAGTGTCTCAAAGAGCTGTATTATGGCCATAAGCAAAGAAAAATCCATTAATTACCCGCATTTTTGTATAAGTTGCAAGGTTCAATAGCAGGAAAAAAGTTGATTCTTATTTTCCGGGATTTACGGTACTGTATGATTCCTGCTGATTTTGTATCGGATTAATATCGGCCAATACTCAAGGCTCCAATATTGGTATTGGATCAAAAGTGAAACATTTGTATGGGGACACCACTAAATATTATATTACACCATGCGATTTATCATATACCTGTACTGTTCAGTGGTCCTTCTTCAGTGATTTGTTAAAAAAGGTAAGAAGAAGCCCACACTGTACACAAATCGAAGCAGTTTTTCCTATAGAAATAAGAAAGTAAGTCAAATTAGTCCGTTCCAGACGCTCAAAAGTATTTACATGAAACATATTTTGTAGACAATATTTACAGTTTTGTGCAAAAAACAATGTGAATGAAGTAAATTTATAAATGAATATTTATTTAATATCACTTTCACCTTTATTGAAGAATCTAGTGGGCAAAGAAGTGGGAAGGGAGGAGGAGAGGGTCGAGCCACACTGATCCAATATTGATCACGTGATTGCAAGTTATTTTGGGAATTCAGAAGTATTTCTCACCTTCTTTACCAAAGGGCCGGCTCTCGCAACATTCTTATTTCCCGTGGTGGATTATCTACAGTAATACTCAATAAAAAATAAATAAAAATCACGGAATGGTACCGATTAGATTCCTCATAATGATAATTGGGCAAACATGCCAGTTTGATGTGTGGTTAGTTTGATTAACCAAGACAGTGCACAATAACTGGGGCAAAAAAATGTCCACAAAATTCTATAAAAATGTAAGACTTACAGAAAGCAATGTATTCTCTATGTATTAATTAATTATTAAATAATGTATCTCTTATTACACTTCTTTCATCCATCCATCCATCCATCCATCCATCCATCCATCCATATTATTACACTTTTTTTGTTTTTCCTATTATAGAATAGTTAAACACATGTAGTATACAAGCATAAAGTAATTGCTGAGTAATAGTGAAGTGTTAGGATTAGAGATGTCCGATTATGGCTTTTTGCCGATATCCGATATTGTCCAACTCTTTAATTACCGATACCGATATCAACCGATATATGCAGTCGTGGAATTAACACATTATTATGCCTAATTTGGACAACCAGGTATGGAGAAGATAAGGTACTTTTTTAAAAAATTAATAAAATAAGATAAATAAATTAAAAACATTTTCTTGAATAAAAAAGAAAGTAAAACAATATAAAAACAGTTACATAGAAACTAGTAATTAATGAAAATGAGTATAATTAACTGTTAAAGGTTAGTACTATTAGTGGACTAGCAGCACGCACAATCATGTGTGCTTACGGACTGTATCCCTTGCAGACTATATTAAAATATATTGATATATAATGTAGGAAGCAGAATATTAATAACAGAAAGAAACAACCCTTTTGTGTGAATGAGGGGGAGGGAGTTTTTTTGGGTTGGTGCACTAATTGTAAGTGTATCTTGTGTTTTTTATGTTGATTTAATAAAAACAAGAACAGCAACAAAAAACGATACGATAATAAAAAAAATGATACTGATAATTTCCGATATTACATTTTAACGCATTTATCGGCCGATAGTGTCGGCAGGCTGATATTATCGGACATCTCTAGTTAGGATTAAATAAACTGTGCTTCTTCCTACTCCTTTTTGAAACATGTTGAGATGTGCAAGTTTAAACACATGAGCTTCCTTTATGTCTTTTCTTCAGCTTGTTCTAAAAAAACTAGACTCTGACCATAGCAAGGAGCAGCAGCGGGAACCTGAACGCACTTTCAACTCGCTTGTCTTTTTCCTTCCCAGTTGATCTGTTAGTTTGTGTGCGGCCCCTCAAATGTGTTCCCATCCTCTCTCATAAACACTGTGCAGTGACCCATGTAGGCAGGTAGCTAAGGGCTGTCATTGGCTGCGAGCACAACAACCACCTGACAAGCTTCCCCCCTCCCCATCCCCCTCCCCCTCCCCCTTCCCCCACCCGTCTGCCAAAGGAAACGACGACGTCGGTGCACGGACGCCATTGTGCCTCAAGTACACCAACACAAAGTGCGTCTTAAAGACGTGAAACGTGTGTGTGTGTGTGTGTGTGTGTGTGTTTGCGGTGGAAACTGTGTCTCCAGAGAGAAGGTGGTAATAAGTACAGCTGACAGGCGTGTCAGAAGCTAGCGGGGTGTCAACAGATAAAACTGTTTGTATTTAGGGCCCAGGCCGCGGCACACTGTCACTTCCATTGGCGTGTGTCTCCCTCCGTGTCACCCTTTTTTGTTTTTCCTCCCCACTTCCTTTTGCACCGTTTTGCTGTCACGGCTGCTCTCTGTTTGCGACCGTCCAAACGCTTGCACCTCTTCACTTCATGCACCGAACAAAAACAAATTGCATGAAATAGTTTTTTTAGAGCGCATGTAAACACCTATATGTATTCACTGTGAACTAGCAATCATCTGGTCGTGCACTACGGTATAGCTCGGTTGGTAGAGTGGCAGTGCCAGCAACTTGAGGGTTCCAGGTTCGATCCCCGCTTCCGCCATCCTAGTCACTGCTGTTGTGTCCTTGGGCAAGACACTTTACCCACCTTCTCCCAGTGCCACCCACACTGGTTTAAATGTAACTTAGATATTGGGTTTCACTATGTAAAAGTGCTTTGAGTCACTAGAGAAAAGCGCTATATAAATATAATTCACTTCACTTTACTATTCTCAGCGAAGGACTAATGGCACAGCTTTTAAACACAGGAGAGGAAGACATTCACAGGAGAGGAAGACAAATGAACGTAAATGTTTTAGTTTATTTACAATATGCTTAACTAAGTTACATTGACTAATGTTTAGACTTGCACAATTCAACATGTTTGAAAAGGAGTACCGTATTTTTCGGACTATAATGGCAGTTTTTTTCATAGTTTGGCCGGGGGTGCGACTTATACTCAGGAGCGACTTATGTGTGAAATTATTAACACATTACCGTAAAATATCAAATAATATTATTTAGCTCATTCACGTAAGAGACGACGTATACGATTTCATGGGATTTAGCGATTAGGAGTGACAGATTGTTTGGTAAACGTGTAGCATGTTCTATATGTTATAGTTATGTGAATGACTCTTACCATAATATGTTACGTTAACATACCAGGCACGTTCTCAGTTGGTTATTTATGCGTCATATAACGTACACTTATTCAGCCTGTTGTTCACTATTCTTTATTTATTTTAAATTGCCTTTCAAATGTCTATTCTTGGTGTTGGGTTTTATCAAATAAATTTCCCCAAAAAATGCGACTTATACTCCAGTGCAACTTATATATGTTTTTTTCCTTCTTTATTATGCATTTTCGGCCGGTGCGACTTATACTCCGGAGCGACTTATACTCCGAAAAATACGGTAGTAAGAAGTAAACCTAACCCTTTTTGATCCAATATTGATATATGGCGTGGCTCAGATGGTAGAGCGGCCCTGCTAGCAACTTTAGGGTTCCAGGTTTGTATTCAGATTCCGCCACCCTACAGTACTGTAGCGACGGCTGTTGTGTCCTTGAGCAAGACCACTTCACCCACCTTGCTACACTCAACTGCACTGAATGTTTGAGGCAGGACTCCCTTGCAAAATAAATGCTTTCTGGGACTTTCCTGGGTAAGTACAAAGTAAAAAAAAACAAATCAAATTGATCCAATATCTGCAAAAAAACAAGCATTGGGTGATATTGGTTGTTACAAGCAGTCCTGCGTGTATATTTGTGCAAAGCTGGATAGCATGTTAACATCTAAAGTCCTCCAATATGCGCTCAAGGTTGGTCTTTTCATCAATTTTAGTCAAATCATTTACAAAAATGTAAACATGGTAGGCTATAGGCTACTAGGAGCTAGCAGCTACACAACAGATAAGCACACAATAGCACACAAGCTAGAATTACTAGACATTGCAGACTAAAACCACACATTTGTCAATATAAACAAGTATCAAATACTTAAAGTTGCATATTACTTACACATACAGTCTAAAGCAAGAGCATATTAGAAAGCATCCAGTAACAAACGTGTCCACATCATTCAGCTTACTGCGTCATGGGGTTCATGAATTATTGAGGCCTCTTGGTGTCACCAAAAACAATAACCGCTACACTTCAACTTAAAGACATCATGAGTCCATTCCAGACGTTAATAAATAGGTCAGTGTTGTTCATACTTACAATTGTTCTACTAATTTATTTGGTCAAAACTTTTTTAACATTCTACTAAATAACAAAATTATATATGATTCCTGCTTATATTGTAGCAGATCAATATCAATATTGTACAGTATTCAAAGCTGCAATTGCATTACCGTACTTGTCGTGAAAAATAAACATTTTATTCCAAAAACATGATAGAGTACACATTATTAACTAACAATAAATGACAGAGACAAAGTCATGCTACATCAGCTGAACTAATATAAATGTAAACATTTTAACAGAATAAAAACCTACCTGTAATAATGGCAGAACGTTTCCTTGCGGGTAGAAACATATTAAAAGGTCCGATTTTAACACCAACTCAGAATTGTTCTATATAAATTGAAATTAAAATGCCTCCCTGATATGTTGTTTTAGGAATTGAAGTAGTATTGAGAACCTGCTCTCTTGTTTGTGTCAAGATAAATTTAGTGAATATTCTATACATGACAACTAGATGATACTATATGTCCTCACTACCTACCGGCATGGTAAACATGTAAAATTATAATTCATCATATTTCCTGATCAGCCTGTTGATTTACTGGAGCACTGCTACCATCGAGCTGGAGACTTGTGTTGATTGTTCAAGCATGAATACAGATGTTCATACCAGAAGTGTCCCTGATCCCTGATGCCTCACTATTTGACAAGCACTGCCCTAAATAAAGTTGCTGCAGATATTCAATAAATTATATTTAATGTATTTCACTGTGTCTTCATGATGACGCTGGTCTCTGCTGACTTCCCCTCATTAGCAGAGGAACGATGATGGCAATACTGTCTGGGGAAATATCCACTTCGTTACGTACACCTAATGAGATCCAATACAAGAAAATCTTGCCTGTTTAGGAATATGTCTATTATTGGATTCATACCGAGAGCTTACAGTATGTGACATAGTACTAACATCTCTCAGTAGGATGCAGTGCAGCAACTAAAATGTACGCATAGAAAGTTGTGAAAGTGATCCTTAGTTGATCAAGCCACACAATTAACCAGAAACTGAAATCGTTTTTTAAATCTGAATTTTCATCATTTAATGCAGCTGGGATAGGCTCCAGCCACCCGTGACCCCGAGAGGGACAAGCGGTAGAAAAAAAATGGATGGATGGCTAAGCTTGATTTCTGTTGTTGCCATGGATGCACAGACTCATCCATCCTATCTCGCTTCCCTTCATTGCCTTGCCTGTCCAGCTAACTAATGTGAGACAGCAAACACACTGACAGAGGCAGCTTACACTATAATGGCTTCCTTACTCACTCACTACAATAGCTGGAAGTGAATTGCGATCATTTCCCTCTTCCTCACGTGTCACATAAGAGCAATACATGCGGCGTCCGTGCGGCGTTAATATTCTTTTTAGACCATCAAGAGACCATGCGTCAGACAACGGCGGCACTTCACGTTTATGTGTGAGTGTGCACAGCAAATGTTTTTACTGTTATTCATTCATATGTGTTCTCATGCATCATTCAGCAGTCATTTACAAAATGTAAACTTCGTAGGCTTCAGGCCAATTAGGAGCTAGCAGCTACACAACAGCTAAGCACACTAGCACGCAAGCTAAACATACGTGATAAGTGTGCTTAATTCTACAATATTGCAGTTTAAAACAGAAAATGTGTCAATATACAGTTAACAAGAATCAAATAATTATAGTTGCATATCTTACACATTACAAAATCTCCAAGGCAGTAACAAACGTGTCCGCACCATTCAACTTACTGCGCCATGGGCTTCATGAATTATTGTGGCCACTGGGTGTCACCAAACAACAATCACTACTCCACTTCAAAGACAGCATTGTGACGATCTGACACTTCTCTTCTGGTGGTGGTTCCTTGTTTGGTGTTTTTTTCCTGTCCTGTCGCCTGCTCTTATTTTTGTTCCCCTTCCTGCTTTTCTCCCTGAGCGCTCGTTCCCCTCACCTGTCCCTGATTGGCAGCCGGGAACACCTGGTTGCAGTTGCCAATCAGGTGGCTAGTTATGCCTGCCTCGCCTGTTCCTCAGGGCTTGAGGATTGACTATGTTAAGAACCTCTGTTGTATACATGACATATACAACAGATTTTCATATATTTAACTCTGTTAAATATATGAAAATCCTCTCACCCGCTCTTTGGTTCTCCTGGTTCCTGCATCTTGGGGTCACAAATACCGCAACAATGCGGGTTCGCAACAAGCATAAGTCTATTCCAGACGGTTAATCATAAATAGATCGCCGTTTTTTATACCTACCATTAGGAATGTATATACATTTTATCAATACCGATACCAATATTGGTATTGATACCAGTATTCATCTGTGCTATAGTTAAAGATGTGAATTTTTTTTTTTTATTACCATTTTTTAGCATTTGTAATTGCTTCCTTAGTTGTGATTATTCCAAGCTGATTATCAGATCCTAGGGCTGGTCGATATGGCAAAAAAGAAAATCATCCGATAGTGAATAATATCACAATTTTTTACATGTTTTTTGTTTAACCTGCCAGTTTTAATGCATTTGCAAAAAAGTAAACTTAATAAGAAAAAGCTTGAAAAAATAAAAAATTGGAGTTTACATGCTTTCAAGTAAAAGTAAGTACACACAAGGATACATCAAATATTATTAGTTATCATGACTTTGCCAATGAAGATCAATGGTCGCGTTCACAACTTTCTAGCATAGGCAGTAGTAGCATGCTGTTTTTCACAGCTTTTGAAAGACAAGTAGTTATCAAATTTGCAAAAGAAACATATCACCTGACACGTAGAAGTAATTTGAAAACTGTTCGGCTTTCTATTTTGGAGTTAGTTTGGTAGTTTGATGTGGCCGCGTGGCAAAGAGGCAGGCCGGAGATGGCCCGATAAGGGTGTTGGACTGCTGGCTAGAGTCCTGGCCAGGCTCCATTGAGGTGAGTATTCGTCAAGTACATGGTCCCCGTAAATATGAGTTCCCCCTTTTCCGCAAATTTCAGATTCCACATTCAGGTTCTGTTTTTAACTAATGGGTTATACTTGTATAGTGCTTTCCTACCTTCAAGGTACTCAAAAGCACTTTGACACTATTTCCACATTCACCCATTCACACACACATTCACACACTGATGGCGGGAGCTGCCATGCAAGGCCCTAACCACGACCCATCAGGAGCAAGGGTGAAGTGTCTTGCTCAAGGACACAACGGACCTGACTAGGTTGGTAGAAGCTGGGGATCGAACCAGGAACCCTCAGGTTGCTGGCACGGCCACTTTCCCAACGGCACCACGCCGTCCGTTAACGAACATTGATTCCATCCACGATTCCAATGATGCGTAAACTTATGATTCCGTTTACTTCCGCGTACCGTGTAACCTGTAGTGGGGCGGTGGCAGGCCAGCTGCGATTGGCTGTTCGGCCGTGTCTTGTTGAAACAGGTCTTGCATTTCCCTACAAGTTAGAAGACTTTCTATTCAGATCACTTTCATGCCTTTTCTAGATTATGGAGACTTGCTTTTTATGAATGCCACCGGCACTTATTTGAAAAAACTAAATACTGTAAATCCCTGTGCCTTATGTTTGTTTTACTGGTTGTGGCATGCACTATGCACTTTATATGTCCATTTGTGTCTGTTCGCAGATTTTCTCGATGCATGGTTTTTATATGTATAAATCACTTCTTGATCTAGTTCCCCTTTATTTGTGTTCTTAAATGTGTAGAGATTCCAGTCTCTACAGTTTAAGGTCGCAGGACATCCTTAGCATGTTTGTTTCTAGAGCCAACACAAATCTTAGCAAAAAAACTTTCAGAATTAAAGTTAAATTACCACTGATAGTCAAACACACACTAGGTGTGGTGAAATTACCCTCTGCATTTGACCCATCCCCTTGTTCCACCCCCTGGGAGGTGAGGGGAGCAGTGAGCAGCAGCGGTGGCTGCGCTCGAGAATAATTTTGGTGATTTAACCCCCAATTCCAACCCTTGATGCTGAGTGCCAAGCAGGGAGGTAATTGGTCCCATGTTTATAGTCTTTGGTATGACTCGGCCGGGGTTTGAACTCACGACCTACCAGTCTCAGGGCGGACACTGTAATTGCTGCTCCATGGTCTTTTAATGAAATTCAGAAAGGTCAGGGGTTGCCTGAACTGATCTCTTTGGGGGCATTTCAGGCCAATTTAAAGGATCGAGAAAACTGTTTGTTTTTAAATTGTTTTTATTGAAACATTTTATATTTTTTTGACCTATCACGTGTTTTTATGTCAATATATGTGAGTAATTCATTTTTTAATTGTGGTGTGTGACTGCTGCTGGTTTTACTGTTATATGTATTTCTGTAACTTTGTTTTGCTGTCCACTTTTGGAAAATAGATTTTAATTTCAATGACTTTTTACCCGGTCAAATAAAAGATATTGATTGATTGATAGATTTAGTGCAGCATGGTGGTACAGGGGTTAGTGCTTGTGCGTCTCAATACGAAGGTCCTGGGTTCGATCCTTGGCTCGGGATCTTTTCGTGTGGAGTTTGCACGGGTACTCCGGCTTCCTCCCACCTCCAAAGACATGCACCTGGGGATAGGTTGATTGGCAACACTAAATTGGTGTGAATGTTGTCTGTCTATCTGTGTTTACCCTGCGATGAGGTGGCGACTTGTCCAGGGTGTACCCCGCCTTCCGCCCATGTGCAGCTGAGATAGGCTCCAGCAACCCCCGTGTCCCCGTAAAGGACAAGCGGTAGAAAATGGATGGATGGATGATTGATTCATGCTTTGCAGCTGCACCTGAATGAAATTGACAGTGTGAAGGTGTCTTATTTACAACGGTCAGCTGGACCGATAGCCGCATCATTAGTCCAGAATTTGAACAGTCCTCTTGAACCAACCCGTTCAGTACCAAAAAATACCAATACTGTGTACATCCCTATCTACCATTGTTGTCTGTTTGACTAATTTCACTTGCTTAAACCTTTTCTAACATTCTACACTACAAACTAATACAAGTATGTATGATTTCTGCTGTAACAATTTTCAGGGCTCCATTATCAGTATAATATCGGAAGTGAAAAGGTTGTATTTGGACACCACTAATATCTGACGCATCACAGCGGACGCTGAAGGTCATTTCAGTGCACGTTGCAGCGGATTATGTGACTTTCTTTGTTTTTTATTGAGTCTGACCTCTGCGACCTAAACATTCATTGCTTGAATCCAATGTTGTTCACTATGTTTTGTGTTTTCACAAAATAATGTTTTTTGTTTTTTTTATTCCTCTCCCAGCAGCACCTTGAAGTTCTCTTTAAGGAAATTGGGCTTGACAGCAACAGCAGCGACTTTGCCTTTTTGTTTTTTTCCCCCTTTTGCTGCTGCTCCCTTTGAATCTGCTGCGCAATAACACACACGCACACACAAAGAAAAACAGGAACATAATGTTTCCCTTTCATTTCCTCCTCATTATGCAGGCAGTACTACGAGATGCTCTACAACCCGGCGGACGAGCTGCTCAACCTGGTTGTGGATCAGGGTGTGCGCTACACAGAGCTGGAGTACATCAATGCCCTGTCGCTGCTGCACCGCAGCCAGACGGGCGTAGGCGACCTGAGCACGCAGAACACGCGGCTGCAGAGGCTGAAGGAGATTGTCTGCGAGCAGGCCGCCATCAAACAGGCTAGCAAGGACAAGAAGATCACCACCGTGTGATGCGGCTTGGTCGCCGCTTTATATTTCCCGTCAAGGACGATCTTCTGATCTTACCTGCAATAATCGATGACACCTAAGAATGCAGGCGAGGAAGTCATATGACACATTTCAAATCATGTACATGCAACTCACACATAAGTAATTCCCCAATCTTGTTTACTTCACAAACTTCACAGAGGAGTACTTAACAGGGGATGAGGGTGGGGGGAGGTGTCGACCAGAGACTTGTCAATTCCTCAGTGGGCCCGCCGACGATCCCCCTGAAGCTGACGCCACAATCCATCATATTGACACTTTGGCCGGGATCGATGGGAAAACAGCTGCGGGTGCCCCCGACGGATTTGACTAAACTTGGCAAAAGCCCTGAAAAGCTGCTGCTTCAATAATTCGATACATGGGAAACTTGAACAGAATGTTAATGTGCTTGTCATGTGACACTCTGGGTTATAATGACAAATGTCACAATTTATAATGGACATAATCCATCAAGCACCCCTGCTTTTTTTTACTCTATAAATACACATTAAAACATTTTTTTTTAATCTACATATTAATGAATATATAGACCAAGTCAATCATGCTTAGTTGTCACCTGATTGTCCACAATGAACACACAATACACAAATATGAATAATAAAAGGTTATTGCGATGTGATTTTTTATTTATTTTTCCAAAGCGGGACTTTTTTTTTTTTTTACTATTGCATGACGTTCCCTGACCTTTTCAAGCATTCATCCACAATTAACTCCAGGAGGATGACAGATGGAATCTATTTGAGACAAGCAATAAGACACTCAGGTGTTCTCAACCCGATACAAAAGAAATACAGAACCAGTATCGCTGATATCGCAATATTTAAAAAAAATATGTCACCATTTTAAATATTTTGGCCTTCAAATGTTTGCCTTCAACTCCTTGTTGATTTTATTTATTTGTAGACATATACCTGTTTTGTTACATGTGATCCTGATATAATTGATAAATTCAACATGTTTTACAACAATATAACCAATGTAACGTCAATCCATCCATTTTTTTCCAATGTAACATTATCAACAAAATTCTAAATCTTTCACGTATTGCATTTCATTACATACATGTACACAAACGCAAGAACTACAATCAACATTTGGAGTTTGTACCAGAAACAAAATTCTGGAGAAAAAAACTGAAAGACATCTATCTTGTCATCCAAATATTTAGTGAGGAGGAAAATGATGATGAAACTTTGTGAGTGAGTGACAATAATTCGATGTGTGTGTCACTTTAAGAAAAAAAAACATGTGACCTACACAACTGCTGTGTCATTTGACTGTGAAGAACCAAACTGTTTATTCTTTTGACTCACAAGTGACAGCTCGTACTGAAAGAAGTCAGAGTGTTGTGTGACGCCTTTGACATCGGTTTGCGTCTTCATCATCGATTTAAATGGAACTAAGAAAAAGGAAACATTCCCAAATGTGGCATCATTTTGATCTTGTAGCGCCATATAAGGTAAATGTTCTTCTTTTCCCGTTGACTCTTCGGCTCATTGACAGTAGTTTCTTGTTCCTTTCTGCACATATACTTGATTATAACACAAACACAATCATATTTGCTAATGTTTAATTACATTTGCAGGTCAAATGTAGTGACTTTTTTTTTTAAACAGATGGCAGATTACCATTATGAAACAGCAACATAGTGTCAGTGCAGTGTCAATACAGCTAATGATTGTGCCACACACTCACCGAGGCATTATTTACCATCACCAGTGTGAATGTTGTCTATCTGTGTTGGCCCTGTGATGAGATGGCGACTTGTCCAGGGTACCCCGCCTTCCGCCCGAATGCAGCTGAGATAGGCGCCAGCACCCCCCACTCCAAAAGAGACAAGCGGTAAAAATGGATGGATGGATGGATAGGCTTATACATAATTATCAACTCAGGGACGTGCAGTTAGGGTAAGCAGGTGAAGTGAGGCACAGCCTAACTTGTTTTAATGAAATGTTTAAAAAAAAAAAAAAAAATCAATAACCCGTGTCATTAAAATGTCTTCTGTATGAGTAAAATCGTATTTTTTATTTTTATATATATTTTTTTAAATATTTGCTTCTGTTAAAATCTCTAAATTTGCACATTTCTTGATCATAAACGAGTACTTCCGGTCTGCTTTTGTGTGCAAGCAATCAGCACTCAGTGCTGCTGGCTGGGGGCGTGGCTAATTTTGTTTGTCAACGAAGTCGCCAATGTAATCTTTACAGAAACATTTTTTTAACCATTAAATAGAATATGCAGCCTGTGTTATGTATTTATTCCTGCTAATCCGACTATAAATACCGAACAATGATACCGGGAGGGGCTGCAGTACTCATAGTCGCCACACAATATAAGTCAGTGTGAATTGGGGGGGCGTCGTGAGCTTTTTGCAACCATCTTTTTTTTTAAACAGAATAAGCCATTTGATTTCGTTTAAAATCAATTACCAAAACAAAATAGAAAAAATATATTTAGATTTTCTGTGAATGTGAATCAAGATGCAGTTGGAAAAAAAAAAAGTCGCCAAATTGGTATTTTAGACGAAACGGCGAGTAATCAGACTTACTGTACATAAATAAATACGTGTTTTTCCTGGAAGAGAATGTGTGCATAAACTTTGTGTTTATTTTTATTTTATAATAGCAAACTAAATGATTCCGTATTAATGACAGTGAAATTCCTTCTTTTTATTGTCATCCCCCTAAGCTCCTATTAATGAGAGTTTATGAAATTTAATTTAAGTGCCTCACCTGCCTTGAACCTCACCGCACGTCACTGCTTACTAATATTGATCTGATATCATGCACGCCCTTGTTGTGTCAATAATATCGATATTTGTGACAGCTCGTCACTAATTACAATGTACCACTCCGCTGTGACTCAAACGCATGCACGAAGCGGCAAACTTCAGTGTTATTAACGCTGTTGGTAATGTTTTGGATTGTTCAGATGATTGCGTCACATGACAGTCTCGCGTCTACCCCACATCTCGCCCGAAGTCAGCTGGGATAGGCTCCATCTTACGCCCCGCCTTTCACGTCAAGTCAGCTGGGATAGGCCTCATGAGGATAAGCGCCATAGAAAATGTATGGATGGATGCACTTTCCCCAGGTACGTGTCAACAAATGTGTTTTTTCATCAATAAACCTCAACATTTAGATTCTACAGCTCTCACTCTTAACGTTAGTTATTTCCAATCATTTTATTTTGTCACATTTCCCTTCCTTTTGAACAACACACTCAGCCAGCTGTAATTGTACGATAGAACACCTGCTGATGAATGGCTAAACTACATTACCCACAAGCCCTTGCTCCCGCCTTCCACTGCTAACGTTGCTAAGCGACGATGTCGAACGCCTTCCAGCTAGCTAGCTGGCCGCTGAAAGACGTCACGACTACGGTGTACGAGTCAGTCTAGTGACATTTACAGACGACTGTTCGTCATTGAATTAGTTTTAAAAACTAGCCAATAGAGTAGTTGCCTAATTTGCTTAATTTGAGAAGGACACTTCCACATAGTGGACATGGCAGAAGAAGAGGTAAGTCCCACCTTGGACGGCAAAACCTGACATGTTCTGTCTGTGTGTTTTTTCCAAACCAAGTAAAACTTATGGAAATATAAATGTGGTCAAAATATTGTATTTATTTATTTTACTAGATAAGATATATTACGTTATTTACAGGACCAGTCAAAAGTTTGGACACTTTTTATTTGGTAGTGTCTAAAAACGTTTGATTTATACTGTACAGTAGAGCATCAGTATATGCATTCCATTATAAGACCCAAGACAGCTTTTTTTTAATATTATCAATCTTGAAAAAAAATGACACATTTACAACAATTTAACAATATGTTTATTTTTGTTATTGTTATTAGTAGTAGTATAGCACGACTAATGCAGTCCCTCTAAGACAGTGTTTTTCAACCTTTTTTGAGCCAAGGCACATTTTTTGCGTTGAAAAAATCCGGAGACACACCACCAGCAGAAATCGTTAAAAAACGAAACTCAGTTGACAGTAAAAAGTTGTTGTCGCAATTGTCGGATATGAATTCAAACCATAACCAACCATGCATCACTATAGCACTTGTCTCAAAGTAGGTCTACTGTCACGACCTGTCACATCCCGCCGTGACTTATTTTGAGTTTTTTGGTGTTTTCCTGTGTGTGGTGTTTTAGTTCTTGTCTTGCGCTCCTATTTTGGTGTTGATTGTCATGTCATGCACGGATGTACTTTGTGGACGCCATCTGCTCCACACGCAGTAAGTCTTTGCTGTCGTCCAGCATTCTGTTTTTGTTTACTTTGGAGCCAGTTCAGTTTTAGTTTCGTTCTGCATAGCTTTCCCTAAGCTTCAATGCCTTTTCTTAGGGGCACTCACCTTTTGTTTATTTTTGGTTTAAGCATTAGATACCTTTTTACCTGCACACTGCCTCCCGCTGTTTCCGACATCTATAAAGCAATTAGCTACCGGCTGCCACCATATGAAAGAGTATTACACGGTTACTCCGCCGAGCTCTAGGCAGCACCGACACTCAACAACAACACATAATTTGCGGACTATAATTACCGTATTTTTCTGAGTATAAATCGCTCCGGAGTATAAATCGCACCGGCCGAAAATGCATAATAAAGAAGGAAAAAAACATATAAGTCGCACTGGAGTATAAGTCGCATTTTTTGGGGAAATTTATTTGATAAAACCCAACACCAAGAATAGACATTTGAAAGGCAATTTAAAATAAATAAAGAATAGTGAACAACAGGCTGAATAAGTGTACGTTATATGAGGCATAAATAACCAACTGAGAACGTGCCTGGTATGTTAACGTAACATATTATGGTAAGAGTCATTCAAATAACTATAACATATAGAACATGGTATACGTTTACCAAACAATCTGTCACTCTTAATCGCTAAACCCATGAAATCTTATACGTCTAGTCTCTTACGTGAATGAGCTAAATAATATTATTTGATGTTTTACGGTAATGTGTTAATAATTTCACACATAAGTCGCTCCAGAGTATAAGTCGCACCCCCGGCCAAACTATGAAAAAAACTGCGACTTATAGTCCGAAAAATACGGTACTGGTTTGCAAAAAATATTTTTAACCCAAATAGGTGAAATTAGATAATCTCCCACGGCACACCAGACTGTGTCTCACGGCACACTAGTGTGCCGCGGCACAGTGGTTGAAAAACACTGCTCTAAGACACAAGTGTTGAACTCAATATTGTACATCAATAAAGAATCTAATGTTTATTGGCACTCCAATTATATTCTTTGAATGTTGATAGAGAAAAATGCACTGCATGCATTTGCATATCTTCTAACGTTTAATATCATCTGATCATGCAATAATATATTCCAACCATGTTTTTTGTTGTCTAAAATAAATACCAAAATATCTGCTCGTCAATTCGACTTAGGATTTCAAAACAAGTTGTCAATCATTGAGTAAAAATAATCAAATGTGTAGTTACAGTCACGGTCAAAAGTTTACATACACTTGAAAATAACATAATGTCATGGCTGTCTTGAGTTTCCAATAATTTCTAAAACTCTTATTTTTTTGTGATAGAGTGATTGGCGCACATACTTGTTGGTCACAAAAAACATTCATGAAGTTTGCTTCTTTTATGAATTTATTATGGGTCTACTGAAAATGTGACCAAATCTGCTGGGTCAAAAGTATACATACAGCAATGTTAATATTTGGTTACATGTCCCTTGGCAAGTTCCACAGCAATAAGGCGCTTTTGGTAGCCATCCACAAGCTTCTGGCAAGCTTCTGGTTGAATTTTTGACCACTCCTCTTGACAAGATTGGTGCAGTTCAGCTAAATTTGTTGGTTTTCTGACATGGACTTGTTTCTTCAGTATTGTCCACCTGGAACTGGTGCTTTACAGAGCGTAAATGGGACAATGAAAAAGGAGGATTACCTCCAAATTCTTCAGGACAACCTAAAATCATCAGCCCGGAGGTTGGGTCTTGGGCGCAGTTGGGTGTTCCAACAGGACAATGACCCCAAACACACGTCAAAAGTGGTAAAGGAATGGCTAAATCAGGCTAGAATTAAGGTTTTTCAATGGCCTTCCCAAAGTCCTGACTTAAACCCCATTGAAAACATGTGGACAATGCTGAAGAAACAAGTCCATGTCAGAAAACCAACAAATTTAGCTGAACTGCTCCAATTTTGTCAAGAAGAGTGGTCAAAAGTTCAACCAGAAGCCTGCCAGAAGCTTGTGGATGGCTACCAAAAGTGCCTTATTGCAGTGAAACTTGCCAAGGGACATGTAAACAAATATTAACATTGCTGTATGTATACTTTTGACCCAGCAGATTTGGTCACATTTTCAGTAGACCCATAATAAATTCATAAAAGAACCAAACTTCATGAATGTTTTTTGTGACCAACAAGTATGTGCTCCAATCACTCTATCACAAAAAAATAAGAGTTGTAGAAATTATTGGAAACTCAAGACAGCCATGACATTATGTCCTTTACAAGTGTATGTAAACTTTTGACCACGACTGTATAGCATGAGGCGATCATACATTTACACTTATATATTCACTGTAAAACACGGCCTTCTGACGGCAGCCATCATTGAGATGTGGCATGCAGTGAAAACGAGTTTGCCACCCCTGCCAAGGATTTCGCAGTGGCACGATTGCGCCAATTCAACCAATCCCCGCAAATTATGCACAGCCTCGCAACTTTGTCCAAAGCCTGCAACTACCCGCATATTTTGGCCAATCTGTGTAATTTTCGCCAATCAAATTTGTCTGAGTGTCACTAAGTCACCTGTCTAATCGAAATGTATGTTTGTTTCTTGTGTAGATGAAGCAGGAACAGCCATGAATAAAATATGTTAACTCTTAGTTGTCGTCCTCCTGCATAGCTCAGACCTAATTCTGATTTCCGTCGACAACGCAAAGACTTTTAGGTAATGTCATATATAAACATTGAGCGACATACAAACGTCTAACCTTGTAGTTCAAATTTCTCTATCAATTTAACCTTTAGGACTCCACTGTGACTCAGTGGCTCTCAAACTGTTGTATGTGTACCCAGGGGCGTCACTAGCTTTTAAGGACGGGGGGCTTAGCCCCCAGGAGAGCGAACGTAGCGCACGAGCACGAAACTACACAAAATACTAACAAATACTCAGAAATTATTCATTGTTATTATTATTTAAAAAATGCACGGGACGAAATGAAATGCTCCCCGGGACGATGGCTTTTAACCATTTTTTTTCTTTTTCTTTTTATGTATTTATTCATTTAACATGTTATATTAAATGTCTTGGTTTTTCCTCTCTCTGAAAATCATAAGAAATGTTTAACAAGCCATCCTATAATAATACAACAGCTATTAATGTAACAATACAATAAAACAAATATATTTAATGATGTTTTTTTCATTATTTTAACATTAGGCTAATGTATATTACTTTATATAGATTCTACAAGAGTGATGTGGGCATTTTCTATATGAACAAGTCCAAGGACCGCAGGCAAGGTCGCAGAGAAAATGCGGACTGGATTTTGAGTGATGTGGGCATTTTCTATATGAACAAGTGGAATGGATTGGATACCGACACACTAAAGGGGCTCTCTACCTTAAAGTACCAATGATTGTCACACACACACACACTAGGTGTGGTGAAATGGGTCCTCTGCATTTGACCCATCCCCTTGTTCACCCCCTGGGAGGTGAGGGGAGCAGTGGGCAGCAGCGGTGCCGCGCCCGGGAATCATTTTTGGTGATTTACGCAATGAAGTGAGGAGAAACTGAGTGAATAATGACAGTTTATATGATTATTTATTTAAACTCATATTCGGGCCACTTTATAATGAATATGTCGGCATGTATTTGTTAAAAAAAAAATTATATATATATATAACACCAAATTATTTAGGGGGGGCTTAAGAATATTTTAGCTGTCATTGCTCAAAAAAGAAAAAAAAAAAAAAAAAATCAATGTCGTTATGAATTATTGACCTATTCAAGGCTCCGATTACAATTGGGAAAATATTGCATATTTTGTGTGTTTAACTTAATAAAAAACAAGTTTTATTTGACCAAAAGGGCATAAAAGTACAGAGTCCCTAAAGGGACATGGATGTTTTGCGAGATCTCGCAATACATTTTGCGAGATCTTGCAAAAGGTTTTTTTCCTATGTCAGTGAACCGGAAGTACAACAGACACAGCGATGGTGAACCAGAAGTGAAACAGACAAAGCAATGGAGAAGCCTACCCATCAAAGTTTATTGATTTCTATTTTAGTATTGGCCTAACATATACAGACATCAAATGGTATTATGGTCCCAGAACTGAGCACAGATAATGGGTAGGCTCCCGCATGCTCCCTCTCCTCCATCACTGTGTCTGTTTCACTTCCAGTTCACCATCGCTTTGTCTGTTTTACTTCCGGTTCACTGACATAGGAAAAAAACCTTTTGCGACATCTCGCAAAAAGTATTACGAGATCTCGCAAAACATCCATGTCCCTTTAGGGACTCCGTACTTTTATGCCCTTTTGGTCAAATAAAACTTGTTTTTTATTAAGTTAAACACACAAAATATGCAATATTTTCCCAATTGTAATCGGAGCCTTGAATAGGTCAATAATTCATAACGACATTGATTTTTTTTTCTTTTTTTTCTTTTTTGAGCAATGACAGCTTTATAGGATAAAACAGCCTGCATGGCAGCTTTGTTTTATGCGAGTCAACATTGCAATTTTTTTCTCATTACAATTCCGTTTGCTCTTTTATTGCAGTTTTTAATGTTTTTTTAAATAGTATTTTTAGAATAAGCCATGGGCCGTTAAAAAATTAGCGAGCCACAATTTGGATAATAAAAAAAACGATACCGATAATTTCTGATATTACATTTTAACGCATTTATCGGCCGATAATATCGGCAGGCCGATATTATCGGACATCTCTAGTTTTCAGCTATCTTGAAACCAACATATGATGTGGTATACTCTTGCTCCACCACTAATTGGCAATAAATGTCTCATAAGTGGAAACCAGGGTCTTGTAGAGAAAAATGTTGTGTTGTGGTACACACAACAAAATATGTGATGTCCACATATGTGGACACCACAGGCCTCATGTTCAGCGAGTTGCATTGCTTTCCTACTAAATATGGAGTGCCAACTAGTGTTGTATAAAACGAGTAAAACATCAATACATGTCTTTACAGTTATGCTTTTTGACTTCTGCCCGAAAGCAGCTGGGATAGGCTCCAGCACCCCCGCAACCCCGAAAGTGACAAGCGGTAGAAAATGGATGGATGAATTGATGATTCAAGGAACATTTAAAATATTGATAACAAATTCATAAAATCCCAAGTTGATTCGAAGTTATTGAAAATAAAAGTTCTCAAAACATAGCAACTTTTTCCGCAACTTTCTGACAAAGCTACCACATTTAAAGCAGAAAACAATCACAAAAAAAGGCCCGCAAAATTTTGGAGGGACTGAGTATAGCACACCAAATGCATCAATGTTGTTTATGTTTTACACAGGACAAGGCCTTAACTGCTGAATTGGTGTCCAGCAGTGTGTCCCGCCTTGCTCGCTTTGACACTGGCCTTCAACACCCATACTACCACCTGGCTGTCCCTGTAAGACACATTGTGGGCCTACATAACCACAGTTGTATGATGTACACCTCTAAATCTAATGACTTTTGTAATTTTTTTTGCAGGGTCACAGCCTGAGTGATGTTTCTGTCCTGTGTAATTATTGTCATCTACAAAAGCTGGAGCTGCCACACAACAGCATCACAGGTCAATTTACACTTTCGTACATTTGTTTACCTCATCTGAATGTTTTTCGTCTTTTAGATCTGACCTGCGTGAACCACATGCCTTTCCTCACCATCTTGGATGCCTCTCACAACAAGATCTCTGATTTCTTTGGCTTCCAGGCCCCTAAGAACCTGAAGGTATAGTAAGGCACCTTGAGCTGACAGCAGAAGGCAAACTTTGAGTGGTTGCTTGGTCTCCCAATCTCCTGCATTATTCCCCCATGACGGCCCTGCGTCCCCTCATCCCATCTGCCGTCACTCCAAACATGCTTACAGAGAAGGCTTTAAACGCCCTTGAATCTACTAATTAAATATCCTTGTGTATTGAGCTCATTTATTGGCGCTCTTGTGACTTTGCTGTTGTTACAGGAGGTCAACTTCTCCCACAATTGTCTAACACAAATGAAGGACTTGTCGGACTACCCAGCTCTGATGAAGCTAGATCTAAACCGTATCCTTAAAGGTCCCATTTGTCACCATTTTTTTTATAAGTCTCATAGGTCCCATAATATACGATTGTTTGGACAATTCCGATCCTGGTTCTGATTCCCAACTATAACATTATTTTTTTTACTTGAGTATACATTTGAATTTTCTTTTCAAAGGCGTGCACTTTACAAAGGTTTCACTTCATTTTTGAAACCCCCCCCCAAAAAAATGTTTCACATTATTTGTTGTTTATGTGTTAGAAATAGGGATATTCGGATCAGTTTTATGCTGCAGATTCCGATACCAATCATCCATGAGTAAAATTAGCCAGTGCCACTCACATGTATAACTGAATTTTTTAATTGTATTTATGGTGACTGATACTGACAGTTTTAACAATATCAACACAACATCTTCCTTGACTGCACTCAAATGGAGTGTATATGTAGAATATATTTATATTATTTATAATATATTATATATATTATATTACTATTATTGTCTATTGTGAGCAAACTGTGGTGCTGAATTTCCCCCATGGATCAATAAAGTACTTTCTATTCTATTATATTCTATTGTATCTAAACTAGTTCCTTATTTTCTTTAATTACTTACAATTTTTTTGGTCTAAACTAAGTCAATAGTACACAAAAACTAAACAAAAGCAATAGCTACTTTGTATTACTTATTGAAATCCTTTGGTTTTTACCCTTAAAGTCCTCCTTAAAGTCAGTCCTATGCTACTACCCTTGGTATCAACACTTTTGATTTATGGATTGATCCGTCTTCCCCTTACTTGTATGCTTGGCAGTGGCCGCTAAACAGCAACAGAGCACCACAACACATATTGTTATATTTTCCTCTAATTCTTAATAATGGAAACTGCTTAGTTTCTGCTGTAGTGTGTTGAATTTTAAAATGCTTCATTGGTGTATTATAGTGCATCTTTAACAGACAAATGCAGGAATTTGTAAAGTTAATCAATACTTGCAGAGGTTGCTGACATTTTTAGTTTGCACATTAACTCACTACTATCCAGACAACAAACTCACTGAGGTCATGGGCCTGGAGAAGTGCTGCAAGCTGACCCATCTCGACCTGGCTTACAACAACATCTCCAGCATCAGCAGCCTTGATGCTGTACCACTCACACACCTCAACCTGGTAGGTTAAACTGTTTGCATTTGTCTGATTGTTTGGACTGATTTGGGTCCACCATGCGGACTAAAAGCAGTTAGCATGGCTGCAACGCCTCATTTACTTTATGTTTGTGGATCAACCAGTAGTGGTCCTGGTACACAGCTCCATGAACATGTCAACAAGCCTTGTGTCCTTCCCAGGTCCTATTTTAGAAGCCTCGCCTTCTCCCTACATGCAGCGAGCGGCCCTCTGCCAGGCATCATGCTCAGCCAAACAGCGAAATAACGACTTTAGCAAAGGAGCGAGTGCCCATGCTGGTTTGGCTTTGTGCTGAATTAACACTTAGCCAGCTGTTTGGTTGCCCCGTCTGTCAGAATTTACCAGCAAGGGGGTGGGGAAAGAGTCGGGCAACCTTGCAGAGTGACCATGGCTCACTTTTTAATTTGAACTACTGGGAATCATGGAGAGCATTTCAAGTAAGAGAGGTGCATCTGTTAAATGTTCAGAGAGGGAATCAACTGAAGGGCACGGAAGGCTTGGAGAACCTGAAGAATCTGCAGGTTCTTGACTTGGCTAAGAACCACATCACTAATCTCTCTGGCCTCCAGAACCTGCACCTGCTGGGCTTCATCAACCTGGATGAGAATGAGGTATTTTTACAGTATAGCTTTGGAAAATACTGAATATTTCAGATCAATAAAAAATTAATGACACTGTAATATATCTGAAATAATACATTTTACAGATTAGTGAGACCGAGGAGTGCAAACACATCCATGATCTTCTCCTGCTGAGGGAACTGAATCTGCTGGGTAACCCTGTACAGGTAAGTGATTGTATGTAACTCTCTAGTAGATACCCAACACAATAAATAATACTGGATACAGTAGTACAGGGGTGACAAACTACATTTGGTACATTCAATACACTAAAACTGATACAATGTAGGTCAAGCAATATACAGGTACTGTATGTTAAACTATGTGAACAATTCATCCAAATTTTAGCTTTGTGTCATACAGTAGCTAACAAAGCAAATTTGTGTAATATCAAAATTAAACCCCTTGAAATATTAAATTTCTAAAGGTGCACATAAGGATTCAAATCCGAATCACTATTCGATTCAAATTCATCCTGATTCTAAATTGATTCATAATTTTCAAGAATCGATTTCTTTTTTTTTTTGTAAGAATAAGTTTAAGAAAATGTGTTTTAAAGCCATATCCATGCAACCAGAAGGAGCTTTTGAAAAATGTTCATTATAATTGTTACACCAAATGGTACATGGCGAGAATCGATTTGAATCGAGAATTGATTCTGAAATGAATCGAGAATTGATTCTGAAATGAATCAGAATCGGAACAAATCGTTAGGCGCCCAAATATTCAGAGCCCTAATAATTTCTTATTATTATTCTTGACTAATAGTATTATTATTACTATTATTATTATTATTTTGCCAACTAAAATCATGTGCTTCAGCACACTCAAAAATGTACATATCTTGAAAGAAATGTGTATTTTTAGGGGATTTGGACAAGTTTGATTTTTTCTTAGTTTTTTGTTTATTTATATAATGTTTAAATCCAAGACGTGTTTGTTTTTCAGTAGAATGTGTTGCGGGCCAATAAAAAAGTAGCTGTCACACTTTGGACACCCCTGCAGTAGTACCTCTGTTTTTATTCGGAGTCTGTTATAAAATGGTACAACAAAGACAGAATCATACAATTTCTCCCCACTGTTAATTGTTTCCAGGCCTGACTGGGGTAAATACTTTCCACCAATTATGAATTGAATATTTTCGTAGTAAGAGTAAAAAAAACAGTTTACAACCTTCTAAATAGAGTTTTAACATTATGAGAGCCATGTAGACATGAAATAACACCCACATAGTCACCTTTTAATCCAATGTAGTAGACATATATAGAATAAGACACATGGGGCCTGATTTAGTGAAGGTTTGCATGTATTAAAACATTTACAAACTTAATAGCACAATTAATACAAGCAATTTAATCGTTTGCACACAGTGTTTTGCACGTGGTATTTGGATCTTAGTAGATCAGGCCCATACTGTACTGAGTTTAGGAGACATGGTCTTATTTAGTGGCTAATACTGCCGTAGGTTTGATATATTGTTCATTTAGACATTTCTTGAATTTAAGTATTGTTTCCCACCTTCTTTATAAAACAGTTGGCACTCACAACTTTCTTTGGCCCTATGGCGGCTTGATGCTGCCGTATTTAATAAAACATTGAATTAATTCAATTACATTTTAAAAAAGCACTGAGGGTGAGTCACCAGCGCGTCAGATTTGCCGAACTATAATGTACGAAAGCCAAATACCAAACCCTACAAAATTGCACCGTACAAAACGGTGGCACAACTGTAGGGAATACTAAATATTGTGTTGTTTGTGTGTAGGAGCAGCCACAGTACAGGCTCTCAGTGATCTTTCTCCTCCAGCATCTGACCATGTTGGACCAAAAAATAGTCACTGTTGAGGAAAAGGTTTGATATAAACACAAATGTTTCAAGTAGCTATCTGGCAGAATGTCATTGTCATCAATGTGTGGCGTCCAGGTTACATCCATCAACAAGTACGACCCCCCTATGGAAGTGGTAGCAGCCAGGGATCACATGACCCAGCTGATGTATCAGCTGATGCAGCCCCAGCTACTCTATGATAGGTTGGTATCATCTCCTGGTGTCATCGCTAAAAAAGCTACCACTGCTTAATTTATTTTCTTGAATGCGTCAAGCTAACAAATCAATGGTTACATTATGACGTATCTTTCAAAGCAAACTGCAGCGAAAGTTGTTTTTAAGAGTGCCGAGCGTCTTTATCTGCAGCACATCCTGTTATCGCCTCGCTCAAAGAAAATAAAATGTATATGTTCACATATCATGACTTTTAAAAATAAAAAACAATCCATCATGGGTGATGACAAGGAAGGCTGCAGAACTGCAGATAAATCACAGGGATTGTTTTTACAAGACAAACACATATGTCTTGTTTGCAAGCGTCCTTTTCTTTATTTGCATGTAAGACTTTTCATGGGAGAGAATTGTTGTCTGTCTAAGCAGCACTCTACCCAGTGACGACGCTCCGTATCCTATGCTGGTTCTGACTGGTCCACAAGGCTGCGGGAAAAGGGAACTAGCCCATCGTCTGTGCCAAGATTTTGACGAGTACTTTGCATACGGGTCAGTGTCGTACATTCTAAGGTTCCTCAGTCAGTTTGTGTGACATTTTTAACATTTGTGCGCTCACGCAGAATCGGCCACACCACCAGGGAGCCCTACTTTGGAGAGGAGAACGGAAACGATTACCATTTTGTCAATGAAGAGGAATTTCAGCAGCTGGTACTAACGGTACACTCTTCCATCCATCCATTTTCTACCGCTTGTGCCTTTCCGGGTCGTGGGGCGGCTGGGGCCTATCCCAGCTGCATTCGGGCGGAAGGAGGGGTACACCCTGGACAAGTCGCCACCTCATTGCAAGGCCAACACAGATAGACAGACAACATTCACACTCACATTCACACACTCGGGCCAATTTAGTGTTGCCAATCAGTCTATCCCCAGGTGCATGTCTCTTATTCATAATGTCTAAAGCCTAACATATAAGAGACTTGTCTAGTTTAAACACTGGGTGGATGAAGAATAGCAGCTTTTATGTCATAATTTACCATTTTAGTCTTTCACGCTTGTGTAAGTGCTGTCAGTCTGTCAAGCAGGTCAACTGTTGCACCTCCTTCTTTCTCTTCTCTCCTCTCTCCTTATGTTGTCATCCACCTCATTTATCACCTCTAACTTTCATGCAACAACTGTCTTTTGGTGTGCTTAATAGTTATCTGCCAGGAGGTTATGTGATTGCCAGGTTTAGTTAGTTGTAGTAAAATGTATGGTGGTTTTTACACAAAATTACTACAAACCCCGTTTCCATATGAGTTGGGAAATTGTGTTAGATGTAAATATAAACGGAATACAATGATTTGCAAATCATTTTCAACCCATATTCAATTGAATGCACTACAAAGACAAGATATTTGATGTTCAAACTCATAGACTTTACTTTTTTTTGCAAATACCGGTAATAATGAACTTAGAATTTCATGGCTGCAACATGTGCCAAAGTAGTTGGGAAAGGGCATGTTCACCACTGTGTTACATGGCCTTTCCTTTTAACAACACTCAGTAAACGTTTGGGAACTGAGGAGACACATTTTTGAAGCTTCTCAGGTGGAATTATTTCCCATTCTTACTTGATGTACAGCTTAAGTTGTTCAACAGTCCGGGGGTCTCCGTTGTGGTATTTTAGGCTTCATAATGCGCCACACATTTTCAATGGGAGACAGGTCTGGACTACAGGCAGGCCAGTCTAGTACCCGCACTCTTTTACTATGAAGCCAGGTTGATGTAACACGTGGCTTGGCATTGTCTTGCTGAAATAAGCAGGGGCGTCCATGGTAACGTTGCTTGGATGGCAACATATGTTGCTCCAAAACCTGTGTGTACCTTTCAGCATTAATGGCGCCTTCACAGATGTGTAAGTTACCCATACCTTGGGCACTAATATACCTCCATAACATCACAGATGCTGGCTTTTCAACTTTGCGCCTATAACAATCCGGATGGTTCTTTACCTCTTCGGTCCAGAGGACACGACATCCACAGTTTCCAAAAACAATTTGAAATGTGGACTCGTCAGACCACAGAACACTTTTCCACTTTGTATCAGTCCATCTTAGATGAGCTCAGGCCCAGCGAAGCCGACGGCGTTTCTGGGTGTTGTTGATAAACAGTTTTCGCCTTGCATAGGAGAGTTTTAACTTGCACTTGCAGATGTAGCGACCAACTGTAGTTACTGACAGTGGGTTTCTGAAGTGTTCCTGAGCCCATCTGGTGATATCCTTTACACACTGATGTCGCTTGTTGATGCAGTACAGCCTGAGGGATCGAAGGTCACAGGCTTTTTTTTATACCCAATCATGGCACCCACCTGTTCCCAATTTGCCTGTTCACCTGTCGGATGTTCCAAATAAGTGTTTGATGAGTATTCCTCAACTTTATCAGTATTTATTGCCACCTTTCCCAACTTCTTTGTCACGTGTTGCTGGCATCAAATTCCAAAGTTGATGACTATTTGCAAAAAAAAAAAAAAAATGTTTATCAGTTTGAACATCAAATATGTTGTCTTTGTAGCATATTCAACTGAATATGGGTTGAAAATGATTTGCAAATCATTGTATTCCGTTTATATTTACATCTAACACAATTTCCCAACTCATATGGAAACGGGGTTTGTAAAAAAAAATGGTAAGACTGTTATTTTTCACGTTAAACTTCTGGCAGCTGAGCTGCCAGTTTTTCTTTTACCAAAAAATGTATGGTCGTTGTTTTTAAATTGTAGCAACATAACTCAAGAGTTATGGCCAGATTTTGATGAAACTTTCAGGAAATGTTAGAAATGGTGTGAGGCACAAGTGATGAGATTTAGGGTGAGATTCAAATCAGGAATTATTTTTAAAGGATTCTTTATTATTGGGAAGTAAGGTCTGGTTGAGTTCTACTCTTCTAGTTTTTTAAATTTTCTGGTAATTGAGTGTATATTTTAGAAACAACAGGTGTCCAAATTGCGGCCCAGTGGCCAGTTGAGACCCACAGCTCTGTTTTTTTTATTGGCTTGCGGCACATTGGAAAAGGAAATTAAAAAAAGGGAAAAAATAGAGCAAAAGGCACAATGTCAAAAGAAAAATCAGAAATGTATATACTAATAATAAGTACGGTAATAAAAAACACAAAACTTTGTATTTAAGTAAATACAATGGTACCTTTTTTTCTGTTTGTATTGTATTCCAAAAGTTCAGACAAAGACTGAATCGTACGAAAACCGAAGCAATTTTTTACTATAATAAATCATATAAATCAAATTAATCATTTGCGGACCCATATAAAATTCAATGTCAATCAATCAATGTTTATTTATATAGCACTAAATCACAAGTGTCTCAAAGGGCTGCACAAGCCACAACGACATCCTCGGTACAAAGCCCACATAAGGGCAAGGAAAAACTCACCCCAGTGGGACGTCGATGTGAATGACTATGAGAAACCTTGGAGAGGACCGCATATGTGGGTAACCCCCCCCACCCCCCTCTAGGGGAGACCGAATGCAATGGATGTCGAGTGGGTCTGACATAATATTGTGAGAGTCCAGTCCATAGTGGATCCAACATAATAGTAAGAGTCCAGTCCATAGTGGGGCCAGCAGGACACCATCCCGAGCGGAGACGGGTCAGCAGCGCAGAGATGTTCCCAGCCGATGCACAGGCGATTAACACCAAACCCATTTTATAGAGAACAATTAAAGTTTTACATGCAGAAAACAATGTAAAGTACATAATCCATGTATAATCCATATTAGAAATGAAATATAAATTAACATTTAACATCACTTGGAGAAAATGGCAAGGGTGGGTGGTGACAGCCATTCAAATACCACCTTTGTTGTTTGCTATGAATTTTTTTCTAGAATTTAATAAAAACCTTACTACATAACTTTCCCTTTTTTTTTTTACCTTTTTTTTTTGCGTCTTTTCCTATTAGCTCTGGTTGTGTTTTGTGTTGAACGCATTCATTCCATTTACTACTACTGTCTGAAGAGGGTTCTTTGTATTTCTAATTACCAATCAACAGCACAGCGGTTCGTTACTTTACCATTCCAAGTACCTGTAAGTTAGATGCATTTTGTTGCATCTTAAGTTGCGTTTTTTTGTTTCCTAGTCTTAATTTTAGCACTTCTGTTTTGTGTGTCATTTTGCTCTGTTTAAGAAACGTTTTCCTGTCACCTCTGTCTCTACATACTGGGGGTCCAGACTAGGATACCACTGGACCCATGATGACTTATTTTGCTCTCGTATGAATAAAAAAGCAGAGCCTGAGTAACCAACACCTGTGAGTTTTTGTGTGGGGATTAAAATATGCTGAATTATACAAAGGCACACAGAATAGTTTCTTATGCAAAATGTTTAGCCATTTGATAATCATGTGGAAACTGGGGAAAAAGTCCAAAAACGGAATCATACGAAATGGGGGGCTTTCGGGAAAAAAAAAGAAGGTACCTATGTTTGACATTTTTGTCAGCAATTCAAAAAACAAAGAAAAACCCAGATTTAAGTGGATTTTAACTTTATTTAGCTGCTCTAAACACCAAATATGCCCAAATGATTTATTTTCTACATCAATAGACATGTTTTCTGTGTTCACCTACCGTATTTTTCGGATTATAAATCGCACCGGAGTATACGTTGCACCGGCCGAAAATGCATAATAAAGAAGGGAAAAAAAACATATATATGTCACACTCGAGTATAAGTCGCATTTTGGGGGGAAATTTATTTGATAAAATCCAACACCAAGAATAGACATTCGAAATGCAATTTAAAATAAAGAATAGTGAACAACAGGCTGAATAAGTGTACGTTATATGACGCATAAATAACCAACTGATAATGTGCCTGGTATGTTAACGTAACATATTATGTTAAGAGTCATTCAAATAACTATAACATATAGAACATGCTGTACGTTTACCAAACAATCTGTCACTCCTAATCGCTAAATCCGATGAAATCTTCTTCCTCGTTGTTGCTCCTGGTATGCGCCGCTAACGTCCTTTCTTTCTGCTGCTCGATCCCCGTTTTCTGCTGCATATTTCACTACGTCCAGCTTGTAATCTGCAGTATATGATTTCTTTTTCGGTGCCATTTTTGTTCAGCCCTTCTCAGTTTTTTTTTTAAATGATCCATTTTAATAGCTACGGCAGTAGTATATAGCATATAGCAGTTAGCATCCCATGACCCACAATGCACTTCTGCCATGACCCTCCCCTGCCGAATTCTTATTGGTTGACGTGTGTGTGACGATTGCTGACATTTGCTTCGTCTCTTCCGTGAATTAGATAAATAATATTATTTGATATTTTACGGTAATGTGTTAATAATTTCACACATAAATCGCTCCGGAGTATATGTCGCACCCACGGCCAAACTATGAACAAAAACTGCGACTTTTAATCCGAAAAATACGGTAGTTTTAGTGACAGCCAATAAAGGTGCCCCCAAAGAGGGACTATAGTTAAAGGGGTGATGGGTGAGAGTTGATCTCACCACTGTGTCAAAAGTTCACACGGCAGGTGAGCGCGTGACCTCAGGTTGTTCATCTTGACAGAACATGCTTTTGTTACTTACATGCAGGGTGCATTCCTCCAGACCGTCCAATATGGTGGCCATAGGTACGGCTTGAGCAGGGAAGCCATCGAAGACGTCGCAAAGGAAGGACTCGCATGCTGCGTGCACATGGAGCTTGAAGTAAGTGGGTCCACACTATAAGAACACATGGTCCATCAGTAAGAATGACTTCCAATGGCTGTCTTCAGGGTGTGTTGAGTCTGAAGAAGAGCATCTTTGAACCTCGCTACATCGTCCTCCTGCCCACCTTGCTTGAGAAGTACAGAAACACCCTGGGAACTAGAAACCTGTATACGCCAGCCCAGATTGAAGTGGCTGTGTCGCGCATAGACCTCTACGCCGACTTCAACAGGAAACGTCCCGGCTTCTTTGATAACGTCATTCCCTGCGGTACGTCTTTGCACTATTAGTGCCCAATGCTGACCATTTATTCAATTTAGGAAGAGTGAACTGGAGAGTAAGAGACATTCTTTCAGAACAAACACCCTCAGTGTCAGTGATAAGGCCTAGGATAAATTAACACACCTCACTAAAATCCATACAGCACAATTTCAATCCCATTACCGCTTTCTATTAAAGGCACGCTGCCAAATAGTATGTCCTGCCCTCGCGTTTGAGCTGTTTTCTTAATTAGACAAACACGCAAGCAGGAAAGCACACACATCACTTTTACGCAGCGCTGACGTGTCACTTTTCCTCCATTGCTGCTTGAACATATTGTGTGTGCAGATGACCTGAACGATGCCTACCAGATGCTGGAGGAGGTGGTGAAGGACTACCTGTTGCTGAACGATCGGGAAGAAGGTATAACCAATATTGTCATTGTAGTGTTTGTCTTAATGCAATAGTATTTACACACCTCAGGTGAGGTGCACAAGGAGGAGAAGCCAAGGTCAGGATTCTCCACTTCATCCCACCCATCCACTGCTGCGCTCGACCCCTCACTCCCGCGCTACAAAAACTACTGCACCAAGATCAGGGAACAACTTGCCCCCAGCAAGACCCCTGCTGTGAGTTTGAGGACGCGGGATGGAAAATTAATCGGCTGCAAAGCCTCTCGAGTGAATGATGGCCACAGCCAGACGCTGCCAATCATCAGGAACTTTCCTCCCCCTCATGTCTCTCCTCTGCAGGAGCTGGCTTCCATCCGACGGCGGGAGCAGCCGGCGAGAGAGGCAGTAGTGGGGAAGAGTCCAGGGGTCAACAGTAGTTTCATCAGAAGGTTCTTTTTCAAGCAGCACACACACTTGACTGCACTCATGCCTAATTGTGAGTGGGGGTCCTCTCTGTGCCGTGGGGCCAAATTGGCTTGATTGTCCCACTTGTCCAAACTGCTGTTTAATGGCTTGTTTGGGCTTTGTGTGTGACCTGGAGGGTGAAGTGGACGAGTGCTTAAACGGTTCCTAACCAGCTGTGTACTAAATTTGAGGAGCTTGTTGGAGTTGTTTGCACAAAGCAGAATCCTCATCTCATCAAAAACATCAGTCAAACTCCACCAGGATTTACCTCGCAATAGTAAAGAAAATCCTGAATCCAGACGGTGATCCAGGTCAGCCCCAAAATGTAATCACTTTATCCGATTTCTGACATTTCCTAAAAGTTTAATCAAAATGTGCCCAAAACGTTTTGAGCTATCTATAGTAGAATGAAAGAAATGGAGTGAAGCCTCTTGTCAAACACTCTTTGTCTCTGTGGGTGGAGTGGGGGAAACTAGCATATACCGTAGTAAGGTAACATAGTACCGTATTTTTCGGAGTATAAGTCGCACCGGAGTATAAGTCGCACCTGCCGAAAATGCATAATAAAGAAGGAAAAAAACATATAAATCGCACTGGAGCCCGGCCAAACTATGAAAAAAAACTGCGACTTATACCGGTAGTCCGAAAAATACGGTACTTGTCTTGTTCTTTATCAAGTTTCTGACATTTCCTGAAAGTTTTATTAAAATCTGCCTGTTACTCTGCCTGTAACCAATTAACTAGTCAACCAACTAACTGACAAGGCCTAACAATAACTAACTAATTAGCCAACTAACGATCTGGCTAACCAACCCACTAATTTATTCATTGACTAACCAACTAAATGACAAAAAACCCAGGATAACTAATTCACTTATTAACTAACCAATTACCAACCACCTAGTCAAATAGTTAACTAGATAACTCACTGACTGACCAGATAGCTAACTAACTACCAACTAACCAATTCAATGCCTAACTAACCAACCAACCAACCAGCTAACCAATTTACAGACCAACAAACCCCAAGAATAACTAACTAAGCACAACAATTACATAACCTCCTGGCGATGGTAACAAACAATGTATGAACAAAGGTTAATGGTTGCTAGTTTAGTGCTCCTCACATAGTTACGATGACATGGGTGGAATTAAATGCCCCTGCGGCCTTCACACAGTTGACATCATGCATTTGCTTGTTGCTGAGGCCTTCAGTGTTTGTGCAGAGGATTCCAGACATGTCTTCTTGTCTGCACTTCTTAGTGGGGGCGCGTCCCAGCTTGTGTGTCTTCTTCACATATTGTCACAGCATACTGACTGTCAATTAATTGAGTCCCAGAGGGCCATAGTTTTTGTAGCCAGGCAACATAACAAGGTGGAATTCAACTCGCCCAGCTTCTCCTCTGGGAAACTTGTCATCTCATTTTTCCATCCTTGTCCCAACAGCTCCTATGAATCTCTGGTCAGTTCTGCATCCAGTTGGCCACGAGGTGGCGATATCCTTGGACTTACAGTAGAAACCCTCAAAGGTGAGTGTTTTGATAATTACGTTGCATCATAACACAGACAAATTACTTGTCATTTGCAGGTGACAAGCCATTGCAAGCGCTCGATGCCGCAGCCGTCATAGTGACCCCAACTGATCGACTTCCCGGATCCAGCATCAAGCCCATCCTGCCACCCATCCCACCTGGACGCAAGACCCCTCAAGCGAACAGCCCGATGCCGTCACCCAGCCGCTTGCACGATGCCATCAGAGCGGAAGACAAGGCCAACATGCAGGCGTAGTGTCAAGGTTTTTGAAGACAATGTCTCAATGGCTCTGCTCCAAAACAAACACTTCATCTTGTCTTCTTGTCTTGTCCTTCTGCTTCTACTTGAACATGCAGAGCTTCTTTTTTTTTTTACTTTTGTAATTTTTGCTGCCTTACCTTTGAACTCATAATTTTTGGTGCATTTTTTAAACTCATAATTTTTGGTGATGTTTTTTAAAAGTTTTGTCATTTTTGGTGCATTTTTTTTTCCTCGTAATTTTTGGTACATTTTTTTAAACTCGTAATTTCTTGTGCCTTTTTTAAAAAAAACTCATAATTTTTGATGACTTTTTTAAAGTTTTGTCATTTTTGGTGCATTTTTTTAACCTCACTTTTGCTAAAAAATGTTTTATTTTATTTGTCATTTTAGGTGCATTTTTAATTGGTCATGGAAGACAATGTAGCCTATTCAAAAGTTGCACAAATGGGTGTGCGAACGCGTGTCGTAGTTAGTTCCTCGTAAATAGGAAAGCACACCTGGCCATCCATCACTGTCTGTCTCGCTCTCAAGGCAGCAGATGTTGCAGTGCCGTCATAATTCTTTGGCAGATATTGTCTGTCTGGGCCCCCCTGAGGTCTAACCTACTTAGGCTGCAGTCCGCTTTCTAAAAACTGACATTGTGTCAGCCTGTGAAACAATCCGTGACCTTTTTGTTCGACGGAAATGATGAATAACCAACCATTCAAGTAAAACTTCTTTAATGTGCGTCAATGAAAATCCAACAGTTATACACACGATGTTGTTTTCTTGCCAACAAAGCAGCAAAAGGACAGAGGCAACTGGCAGGAACATGCACACCAAGAAAATGACTCCAAAAACATCACTATAAGGTTTTTTATACTATAGAATGAAATGTATATTGCAATAAGAAAGAAAATACAGTGGTACCTCTGTATTTGTTATCAATCCTTTCCAAAGCGACTGTTGAAAATCGAATCGTAGGAAACAATGTAAATCCAACTAATCTCCAACACCAACAAATATTAACACATTTTTACAGAGAATAATGATGGTTTTATATACAGAAAATAATGTGATATACATGTAAATGAAAGGCGTGCATCAGACCAATGTCAGCAAAAGTAATGGATATGAGCAGCATGTTTACTTGTGCAAAGTGAGACATTCTGTTAACATCTAAATTAGGGATGTCCGATAATATCGGCCTGCCGATATTGTCGACCGATAAATGCGTTAATAATATTGGAAATTATCGGTATCGTTTTTTTGTTATCGGTATCGTTCTTTTTTTTTCTTTCTTTTTTTTAATTAAATCAACATAAAAAACACAAGATACACTTACAATTAGTGCACCAACCCAAAAGACCTCCCTCCCCCATTTACACTCATTCACACTCATTCACACAAAAGGGTTTTTTCTTTCTGTTATTAATATTCTGGTTCCTACATTATATAACAATATATAACAATACAGTCTGCAAGGGATACAGTCCGTAAGCACACATGATTGTGTGTGCTGCTGGTCCACTAATAGTACTAACCTTTAACAGTTAATTTTACTCATTTTCATTAATTACTAGTTTCTATGTAACTGTTTTTATATTGTTTTCCTTTTTTTTTTTATTCAAGAAAATGTTTTTAATTAATCTTATTTTATTGTATTATTTTTTTTTTAAATACGTTATCTTCACCATACCTGGTTGTCCAAATTAGGCATAATAATGTGTTAATTGCACGACTGTATATATCGGTTGATATTGGTATCGGTAATTAAAGAGGTGAACAATATCGGAATATCGGATATCGGCAAAAAGCCATTATCGGACATCCCTAATCTAAATGTACTCCAATAAGCACACAGGTTGGTCTTTTCCTCTATTTTAGTCAAGTCATTTCCAAAAAGTCATCATGGTTGGCTATACAGTAGAGCAGTACTATTCAGTAGTGTTTCTCACCTTCTTTATCATATGCTGGCACTTGCAAATTTGTTGTCCCTGGGGTGGATCATTTTGCAATCAGAGTCCGTAAAAACAAGTACAGAGACTGAGTCACTAACATTTGTTTAATCATATTTAAAATTGAGACAGCGTATATAAAAAGTGAAATTTTTTGCCTAAAAATCGAATCCTTCAAAAAGCAAGATTTGCTTCTCTCTCCTGACATTCGTTTCACATAACACTGATCATGTTACTTGATTGGGGATTAGAGTGAAGCGACAGTATGCCAAAGTCAGCAACACACCGGTGAAGTAATACAAAGTCTGCAGTCATACATTTGCATCCACATAGTTTGGGGACGAATGTTTATGCCTTTAAGCAGTTTTATGTTAAACTTGTTAGATGAACATTTATAACAGATGAAAAATTATGTTGACGCTAATTTTTGCCAGCCTGTCAATGGGATCGTTAGCATTGAGCTAGCGGCATAAGTGGCGACAATTTTTTTTACTCTGGTTTCATTTCTTATTTTAACTCCTATCAGGCCGAATTTTAGATTGTTCATGCTTTTCATGTTCCAGTTTGTTGCACAGTATATGTTTAGTTTTACAGTATTTTCATTTGTAATATTAAATGACCCCGACTTGGACGTTTTTTTTTCTAAACGAACGGACTGTTTGCCTATCTGTCTATAACTATAAATACCAACATTCAGAAAGAAGAGAACAGGGGGTGTATGAAAAGAGAGGTACCATAAAATGTTCCCCCACCGCTATCTGCTGGATGTTAAAGTTAAAGTTCCAATGATAGTCACACACACACACACACGCACACACTATGTGTGGTGTAATGTGTCCTCTGCATTTGACCCATCCCCATGTTCACCCCCTGGGAGGTGAGGGGAGCAGTGAGCAGCAGCATGCGCCACGCTCGGGAATACTTTTGGTGATTTAACCCCCAATTCCAACCCTTGATGCTGAGTGCCAAGCAGGGAGGTAATGGGTCCCATTTTTTTGTAGTCTTTGGTATGACTCGGCCGGGGTTTGAACTCACAACCTCCCAGTCTCAGGGCGGTGGCACTGCAAAATCAAATTGGCAAAATCCCCCTTATTTATATCACAACTGCAGAGCATCATAAGCTTATAGCATGTTATATTCTGTCATAGGATGATGATGTGTAACACGATACAGGGTTAGGGTTTTTTTTTGCTGTGTTTTTTCCATTTTAAAGGGTCTCATAAACGAGTGGGGCGCTTACGAGCCCATAAATGGACTGTGAAAGCAGCGAAATGACACTTTCACCTCACAGGTGCAGCTGTGAAGCCGTGGTCTCACCTGCGTTGCTATCCTGCAGTTGTGTGTGTTCGTGTATTGTGTCGTTGCTCCAACACTGCAGCTGCAACACGCTGCACACCTCACTGCAGACAAATATTTGTACCAATAGTTCACGGCGGCGTCACAGCGAAGGCCAAAGCAGAACGGTTGCTGCATGATGCGGCGCCAATGCCTCGTTGCCATAGCAACGACTCTCCTCCTCCTCGCGTGCTCGTGGACGCATAACTCGCCGCCGCCTCTTCCCTGCGGACACATCCATTCGCCGCCAGATTCATTGGCTGTCGACTTGCTTGAAACAAAAAGTTTCTGTTTTAATTAGTTTGCTGCAGTGTGTCGCCGCGTCATCCATCTATCTGCCTCACCCCCCCCCCCCCCCCACACCCCCCGACTTCCCCCGTCCTCTATCGCCTCCTACACGCACCCGCTAGCTCTCCAGTGTAATTAAAGCCAGCTAGTGCGGATAATAGAACTGTAATGGTGTATAATTGTGATAATCAATACATAGTGCATACTAAGGGAGTTCGCCTTTATACATTTAGAGGATGTTGCTGTTCCATCCTTGCCTGCTGCCTCGTAAAACCGGTGTCATCAATGACCTTGATGACATTAAATGGCATTCAAGCCATGGTTAGCCTGCACTTGCAGAACACTGCTTACCATTTGCACTTTCCAAGGACAAAGTAGCTCACAGGTGTCAAACTCAAGGACTGATCTGACCCTGATCATTTATTTTGACCCACCAAAGCCTGGAAATAGTCCGTATTAATAAAGTACTTTAATCTCTCTTACTAAATGTATTGGTTCTTTCTATTTCTACTTAATATCTACCGTATTTTTCAGAGTATAAGTCGCACCTGCCGAAAATGCATAATAAAGAAGGAAAAAAACATATATAAATCGCACTGGAGCCTGACCAAACTATGAAAGAAACTGCGACTTATAGTCCGAAAAATACGGTAATAATGCAACAAATCATACATGCCAAAAATGTTTTAAGATAAAATAAGTGCTTGATAAATATCTGCTTGACTTATGATTTCAAAGCAAGATATTCATGAAATTGTGCGTAAAAAAATATAATAATCAAATGCATAGACAATTGTCTAATAATAGCATGATGGAATAATACATCTATATTCATATATAATCACTGTGATGTGGCCCTCAATGAAAATGAGTTTGACACCCCTGATAGTTGATGTATCCTTCATCTCGCCTACAATTCACTTAGCATTATTATCATGTAACTCACTCCCTTCATGTTTTTGGCATTGTGGCAATTTCCCCAATTCATACAAACTCAACCAATCCTTGCAAATCCCACCAACATGTAACAATATGTCTACACTGTAAAAAAAAAAAATCCTATTTTTATGGTTAATTTACTCTAAATTTCTACTGTAATTTTTCTATTTTTTTTAAATAGTTAATAAAATTGTAGAATTGAAGACATTATCTGTAAATAAACAATGCGCCTGTTATTTTAAGTAATATGCCAGTAATGACAAACTATGTATTCTTTTTTTTTTTTACAGAAAAATACCAAATTAATTATACATAGCATTTTCTGTTTTCTTAAATTACTTACAAATTCATGTAAAATTACAGTAATTATCTTTCATTAAATATGTAGCTTGTTATATAAAAGTCTATGTCCATACTAACAATCTAACACAGGGGTGTCAAACTCAAATACAGAGTGGGCCAAAATTTAAAATTGAACAAAGCCACGGGCCAAGGTTGAACAAGTTAACCTTTAACGTACTCTACGAGCTATCGTCACGTCCGCTTTTCATCCATTCTAACATCGTTCAGACCCAGTCACAAGATATGTGCGGCTTCTGTACGCACACACGAGCGAATGCAACGCATACTTCATCAACAGCGATACAGGTTACACTGAGGGTGCCAGTATAAAAAAACGTTAACACTGTTAGAAATATACGCCACACTGTGAATCCACACCAAACAAGAATGACAAACACATTTCGGGAGAACATCCACACCGTAACACAATATAAACACAACAGAACAAATACCCAGAATCCTTTGCATCACTAACTCTTCCGGGATGCTACAAAATACACCCCCGCTACCACCAACCCCCCCCCCCCCCCCCCCTGGCTGGCTGGCGTTTGGAGGACTCCCGGGAGGATCGGCGGGCCAGCTTTAGTGTTAATTTGATATCGCTTCAAGGGCCAAGTGAAATTACACGACGGGCCAAATTTGGCCCGCGGGCCAGAGTTTGACACCCATGCTGTAGAATAAAGGTATTTTTCTGCAGAACTGTTTGCATCGTCACTTTATTAAAGGTGGTTGATCTTAACAATTCAGAAAAAAATCTGTAAAATAATGGTATTTTTCTGTGGAACTGCCAGCATTGTCACTTCATTAAAGATGTTTGATCGTAATCATTTGGAAAAACTCTGTAGAATAAAGGTGTTTTTCTGCAGAACTGTTTGCATTGTCACTTTATTAAAGGTGGTTGATCTTAATAATTTAGTAAAAATCTGTAAAATTACGATATTTTTCCGCAAAACGTTACATGAAAATTTTTGTAAATATGTTTTTGATCATTATTTGGTTTACAATGTTTTATTTTAATTTTATGGTTTTCGTTTGGCAGCCGTAGCTGCCAGTAGATGACCGTTTTTTTTACCGAATTTTTTTTTACGGTGTACTCTTTATTGATCAAACGACGCAACTATTGTCCTCCCGCGTAGCTCAGTCTTACCGTCGTTCCTGTGCCCTTTGGGTAATGCTGTATATAAATAGTGAACACAAATATTGTATTGTACCATATGTCCCGGCAAGAAATCTGCGTTCAAAGAACTCCGGCTTATTAGTGATTCCCAGAGCCCAAAAAAAGTCTGCGGGCTGTAGAGCGTTTTCTATTCGGGCTCCAGCACTATGGAATGCCCTCCCGGTAACAATTAGAGATGCTACCTCAGTAGAAACATTTAAGTCCCATCTCAAAACTCATTTGTATACTCTAGCCTTTGAATAGCCCCCCTTTTTTTAGACCAGTTGATCTGCCGTTTCTTTTCTTTTCTCCTCTGCTCCCCCCTATCCCTTGTGGAGGGGAAGACACACAGATCCGGTGGCCATGGATGGGGTGCTGGCTGTCCGGGGTCGGGACCCGGGGTGGACCGCTCGCCTGTATATTGGTTGGGAACATCTCTGCGCTGCTGACCCGTCTCCGCTCGGGATGGTTTCCTGCTGACCCCACTGTGGACTGGACTCTTACTGTTATGCTGGATCCACTATGGACTGGACTCTCACAATATTATGTTAGACCCACTCGACATCCATTGCATTCGGTCTCCCTAGAGGGGGGGGGGGTTACCCACATATGCGGTCCTCTCCAAGGTTTCTCATAGTCATTCACATCGACGTCCCACTGGGGTGAGTTTTTCCTTGCCCTTATGTGGGCTATACCGAGGATGTCATTGTGGCTTGTGCAGCCCTTTGAGACACTTGTGATTTAGGGCTATATAAATAAACATTGATTGATTGATTGATTGAAATATAAACGCAACACTTGTCTTATTGCTCCCATTTTTCATGAGTTGAACTCAAAGATCAGACACTTTTACTATACACACAAAAGACCTATTCCCCTCAAATGTTGTTCAGAAATCTGTCTAAATCTGTGTTAGTGAGCATTTCTTCTTTGCCAAGATAATCCATCTCACCTCACAGGTGTGGCATATCAAGATGCTCATTAAACAGCATGATTATTGCACAGTGCCTTAGGGCCACAATAAAAATGCAGCTTTAAATGTGAAGTTTTGCTTTTGTGGTGGTCTGGGGGGGTCAGAAAAGCAGTCAGTATCTGGTGTGACTGCATTTAGCCTCAGGCAGTGCAACACATCTCCTTCACATAAGAGTTGATGAGGTTGTTGATTGTGGCCTGTGGAATGTTGGTCCACTCTTCAATGGCCGTGCAAAGTTGTTGGATATTGACAGGAACTGGAACACGCTGTCGTATACGGCAGTCCACAACATCCCAAACATGCTCAATGGGTGACATGTCCGGTGAGTATGCTGGCCATGTAAGAACTGGGATGTTTTCAGCTTCCAGGAATTGTGTATAGATCCTTGCAACATGGGGCCATACATTGTCATGCTGCAACATAAGGTGACAGTCTTGGGGGAATGGCACAACAATGGGCCTCAGGATCTCGTCACGGTATCTCTGCACCAATAAAATACACTTCCGTTTGTTGTCCATAACATACGCCCATACCATAACCCCACCCCCACCATGGGCCACTCCATTCACAACGTTGACATCAGCAAACCGCTTTCCCACACGATGCCACACTTGCTGTCTGCCATCTGCCCTGAACAGTGAAAACCGGGATTCGTCCGAGAAGAGAACACCTCTCCAACGTGCCAGACGGCATCGATTGTGACCATTTGGCCACTCCAGTCGGTTACGATGACGAACTGCCGACTGAGACCCCGATGTGGACGACGCGAATACAGATGAGCTTTCCTGAGACGGTTTCTCAAGTTTGTGTAGAAATGATTTGGTTATGCAAACCAATTGTTGCAGCAGCTGTCCGGGTGGCTTGCCTCAGACGATCAAGGAGGTGCACCTGCTGGATGTGGAGGTCCTGGTGTGGTTCCGCATAGTTATAGTTATGGTTTGAGTTTATTTGGAACATGCATACAATTACATGATACATCCCAATTTTCCACTTTCTTTATTTCAACACGTTCGAAAAGGAGTAAGAAGAAGCAGAGCTTATTTAATCCTCCTCCTTTTCCATTACATAGCCATTGCTAACACTTTTGATCACTTCCTGTTCTCAATGTATTCACAATGTACTCCAAAAATAAAATAAATAGCGATTGATTGATTGAGACTTTCATTAGTAGATTGCACAGTACATGTCAGGACTAGGACTATGGCATGGTTTGTTCTCCCGTGGTGCAAACGATTTGGACCAGACATGGCGTGAAGGTGAAGACATATTTAATTTTAACACTCAAAAAAAGAAACAAACAAAAGGCGCTCACAGTGGAGGTACAAAACTTGGCTATAAACACAAAACTTGCACAAAGGCAGAAACTATGAACAATGAAACAAAAACACTAACTGTGGCATTAATAAACAAAAACTTACTTGGACATGGCATGAAGTGCGCAGAGGTAAACAGAGTGTGACAGGGGTATGCTGTCGCCAGACAGACAGCCTGGCAACTGGAAGCTTAAATAATAGTGACATGATTACAGACAGGTGCGTGAGTCGTGAGGGCAGGTGAAAACTAATGGGTTGCTATGGTGACAAACAAGAGTGCACAATGAGTCCAAACGTGGAACAGGTGAAACTAATGGGTGACCATGGAAACAAGACAAGGGAGTGAAAAGCCAGAAACTAAAGAGTCCAATAACTAAACAAAACATGACTAAAACAAAACATGATTACACAGACATGACAGTACAGTACATATTCCGTACAATTGACCACTAAAATGGTAACACCCGAATACGTTTTTCAACTTGTTTTAAGTCGGGGTCCACGTTAATCAATTCAAGTAAGTTTAATATGGTGAGATGAATAAGATTATCAATAAATTCAGAATGTTTATTATGGGTCTTCTTCTTTGTACTTTGTAAACACTTTGAGTATGAACAGTTTCTTAAATTGGATCATATGCTGTACATTGTTTGATTTATTTACTTAATCCATTCCGTCCGTCCATCCATCCATTTCCTTTCGTGGTCGCGGGCGGTGCTGGAGCCTATCTCAGCCATTCCATAATTTAATTCACGGCCAACAGCTTCGGTGGACATTACTTCAGTCAGCACACCCTCTGCATGCTCCCTCAAAACTTTAACGCACACCACATCAGCATCTTGAAATGCCACACCTGTGCGGTGGGATGGATTATCTTGGTAAAGAAGAAATGCTCACTAACGCAGATTTAGACGGATCTGTGAACAATATTTGAGAGGAATAGGTATTTTGTGTGTATAGTAAAAGTTTTAGATCTTTGAGTTCAACTCATGAAAAATGGCAGCAAAAACAAAAGTGAAATTCAAATTCTGGCATTTTAGGCCGAAGCAATCACAAAAAACGTGAAATCCGGGAGGGACTGCATGTCCGTCCATCCATTTTCTACCGCTTGTCCCTCTCGGGGTTGCGGTGGATGCTGGAGCCTATCCCAGCTGCACTCGGGCGGAAGGCGGGCTCTGTTTCTCAATTAGTATTTGTCACACAGTCACTCCCACCCAGGGGACATTTTTAAATAATTAAAACAATTTCCAAAGTAAGTTTATGAATAAATAAACATTTACAACTTCCATCCATCCATCTTCTTCCGCTTATCCGAGGTCGGGTCGCGGGGGCAGCAGCATAAGCAGGGAAGCCCAGACTTCCCTCTCCCCAGCCACTTCATCCAGCTCTTCCCGGGGGATCCCGAGGCGTTCCCAGGCCAGCCAGGAGACATAGTCTTCCCAACGTGTCTTGGGTCTTCCCCGTGGCCTCCTACCGGTCGGACGTGCCCTAAACACCTCCCTAGGGAGGCGATCGGGTGGCGTCCTGACCAGATGCCCGAACCACCTCATCTGGCTCCTCTCGATGTGGAGGAGCAGTGGCTTTACTTTGAGCTCCTCCCGGATGACAGAGCTTCTCACCCTATCTCTAAGGGAGAGCCCCGCCAACTCATTTCGGCCGCTTGTACCCGTGATCTTGTCCTTTCAGTCATAACCCAAAGCTCCTGACCATAGGTGAGGATGGGAACGTAGATCGACCGGTAAATTGAGAGCTTTGCCTTCCGGCTCAGCTCCTTCTTCACCACAACGGATCGATACAGCGTCCGCATTACTGAAGATGCCGCACCGATCCGCCTGTCGATCTCACGATCCACTCTTCCCTCACTCGTGAACAAGACTCCGAGGTACTTGAACTCCTCCACTTGGGGCAGGGTCTCCTCCCCAACCCGGGGATGGCACTCCACCCTTTTCCGGGCGAGAACCATGGACTCGGACTTGGAGGTGCTGATTCTCATTTACAACTTACTCAGCTTAATTCCTTAAATGTCCTCATTTCCTACAGTATTGACAATAAACCCAAGCACTTCCTATTCTTTGTTGTATTTCCTGTTCTTGCTCCTCGTGTAATTGTCATTGTTTGTAACGGCTCCTTCGTTAGTGGATTGACAATGTGGGTTTTTAACCTCTACGTCTCAAAGTCAGTGGGGAAGTGCGGTCGGTGGATCATGTGCAGAGCATCGACCTGTTCGCTTATTCTGCTCGGCAGCCTTATTGGTTAGTTTAAGCAGCGCTGCCCCCTGGCTGGAGGGTTGTGTATCGTCCAAGCCTGAATGAAGACACTAACACTGTAAGTGCCCCTATACCTCTCACACCTTCACAGTGTACTGATGTAAGTTTACATTCAATATCTCACCTAAGTGTCATTTAATTAAATTCTTCTTATAGACTTCGGCTTAGACTTGGACTTAGACGAACTTTAATGATCCACAAGGGAAATTGTTCCACACAGTAGCTCAGTTACAAAGGATGGAAAGGATAGTGCAGGTATAATGTAGACTAAAAATGTACCGTAGCAGCAATATAAAATATAACACATATGTAATATTTACATATTATATATACAGTATATCAGTGTTTTTCAACCACTGTGCCACCTAGTTGCCATGAGATACGGTCTGGTGTTCCGTGAGAGTTTATCTAATTTCACCTATTTGGGTTAAAAATATTTTTTGCAAACCAGTGATTATAATCCGCAAATAATGTGCCGTTGTTGAGTGTCTGCACTGTCTAGAGCAGTGGTTCTTAACCTTGTTGGAGGTACTGAACCCCACCAGTTTCATATGCACATTCACCGAACCCTTCTTTGGTGAAAAATAAAATGTTTTTTTTCAAATTCAAGATAAGGTTATGTTTTTGGTGACACTTTAATATGGGGAACATATTCTAAGTAACAAAGACTTAATTTAGAGTTATTTGGACACTAGGGGAACATATTCTAATTAACAAAGACTTAATTTAGAGTTATTTGGTTAGGGTTAGGGTCAGGGTTAGAGGGTTAGGGTTATAATAAGGCCATGCTGAATAAGGCATTAATAAGTACTTAATAATGACTAGTTAAGAGTCAATATGTTACTAATTTGCATGTTAATAAGCAACTAATTAATGGTGAATATGTTCCCCATGCTAAAGTGTTACCATGTTGTTTTACTGGTGCACAAAATGAACCGTGCATGAACATCCCCTTGTTCAAACAACAAAACCAACACAGTGCATAAACTCACAACAAATTACACACCTGCAAACCAGTCAGCTGTTGCCGTATCCGTAATACGCCGATTGGGAGAAGTTTGTATTTACACAATGAGTCGGGTGTGTTTTGACGTCCGTCGAACCCCTGAGGCCGACTCACCGAACCCCTAGGGTTCGATCGAACCCAGGTCAAGAACCACTGGTCTAGAGCTCGGCAGAGTAACCGTGTAATACTCTTCCATATCAGTAGGTGTCAGCCGTTAGCTAATTGCTTTGTAGATGTCGGGAACACGTGTGTGAGATGACGATTGTTTGTCGTGATCACAATATGCAGACGACAGCGAGAGGCAGGGTGCAGGTAAAAAGGTGTCTAATGTTTAAACCAAAAATAAACAAACGGTGAGTGCCCCTAAGAAAAGGCATTGAGCTTAGGGAAGGCTTTGCAGAACGGAACTAAAACTGAACTGGCTACAAAGTAAACAAAAACAGAATGCTGGACGACAGCAAAGACTTACTGTGGAGCAAAGATGGCGTCCACAAAGTACATCCGAACATGACATGACAATCAACAATGGCCACACAAAGAAGGATAAAAACAACTGAAATATTCTTGATTGCTAAAACAAAGTAGGTGCGGGTAATAGCGCTCTAAGGAAAACATGAAACTGCGACAGAAAAATACCAACAAAACAGGAAAAGCCACCAAAATAGGAGCGCAGTACGAGAACTAAAACACTACACACAGGAAAACAGCCAAAAACTCAAAACAAGTCACGGGGTGATGTGACAGGTCGTGACAGTACACCTACTTTGAGACAAGAGCTATAGTGATGCATGCTTGCTTATGGTTTAAAGTCATATCTAACAATTGCGACAACGACTTGTTCCTGTCAATATCGGCTACTGAGATTCATTTTTTAATGATTTCTGCTGGTGGTGTGCCTCCGCATTTTTTTTAATGAAGATAATCTGCCTTGGCTCAAGAAAGGTTGAAAAACACTGCAGTATATGAAATATAACTCATGTTCCCCTTCATGTACAGAAATGGGGTTCAGTGGTAGTGGGACAACCTCATCTTGGAACCATCGACCAACCAGTGGTAGCAGGTAAGGGATGAAGTTCCTGTCACTAGAAAGTGATGATGTGTGTACACAAGGATTTGACCTCCCATTATGCAGTGGATCATTCTTCTAAAGAGTGATGACAAATAGGAGCTATGCTCTCTGTCACTTGTCAAGCTCCCTCCATCTTGAATCATTGTTTTGCATGTGTATGGATAGATATAACCTTGCTTTCTTGGTCATTCTCTTGTTCTGTTTTTTTCTTTGGGCCTTTTCATCCTCTTGTCGCTGGCTCCACCGCTTTTTTCCGACTCTTCGCAGTCCACTCCACTCCCCGTCAATGCGATTGATCCCACTGAATGTCTGGCTATCAAACAGACTGGCGTCCTTGTGCCTGCACTCTTGACGGCGCCGTGCATATCGAATGAGATGAAAGTGGGACTTTTCAAAGGGTGATGGGCGAGCTGAGTGCTATGGGAAACAACACGGGGGTAAAAACTGAAAAACCTCCCGAGTGTCCTTAGCTTTAATTCCTGATGTCACCTCATGGGCTCATTCCGCAGAGGTTGAATTGAGGTGACCGGACTCCTATTGCCTGTTGAAGACCTTTCGACTTCTTCAATTTTGAAATTTTAAGTGAGGTTCCTCCTCATTTATGTCCCCTAGGCGGTGGTCACAGTACATTTGTGTTGTTAATGGTGTTGAATGACCTTTCTGCATCCAATTGGTCGTTCGCCTGCTAGGTAAATGGTAAATGGGTTATACTTGTATAGCGCTTTTCTACCTTCAAGGTACTGTTGCGTATAGACCAGATGTTCCTCCAAGGGAATTTAAATTACTGGTCAATCCCAAGTTCTTTTGATGACATATAAGCTGAGTTTAAATGATCACCCAGAACAGAATAGGTATTTTGCAATTTATTTCCAAAGCTTTGGAGAGACCAGCCTAGGAAAACACATTCAATTGCGCAGCCAAGTTGATCTGAAAAACCTTACCTAAGTGCTGTGTTCTTCAATATGTCCCTCGCCCCCACCCTCCAGAACGAATACACATGTCTATTGTTCTCCTTAGCTAGAGACAGGATGAGTTAACAAATAAAAGGGAGTATTGCTACTCCCTGCATTCCGAGCTCAAGGTAGTCCACAGTGTATGTGATGGAGAAAAAATAGAAAGAGTCCAAAGAGAAAACACTAGTTATTTCCAACATGACTATAGAAATAAATAACTCATAAATATGGATATATGTAGATATCTATCTCCGTCAGTACTCAAAGCGCTTTGACACTATTTCCACATTCACCCAGTCACACACTGATGCATGCAAGGCCCTAACCACGACCATCAGGAGCAAGGGTGAAGTGTCTTGCTTAAGGACACAACGGACGTGACGAGGTTGTTAAAAGGTGGGGATCGAACCAAGAACCCTCAGGTTGCTGGCACGGCCACTCTCCCAACCCGCGCCACACCGAGGTGGGACACGAGGTGACGAAACAACTTGTTTGTAGCCACTCTTCCCACGGAATGAGACAATCTTTGGGGGGGAGTTGTCAGGACATTATTGTAAGCAGGGCCGCCCCTGGCTAAATTGGGGCCCTAAAGCAGAATTTTACTTTGATTTGTGTATTGGAGGTTGTAAGTCAAGAATGTCCAAAGTGCTGGCCAGGGGCTATTTTCCGCCAGCAGTTAGATTATCGGCCCTCCGCATCTTCTGATAAATACATGAATTTGTTATTAATGAAGTTCAGTACAGTGTTTGATAACACCAATCCTTCTCAAATAGTGGGGTGGGCCACCCTTGGGGGGGCCCAGTGCGATGCCAGCGGGCCGCATATGACTTCGGGGAACAGGCTTTTTTTGTTGTACCAGAATATGATGAAGCGTATGTGGCACTTGGCTTCACTGGAACAATGGTAGGAGACAAGGAAAGACGGGTGTGTTGTTTCCTTTAATGTTCTGTGAGAATGAGATATTTTGAAGTGTTCTTTTTTAATCCACAGTCATGTTTAAATCAGCTAGTATTTTCCCAATAATGTGTCTTCTCGTGACCTCCTTGCTTTTATCTTATATCCGCTAGTAAACTCTTTGTTTTGTCTTAAGGGCTCCTGATTGTCGGCTCACACTCACAGAGCTGCTTTGGCCAGTTCCTTATCGCTCCTTTCTGGGCCAGAGGGGCTGTTTTTCGCTCGACATAAGCTGACTCTTTTTGTTTGGATTTAGACCTCTTCTTGCTGATGCTATTGTCGCATTGTAAGGGCTAGTCTCCTAAAGCTTTAGTAAAACACCTAATATTATTATTATAATATCATTCTGTCTTTGGGGTCCTTTTTACTCAACGTATATGTCATACAGAAGAACTTGGGACAGATCAGTGTTTTATTCCCAGAGAGGAAGACTGGTCGCACGCAACAATTTATAAACTTACAATGGTATAGTTATGACAATTTTATAGACAATTTATTATTTATAGTAGGGGTGTGGGAAAAAATCGATTCTAATTCGAATCGCGATTCTCACGTTGTGCGATTCAGAATCAATTCTCATTTTTAAATTTTTTTATTATTATTATTTTTTATTTTGTTATTTTTTTTATTAATCTATCCAACAAAACAATACACAGCAATACCATAACAATGCAATCCAATTCCAACTGCAATAAACAGAGCAATTGAGAGGAGACACAAACACGACACAGAACAAACCAAAAGTAGTGAAGCAAAAATGAATATTATCAACAACAGTATCAATGTTAGTTACAATTTCAACATAGCAGTGATTAAAAATCCCCCGTTGACATTATCATTAGACATTTATAAAAAAAAAATTTAAAAAAAAGAACAATAGTGTCACAGTGGCTTACACTTGCATCGCATCTCATAAGCTTGACAACACACTGTGTCCAATATTTTCACAAAGATAAAATAAGTCATATTTTTGGTTCATTTAATAGTTAAAAACAAATTTACATTATTGCAATCAGTTGATAAAACATTGTCCTTTACAATTATAAAAGCTTTTTTTTACAAAACTCTACTACTCTGCTTGCATGTCAGCAGACTGGGGTAGATCCTGCTGAAATCCTATGTATTGAATGAATAAAGAATTGTTTTGAATCGGGAAAAAAAATCGTTTTTCAATCGATAATCGTGTTGAATTGAAAAAAAACAAAACGATTTTGAATCGAATCGTGACCCCAAGAATCGATATTGAATCGAATCGTGGGACACCCAAAGAATCACAGCCCTAATTTATAGTCACGGTGGAGAATATTTTCTTCTTCCTGGGGTGTGTAACAGATAATATTTGAGAAGCACTGGATAATGATTTGCTTTGTCACCTATAACACATAAGCTAAGACTATGTTTACACTGCAGGCCAAAGTGGCTTAAATCAGATTTTTTCGAAATCAGGTTTTTTTTCCAGCTGACTGTTCACACTGCAGGTAAAATGTGATCTTTATCAGACTCCAGTGTTAATGTGCAGAGGCCCCAATGTGGCTTTGACGGCGATAAAGTGAAAATAAAGAACGTGGACCGGGTCGCTACTACTACAACAAATTAAAATAAAAGTCGCCACACCTTAACAATTACTGTTTTTTACATGAAAATAACTTCAAGTAATATGTATGAATAGATATATATATACAGTGTAATATATTTGGGAGCGTTCTAACCTCTTTATGGCTGTTGAGTAGAGGCAACACAGACATCAGCGTGGATCTACGTCAGCTTTATTTTTCAACTCTACGTAAACGACTTACACAATGTACGTGAGATGTAAGCAAATACACCACGGCGTCACTTTCGGTCCTTCAACAATCCTATTTCTTTGAAATCAAATTATATATTGATATATTACATTTGTCCTGTTATTTGGACACTATTGACAGATAACACACTGTTGTGATGATGTATCCACTTCCGCTGGCGGGCCGCGTCTCTCCCTGCGCACACGATTGAATTAGCTCGCGTTGCGTTTCGACGGAAGTCACATTTGTAAAGATCTGGGGCCGTATTTATCAAGCGTCTTAGAGTGCCATTTTACACTTAAGTCCTGAGAATTTGCGAAATTTAGTCCTACTCTCAAACTTAAGAATAAAAGCTATTTATCAACTTTCTTAAGTCTAAGAATTCCCTTTTGTGATTGGTCATTTCTATGGACACAGAAATGACGTCACCTAAGATTCCGTTTACGGCACATAGTAATGTCGTAATTCAGCTCTGAGTGTGACGCTTAAGCTTCAGTCCTACACTTCGCTGAAAGTGTGAGTAAGACGCTTGATAACTAACTTTTAGGTGCAGCTTTCAGCGAAGAATTTCTTTACTCATAAGTCAACTCTTAGCAGACTTCTTAGGAGTAATTCTAAGACGCTTGATAAATACGGCCCCTGGTTCCAATTGGATTTGGACTACTTCCTGATGTGACCTGAATCTGATGCGAAAATATCAGATTTGAAGCCTACTGGAGTGTTAAGACTAGCAAAAAAAATCAGATCTGTGTCACTTTAGGGCAGAGGTGTCAAACGTACGGCCCACGGGCTGGATCAGGCCCGCGTGATGAGTTTGCCAAGTATAAAAATGAACCGAAGTGTTTTAATGAAAGAAACAGCTGTTCTAAATGTACCCACTGGATGTCACAATAGCAATTATTTGTAGATTATGCTATGTATGTAAAAAAAAATAAAAAATCAACCACATGATGTTAGTGCTCTAGTCGAGGAAAATGAGCAAACTACATAAATAACATCCTGTAATTTGATTTTGATATCATTTTTTTTATCTTGATCGATTGAAAATTAACACTAATGAGTTGACTGATGAACATTATCACATCATTTATTCAGAAAGTATAAATAACGACCAATAAAGGAAGAATATTATTACCTGCAACATATAAGTGTAAAAAAAAACAACCACATTATGATTTGTACATTTTCAGAATGTGCTTGTTCTATTTTTAAACAAAGAAAACAATCTGAAGTTGTCTTTATTTTTGTCAAGACTTGGACGTTGGCGTGGTTTGTTTTCCCATGGTGCAAAAGAATTGGACCGGACATGGCGTGAAGTAAAATACATGATTTAATAATAGACTATAAAAAGTATAAACAAAAGGCGCCCACAAGGTGGGGAACAAACTTGGCTAATAAAACAAAACTAGCACAAAGGCAGAACTATGGGAAAAAAAGGAAGAAACAAAAGGCGCTCATAGCGGAGGTACAAAACAGTGGCTTGAATAAACAAAAAAACTTACGTGGCAAGAAAAGAGCAGCATGAACTATGACCTGGACAGAGTAAGCAGCGTGTCAAGAGTGCAGAGCATGGATGTGATGTCGCCAGGCCGACCAACACAAAATGAAAAGCTTAAATAACACAGACATGATTAACAACAGGTGTGTGGGTGCAAATGAATCAGGTGTGTAACATGAGGACAGGTGAAAACTAATGGGTTGTCATAGAAACAAAACGGGGAGTGAAAAAACAGGAACTGACAGAGTGCAAAAACCAAACAGAAGATAGCCAAACTAAACATCATCACCAAAACATGACAATTTTTAAGTTATCGTGCCGTGATTTTACCAGTCCGGCCCATTTGGGAGTAGATTTTTCTCCATGTGGCCCCCGATCTAAAATTGGTTTGACACCCCTGCTTTAGAGCAAAAAAAATCAGATTTGGGCCTTAATATATTTTCACATTTCAAATCCCTGTCTTAGGCAAACCTTCTCCTCTGTTACATTTCTGAACCGAAGAAACCTTTTGGACAAAAGTCACACGACATGTTTAATTTACACAGACAGACATTCAATCTTTTTCTCAGCTCCAAAATGTTTTCTCATCATATTAAAAGGTCAGCTCATAAAAACCCTGTATCGGCGGCCATGTTTATATGCCTGAATCTTGCACAATAAACAGGAACGTGCCTCTCAGCACTTTACCCTCCCTACCTTCAGCCATTTTTCATTCTATTGAGCACTGCCACAAAAGTTGCAATGACCCACTCGTGTCGGACTTGTCTCTGCTTGCATGTGTGTATCATCCTTCAACTGTGACCGACGTGCACTATTACGCAACACCAGGAGACACATTCCAGCTCACTTTTTCTTTAGTACGTTCATGCATGTTGGTCAAATATTGTGTGGAAAGAAGCATTTTGAGAAACACATGTGAGGCTGGATTATGGCTATATTTATATTTAGTAGGCAAGCAATGGAGAAACCATACATTCATTACAGAAATGCAGTATACAGTTGTATCCTAGGCATTGGTTCTATGACACAGCTTATACCTCAAATTTTATTTCATTATGTCATTGCTGGTTTACGAGCAGAGGAGCATGTTCGGCAGCGCACAATCACGGAGTACTTACAAGCAGACACAGTGTGTAGACAGAAAAGGGAGAACGGACACATTATGGCCTAAAAACTGACGATAAAGGTGAAGTTATAACACTGAAACGCCCTCAGGAAGAGGTGCTTTAAGACATGGCTAACTAGCTTGCGGCTAAAGTCCATCCGCCGTCGGCAGTGTTTTAGCTACTTCTAAATCACTAATCCTGGTCTCCATGGCAACAAATAAAGTACGTTTCTTACAAATATCATCCCTGCAGGACGAGGAATAGCTAAACATGTTTCACTACACACCGTAGTTCACTGGCATCAAAATGTAACCAAACGCCATTGGTGGATCTACACCTGACATCCACTGTAATGATACCGAGTACAGTAGCGTATCTAGTCGATACTACTATGATTACGTCGATATTTTTTGTCATCACAACATCTTCTGTCGTTTTTTATTTAAAATTTATATTATGTTTATAAACTCAGGAAATATGTCCCTGGACACATGAGGACTTTGAATATGAGCAATGTATGATCCTGTAACTACTTGGTATCGGATTGATACCTACATTTGTGGTGTCATCCAAAACTAATGTAAAGTATCAAACAACAGAAGAACAAGTGATTATTACATTTAAACAGAAGTGTAGATAGAACATGTTAAAAGAGAAAGTATCAATCAGTCAATCAATGTTTATTTATATAGCCCTAAATCACAAGTGTCTCAAAGGGCTGCACAAGTCACAACGACATCCTCGGTACAGAGCCCACATAAGGGCAAGGAAAAACTCACCCCATAGGGACGTCGATGTGAATGACTATGAGAAACCTTGGAGAGGACCGCATATGTGGGTAACCCCCCCCCCCCCCCCCCCCCCCTCTCTAGGGGAGACCGAAGTAAGCAGACATTAACAGTAAAATGAACAAGTGGATTAATAATTCATTTTCTACCACTTGTCCTTAATAATGTTGACAAAATAATAGGATGATAAATGACACAATATGTTAGGGGCCTTTGTTTGTTTACTTACTACTAAAAGACAAGTTGTCTTGTATGGTCACTATTTTATTTAAGGACAAAGTTGCAATAATAAACATATGTTTAATGTACCCTAAGAGTTTTTGTTAAATTGATATATTTAAAGTATTTTGTTAGTTTTGTGTTTTTTTTGTGGTGCCCTTTATTTAGAAAAGTACTGAAAAGTATCAAAATAATTTTGGTACCGGTACCAAAATATTGGTATCGGGACAACACTAACCTATACTTGTGTATTTTAGTATACAATCTTTCTTAATTCCATACTTAAAATCCAAAACACTTTAAACAAGCTTGATCAGTTTTGTTAGCAAAATAACATTCAGCTCTTTTGTTGTGTTTGCAAGCCTAGAATGTTCTGCACGGCATGAAAAGCAGCACAGATTGAGAGTAAGTAAAACATGCAGCGTGGAAAATTGCTAGCAGAGTTTCTGTGCTTTTCACCCTGAAGGATGCTATTTTATTTATTCTAAACATCTCTGTCCCTGCAAGAGCAAACATGTCTTTCCGTCCGTCTGTCGGTCTTCACTTGGCAAAAGTTGCAAACTGACTCCCCTCTGTCTCTGTGCTCTATGGGGGAGCTTGGAGCTTTAAGCGTGGACAGCTGCTGCACTTTGACCTTCACGGGGTGTGGAGTTCCTTCACATGCATATAAAAAAGGAAACCACTTACCTGCAGGCAAAACAGATTCATCGGCTATTATCACAAGAGTCAAAGTAAAACTAGTCTACACATTGTATGTACCAGGACTGTTTCCTTCATAAGAATGTGTTTGCAGCCTGGCAAGTGGAATAGAGGGCGCTATCAACGCAAACTACAAACCCCGTTTCCATATGAGTTGGGAAATTGTGTTAGATGTAAATATAAACAGAATACATCCATCCATCCATTTTCTACCGCTTATTCCCTTTTAGGGGTCGCGGGGGGCGCTGGAGCCTATCTCAGCTACAATCGGGCGGAAGGCGGGGTACACCCTGGACAAGTCGCCACCTCATCGCAGGGCCAACACAGATAGTCAGACAACATTCACACTCACATTCACACACTAGGGCCAATTTAGTGTTGCCAATCAACCTATCCCCAGGTGCATGTCTTTGGAGGTGGGAGGAAGTCGCATACAATGATTTGCAAATCCTTTTCAACCCATATTTAATTGAATGCACAACAAAGACAAGATATTTGATGTTCAAACTCATAAACTTTTTTTTTTTTTGCAAATAATCATTAACTTAGAATTTCATGGCTGCAACACGTGCCAAAGTAGTTGGGAAAGGGCATGTTCACCACTGTGTTACACGGCCTTTCCTTTTAACAACACTCAGTAAACGTTTGGGAACTGAGGAGACACATTTTTTAAGCTTCTCAGGTGGAATTATTTCCCATTCTTGCTTGATGTACAGCTTAAGTTGTTCAACAGTCCGGGGGTCTCCGTTGTGGTATTTTAGCCTTCATATTGCGCCACACATTTTCAATGGGAGACAGGTCTGGACTACGGGCAGGCCAGTCTAGTACCCGCACTCTTTTACTATGAAGCCACGTTGATGTAACACGTGGCTTGGCATTGTCTTGCTGAAATAAGCAGGGGCGTCCATGGTAACGTTGCTTGGATGGCAACATATGTTGCTCCAAAACCTTTATGTACCTTTCAGCATTAATGGTGCCTTCACAGATGTGTAAGTTACCCATATCTTGGGCACTAATACACCCCCATACCATCACAGATGCTGGCTTTTCAACTTTGCGCCTATAACAATCCGGATGGTTCTTTTCCTCTTTGGTCCGGAGGACACGACGTCCACAGTTTCCAAAAACAATTTGAAATGTGGACTCGTCAGACCACAGAACACTTTTCCACTTTGTATCAGTCCATCTTAGATGAGCTCAGGCCCAGCGAAGCCGACGGCGTTTGTGGGTGTTGTTGATAAACGGTTTTTGCCTTGCATAGGAGAGTTTTAACTTGCACTTACAGATGTAGCGAACAACTGTAGTTACTGACAGTGGGTTTCTGAAGTGTTTCTGAGCCCATGTGGTGATATCCTTTACACACTGATGTCGCTTGTTGATGCAGTACAGCCTGAGGGATCGAAGGTCACGGGCTTAGCTGCTTACGTGCAGTGATTTCTCCAGATTCGCTGAACCCTTTGATGATATTACGGAACGTAGATGGTGAAATCCCTAAATTCCTTGCAATATCTGGTTGAGAAAGGTTTTTCTTAAACTGTTCAACAAGTTGCTCACGCATTTGTTGACAAAGTGGTGACCCTCGCCCCATCCTTGTTTGTGAATGACTGAGCATTTCATGGAATCTACTTTTATACCCAATCATGGCACCCACTTGTTCCCAATTCGCCTGTTCACCTGTGTGATGTTCCAAATAAGTGTTTGATGAGCATTCCTCAACTTTATCAGTATTTATTGCCACCTTTCCCAACTTCTTTGTCACGTGTTGCTGGCATCAAATTCTAAAGTTAATGATTATTTGCAAAAAAAATTTTTTTTTATCAGTTTGAACATCAAATATGTTGTCTTTGTAGCATATTCAACTGAATATGGGTTGAAAATGATTTGCAAATCGTTGTATTCCGTTTATATTTACATCTAACACAATTTCCCAACTCATATGGAAACGGGGTTTGTAAGTAAAAGCACATATTTAAACACTTGTGTTTGCGCAGACATGTTCTGAAGTCACAAATTTCTACGTCCTATGCATCTAGTAGTTACTACGTATCGATTACACACTGCAGGGTAAAATTATGTCACACGAGAAACTGTAGATCAGGCACTTTACGTACGCACTCACAATTATCCGATGAACGACATGGTGCTTCGTATGAATTCACGGCAAACGTATTCCTAACCCCTACCTGCTTTGTCACGAATAAGAATCCACAGTGGTACCTCAACCTACCAGTTCAATTCGTTCCATTACCAAACTCAAAACACTTGTAACTTAATTGGGATGAATTGAAATCAGTTGAATCTGTATGTAACATGTAACATGCCTTTTAAAAATATAACCAAACTTTTAGATAGGAAATATTGTATGAAAATCAATACAATAGAACATTTTTCCACCAAGTACCACCTTAGAAAACACTTGGCACTCCCAAGCAGTGTTGGGACTAACGCGTTACAAAGTAACGCCGTTAGTTTCGGCGGTAACTAGTAATCTAACGCGTTATTTTTTATATTCAGTAACTCAGTTACCGTTACTACATGATGCGTTATTTTACGTTACTTTTTATGTAGTATAAAGTGTGTTTTATCGGAGCGCTGCTGTGTCATCGTTCTGATTCTTCTTGTGTCACAAGCCGGAGAAGAGAGAGAGACATGCGCTCTGTGTGGGTGTGTGTGAGTGTGGGGAGGGAGGAGAGGGGGGCGTGTCTGATCATGGCGGAGCCAGAAGTCGAGTTTGCTAACATGGAGATATTTTCACTACTTTTCTTTTGTCGAGCACAAAGAAAAGAACATTTTAGTTAAATGTAAATTGTGCTTTGGATCAAAGATGCCATCTACTGCCCAAAACAGCAATTCAAATCTGCTGAAACAAGCTACATAAGCAACATGCTTCGACGAAGCTAGTAAAGAGAGATAGAGACTCTGATGCCACTTCACCTCCACCACCACTTAAGGATTAAGTCTGCCTCTGCTCATCATTCACCGCTGAAGGTACACACACTCTGTCAATCAATGTTCCCTCTAATTGTTCATGTGTGTGAGCAAACGCAAAAACTCCCTGAGCATTGAGTGGAGCCCATGTGAGCAACTTTAGACGTGCACACTGTGGCTACACCAGCAGCACACCTGTCCCAAACCTGACTAAATAACAAGTTCAATCTCCATTCATCCATCCATTTTCTACCGCTTGTCCCTTTCGGGGTCGCTGGAGCCTATCTCAGCTGCATTCGGGCGGCAGGCAGGGTACACCCTGGACAAGTCCCCATCTCATCACAGGGCCAACACTGATAGACAGACAACATTCTCTTATTATTATAATCAAATGACAGCAATCATTTCCATTTCTAATATAAGTGTTTAGGCCCACTTACAATGACAATAGCAAAAAATATTGTTTTTCATGAACTGTGTACTTGTATTGTTTGTCTGGGTGGAGGTCCTGCTTTGTAAATAATTTGTACCCCTTTCAGACATTGCATTTAGTTCCCATTAAAACATTCACATGTTGCACAATGAGATGTAAGCAGGGGATCATGTGTACATTCCTGCAACTTCCTGTTTGTAAAAAATACATTTTTATTAGTATTTATTTAATATACTAACAGCATTTAATGATTAATATTTATAAATTAAGATTCCTAATAAATGACACTAGAATAAGCACACATTTGATTGGTAAATCATAGTGTAACGACCTTGAATTACACTTTATGTGTGGTGTTGGAGTTGTCCGACTTTTTGTGTGGCTGTAAACGCATCACTGGCTAAGTGCCATATGTGCAAGTGTTGGCGCACGTGAGAAAGAGCGAGCGGCTGCTGTTGATATTACAAAGTTGCTTTTGGTCTGGTTTGTACTGCAGAAAATGACCACTTTTGCTGGATATCATTTTTTTACTATTGTTTTGGTGATGTGTTTATGGCCGACAATAAAGAGTTTTGCTCAGTAAAGTGATGGATGGAATTCATGTCCTCAAAGCGTCTCGACAGACGTTACAATATTTGAACAATGATGACGAAAACGGTTTTCTCTGTCGTGTCCGTGTCGTGTCCAAAATTGTTATGCGCTTATTTTTTTATTTGATTTTGTGCGTGGCATAGATTTGCCGTGCACAGAGGACGCTTGAGCAGTGCGCAATTGCACAGGCGCGCCCCTGAGAGGGAACGTTGCTGTCAATTCTCTTATATTCTCTTTCATTCTAGACTTCTAGAGTGTTTGATTATCACATCACTCTAAATGTATAGACTATAAAGTGGGCCAGGCCAATCTTTCCTTATCTCTAAACTAAAACTGGGGAAATGTGTAGAGTGTTCTGGGCTTCAGACATGAGTTTGTATCAGAATTACTTGAGGAAGAAAATGCCTGGTTAGGCTTTGTGTATGTAGTGTGTGCCTTTCTTGGTTTACATCTATGCTGTTATTATGCTGTTTGTTACTTATGTATGTTATGTTGCAGCTATTTAAAATAGTTTTGTCAATTTGTCCTGGCCAGAAACAAATTGGCCTTTGTAACATATCTTTGTCTTTGTGTGTTGTATGTAGACCACATGGCTTAGCAGAGTTCAGTGATGCAAATGCATGTCAAGTTGATCAACACATTGTATTATTCTCCAGTGCAATAACAGTACTGAAATGAAGGCAAAAAGGGCATTAATGGGAGCTTTAAAAAAAAAAGAAGAAGAAAAAAAGAAGTAACTAAATAGTTACTTTTCACAGTAACGCATTACTTTTTGGTGTAAGTAACTGAGTTAGTAACTGAGTTACTTTTGAAATGAAGTAACTAGTAACTGTAACTAGTTACTGCTTTTCAGTAACTAACCCAACACTGCTCCCAAGTACCACCATAATGACCAGCATTAAAATACAGTAGCATAGTAGGCCTAAGTAGGCAGACAACTTGGTATCGGATTGATACCCAAATGTGTGGTGTCATCCAAAACCAATGTAAAGCATCCAAACAACGGAAGAATAAGTGATTATTACATTTTAACAGAAGTGTAGATAGAACATGTTAAAAAAGAAAGTAAGCAGATGTTAACAGTAAATGAACAAGTAGATTAATAATCCATTTTTACAGGTTGTCCTTAATGGGGCGGTAAGGCTCGGTTGGTAGAACGGCCGTACCAGCAACTTTAGGGTTGCAGGTTCGATCCCCGCTTCCGCCATCCTTGTCACTGCCGTTGTGTCCTTGGGCAAGACACTGTACCCACCTGCTCCCAGTGCCACCCACACTGGTTTAAATGTAACTTTGATATTGGGTTTCACAATCTAAAGCACTTTGAGTCACTTGAAAAAAAGCGCTATATAAATGTAATTCACTTCACACTTCACTTCACTTAATAATTTTGACAAAATAATAGAATGGAAAATGACACAAAATGTGTCTAATTAGGAGCCTTTGTTTGTTTACTTGTCTTGTTTACACAAGACAAGTTGTCTTGTGTGTTCACTATTTTATTTAAGGACAAACTTGCAATAAGAAACATATGTTTAATGTACCCTAAGATTTTTTGTTAAAATAAAGCTAATAATGCAATATTTTGTGGTCCCCTTTGTTTAGAAAAGTATCGAAAAGTACCAAAAAGTATCGAAATAATTTTAGTACCGGTACCAAAATATTGGTATCGGGACAACACTACATTACACACAGTTTATTGAACAGTAACACTGTGTTTGAATATTTAATTGATTATTGTCGTACCGCTAGATGGAACCTTCATAGTTTGAGAATTACTGCCATGGAATGTATTACAAACAACTGCAGTAGTTTTATGAAGTAATGTCCTGTAATAATAATGTGAAACATTTCCAAAGACTTTAAAAACTGCTGTCATTAAACCCGCATTTTTTGCACTATAGAGTGCGCCAAATTAAAAGTCACCTCCACTTGATTTTTGGATGTATTAGGTGAAGGTTTACACATTAAAACATGAAATGTTTACAAATGTGCTCATGTATATTAAAAAATGTAACAAAAGAATGCTGTCTTCAGTTAAGAATCATTTTTGGTGATTTAACCCCCAATTCCAACCCTTGATGCTGAGTGCCAAGCAGAGAGGTAATGAGTCCCATTTTTATAGCCTTTGGTATGACTCGGCCGGGTTTTGAACTCACAACCTACCGATTTCAGGGCGGACACTCTAACCACTAGGCCACTGAATAGGTCTTCTTCGTTGTCCTGCGCCTCCTGCGTGCTGGGGCCGCCAGAGGGCCACTATCTTGGCCTCATTTTCACTTTTGTCTCGAGTTGGGTTGCCTCTGGGCATGTGCCTTTTTCTTTGGTGCACGCCGGTCCGGCCTTTCAGGGCCCGTTGGTGGTGGCTATTTCCTTTTTCGAAGGTCGGGTCGATCTCATTCGGTGTGTATTTCTCTTGTCTTCTCCATGATGAGGTTTAAGTAAATGGCTGACTGAAGGATTGTGTGAGTGCTTTTGATTTAATATGAACAATTTCATTGGTCCACCGTGACCCATTTGGCAATTTTATTGGTCGAGTTGACAAGGATAAGTTTATTGGCGGCATGTGAAGATCGTGAACCTGGACAAACCCATAAATTAGCCACAGCATTGTATATAGCAGGGGAAATAGTAGTGGCCTTTTGACGGGAACTTCCAGTAGTCTTGATGCCACAATACCAAACAACTACTGGCCCATATCAAAACTGCAATTGTTGGAAAAAGGTTTACAGTGCATCCGGAAAGTATTCACAGCGCTTCACTTTTTTCCACATGTTGTTATGTTACAGCCAGTTAGTGCTGCAAGGGGTTCTGGGTATTTGTTCTGTTGTGTTTATGTTGTGTTACGGTGCGGATGTTCTCCCGAAATGTGTTTGTCATTCTTGTTTGGTGTGGGTTCACAGTGTGGCGCATATTTGTAGCAGTGTTAAAGTTGTTTATACGGCCACCCTCAGTGTGACCTGTATGGCTATTGACCAAGTATGGGTTGCATTCACTTGTATGTGTGAAAAGCCGTAGACCAACAGCATCTCTGTCTGGACTGGAGCCTGCAATGCCTCAGACTGGAAGTCTCTCCAGAGAGTGGTGAGGACGGCGGAAAAGATCATCAGGACTCCTCTTCCTCCTATCCAGGAGATCGCAAAAAGCCGCTGCCTGACCAGGGCTCAGAAAATCTGCAAAGACTCCTCCCACCCCCACCAAGGACTGTTTTCACTGCTGGACTCTAGAAAGAGGTTCCCCAGCCTCTGAAGCAGAACCTCCAGGTTCTGTAACAGCTTCTTCCCTCAGGCCGTAAGACTTTTGAACGCATCATAATTAAATTATCCCCTCAACTCCCCCCAAAATGGATTAACTCGCTGGAATAAAAAAGACAATATAACATGCATCCATAAACGTGGACGCATGTGTATTTATCTGTACAGTAATCTATTTATTTATTTATATATATTTATATATTTTTATTTATTTTATATATACATTATGTATATTATTTATATATATTTATTTATTTATATATGCACCTTATTGCTTTATTATCCTGCACTACCATGAGCTTATGTAACAAAATGTTGTTCTTATCTGTGCTGTAAAGTTCAAATTTGAATGACAATAAAAAGGAAGTCTAAGTCTCTAATATTATGTGACTGGACCGGCACGCAAAGGCAGTGCCATTAAGGTTTATTGGCGCTCTGTACTTCTCCCTACGTCCATGTACCGCTCCGTACAGCGGCGTTTTAAAAAGTCATACATTTTACTTTTTGAAACCGATACCGATAATTTCCGATATTACATTTTAAAGCATTTATCGGCCGATAATATCGGCAGTCTGATATTATCGGACATCTCTACTGTGAACCAATACTTTGGTCACTTCCTGCTGTCTGCTGACTTGACCAGTTTTCTAGTACAATATTGTAGTGTGTCCAGTCGTTCTGTTCTGTGTCCATGTCACTACGCTATTATTCATGTCGCTTACTGACATTAATATAAGCATAAAGTTATGTTCCACTAAGTTTCCAATGTCATTTTGGAATCCAGGGATACATATTTGTTGTTGGCCTTGCCTTTTGTTTTCTCCGTGCTGATGGGATTTACTGTGCCAGTGCACGGGAAGCACTTTCCTTCATTATTTCCAGACCCTCTGTCAGCTGGGGAGTGGTAATTGGACACACTCATGACTAATTCTCAATGCTGGGACATCGGCCGCATCTCAATCCGCCGCTCCGGTCGAAAAGCGGGCCTCCCGACGCCAGCCTCTTTTTACCTCGTGTCGCCATTACTGCTGGCGTCACGGTCGCCGACGGCTAATTTGGTGAATTTATCACAGCAAAAACAAAAAAGTTGTGCCAGAGTGGGAGTGCAGCAGCGTGGCTACACCGTTAACACGTATTTGTGCTCCTAAAAGGCCTGGCTCAGAGCAGACCTTTCAACTGTGTCTCCTGATATGAAACAAGAACTGATACGCACGTCACATTTGTCTGACAGGCATTCCATTCCATTAATGCGCACTTTAAAGGCAGCCGATGAACTACCAGCACCAGCCAACAGGCCCCAGAGGTAGATTGGCACTGGGTGATGCGCCCCAATTCTGACACTTTAATTGCAAAAATGCTTCAGCGTGTGGGCGTCCAAATTCAGCAAAAAGCTGTTCAATCTCTTTAAGTGAAGGAAATTACCTTTTTATATTTTAGCCCAGGCAATTTAAAGTGCAAAAACCGGCGCTGTACATTACTAACGCGCCTACATGAGATGCGGTGTATTTAATGATGGCGAGTGATGCTTGGCTCTCGTTCTTTTTGAGACGGGGCCAGTGGAGCAGAGGTGAACGTTTTGAGAAGTGCATTACATTTGCTTTTCATCAATTGAGAAGCTGCCACAGGGCGCAGCGCTCAATGGCCGACACTCTCCTAAATAGAATTTTAATTGGTAATTTAACTCGCACGCACCTCCATTTTCATATATCATCACTTGCCTTGGGAGTGACACTCCTTTAGTTATTGGACTGATACAACGCAGCCTTCTTCTTTGTAGTCACTCACTTCCTTTTTTTTTTTTTCATTTTATTTTTATTGACATCCAGCATCAGACATTCCTATCCATTACATCATATTCACATAAATCATATACATCTATTGTCTGCCCTAAATTTCAAAATATTTTTGTTTATATCCCACCCATACCACCCCCCCCCCCAAAAAGAACGAAACAAAAAAAAAAAAAAAAGTAATATCTACAAATACATCAATTAAATAAACAAAGAAAAAAAAGAAAAATAAATAATAATACATTAATAATAATAGTAATCAGAAATAAAATAAAATATAAACAGATACTTATATGTATATGTATATATATATGTATATATACCTACTCAGTGGCCTAGTGGTTAGAGTGTCCGCCCTGAGATCGGTAGGTTGTGAGTTCAAACCCCGGCCGAGTCATACCAAAGACTATAAAAATGGGACCCATTACCTCCCTGCTTGGCACTCAGCATCAAGGGTTGGAATTGGGGGTTAAATCACCAAAATGATTCCCGGGCGCGGCCACCGCTGCTGCCCACTGCTCCCCTCACCTACCAGGGGGTGATCAAGGGTGATGGGTCAAATGCAGAGAATAATCTCGCCACACCTAGTGTGTGTGTGACAATCATTGGTACTTTAACTTTAACTTTATATACCCACACATACATATATATATATATATAGGGAGTAATCCCTTCTTTTTTTTTGCAATACATCCACTAATTCGAAAAAATTAAAGTCAGGTTTATGGAGCGTGACATAGTTGACCCAATTTTCCCAGTATGAAGTAAATTTCTCCAATTTATAATTAATAAAGGCGGTTATCTTCTCCATTTTATGTATGTCCATTGTTGTTTCCATCCATTGCTTCAAAGTTGGGCTCTCCTGGGATATCCATTTCCTAGTAATGGTCTTTTTACGAGCCACCAGTAGGATATTCATTAAGTGTTTATCTTTCTTCAGCCAGTCCTGAGGTACATGTCCAAAAAAGTTTTGCTTTCGAAGGGTATTTCACGTTTGAAAATATCCTGTAGAGCTTGGTGTATCTCTTTCCAATAGTCCTTTATGGTGGAGCAGTCCCAGAAAACATGGTTGTGATTTGCATTTGAATTCCCACAATTTCTCCAGCAGGCAGGGGAGTTGTTATCATAGTGAGACTTCTGAGAAGGTGTAATAAAAAATCTGATCAAACTTTTCCAGCCAAACTCCCTCCACTTGGGTGAGCTGGTACAAGTCCATTGATATTTCCATATTATTGTCCATTCTTCCTCAGATATAGTTATCCCTCCTTCCTTCTCCCATTTTGTTTTAATATATGAAGTTGAAAATGATTTCATATTCAGCAGCCCCTTATACAAGCATGAAACAGTTGTATCAATAATTTCTGAATTGTAGGCTTTTGTAAACAGTTCAATCAAACATATACTCGTCTTTGTGACAGTTTTCATCTTCATATTAACAAAATGTAGTAGTCACTCACTTCCTGTACATTTGTTGTGTCAACATACTTTATCTACATTGTATCCGCATAAAGGAATTAGCACTTTGCCTTAACACTGGAACTTAAACAGTTTAAGAGTTTCCGCTCTAACAACCACGGCCGTCGTGTCCTTGGGCAAGACATTTGACGCCCACACTGGTGTATGAATGTGAAGGAATGTTGGGTGGTGGGAGAGGCCATCGACGCAAATTTGCAGCCAGTTTACACCGGCTGTGCTAAAAATGTGATTTACCATCAGCATTGTGTGAATGTGGAGTGAATGAATGATGGGTTCTCAGTGTCACACGCTTTAAATCACTAGAAAAAAACACTTGGTAACACTTTAGTATGGGGAACACATATTCACCATTAATTAGTTGCTTATTAACATGCAAATTAGTAACATATTGGCTTTTAATTAGTCATTATTAAGTACTTATTGATGTAGTATCCTGCATGACCTTATTATACAACCAGTAAGCCATTAACTAAGAGTCTTCCCTCAATAACCTCAGAATTATTGCTCATTAGAAGTAGAAAAAAAAAATTAAATAAATAAATATGTATATTTATATATATATATTTTTATTTTTATTTTTTATTTTTTTTAATCTGGCCTTTCTAATCCATTTTCCACCGCTTGTTACTCTCGGTGTCTCCTAGCCGCTCAGGCATATCATATTGTCTAAAAAATGCATTTTCCCATTGATAACGTGACATCATTGCGAGCAACAAGTGCACGCTCTTTCAGTCAATTATTGCGCGAGGAATATATATAACTATATGTATACAGCCCAGCCCCCGGCCAAATTGTTTTAACCAAATGCGGCCCCCAAGTCAAAAAGTTGTCTGCTCTGCAGTTGCTGTGTTAATTGTGTGCTAAATGTGATGAAATGTTTTATTCTAGCATCATACTGTGTGTTTTTGTGATTGTGAGCCGGTGCCATTGCTTCATACTGTAATGTTTGTAAATCTGACTTGTGAGTCAGTGACTTAGCATCATACTGTATATTTGTATATCTGACTAGTGCAGGGGTCGGCAACCCGCATGCCTAGAGCCGTATGCGGCTCTTTAGCGCCGCCCTATTGGCTCTCTGGAGCTTTTTCAAAAATGTATGATAAATGGAAAAAGATGAGGGGGAAAAATATATTTTTTGTTTTAATAGGGTTTCTATGAGGGGACAAACATGACACAAACCTCCCTAATTGTTATAAAGCACACTGTTTATATTAAACATTAGAGATGTCCGATATTATCGGCCGATAAATGCGTTAAAATTTAATATCGGAAATGATCGGTATTGTTTTTTTTATTATCGGTATTGTTTTTTTGTTTTTTTGTTTTTTTTGTTTTTTTAATTAAATCAACATAAAACACACAAGATACACTTACAATTAGTGCACCAACCCAAAAAACCTCCCTCCCCCATTCACTCATTCACACTCATTCTGCTATTAATATTCTGGTTCCTACATTATATATCAATATATATCAATACAGTCTGCAAGGGAAACAGTCCGTAAGCACACATGATTGTGCGTGCTGCTGGTCCACTAATAGTACTAACCTTTAACAGTTAATTTTACTAATTTTCATTAATTACTAGTTTTTATGTAACTGTTTTTATATTGTTTTACTTTGTTTTTTATTCAAGAAAATGTTTTTAATTTATTTATCTTATTTTATGAATTTTTTTTAAAAAGTACCTAATCTTCACCATACCTGGTTGTCCAAATTACGCATAATAATGTGTTATTCCACGATTGCATATATTGGTTGATATCGGTATCGGTTGATATCGGTATCGGTAATTAAAGAGATGGACAATATCGGAATATCGGATAACGGCAAAAAGCCATTATCGGACATCCCTATAAAACATGCTTCACTGATTCGAGTATTTGGCCGGCGCCGTTTTGTCCTACTAATTTTGGCGGTCCTTGAACTCACCGTAGTTTGTTTACATGTATAACTAATTTCTCCGACTTTCTAGGACGTGTTTTATGCCACTTCTTTTTCTGTCTCATTTTGTCCACCAAACTTTTAAGGTTGTGCATGAATGCTCAAAGGTGAGTTTTGTTGATGTTATTGACTTGTGTGGAGTTCTTAAGTCAAGCATATTTGGTCACTGCATGACTGCAAGCTAATCGATGCTAACATGCTATTTAGGCTAGCTATATGTACATATTGCATCATTATGCCTCATTTGTAGCTATATTTGAGGTCATTTGGTTTTCTTTAAGTCCTCTTAATTCAATGTATATCTCATGACACAATTTTTTGCGGCTCCAGACAGATTTCTATTTGTATTTTTGGTCCAATATGGCTCTTTCAACATTTTGGGTTGCCGACCCCTGGACTAGTGGGTCAGTGCCTCCCCAACCTCAAACCTCACTGCACGTCACTGTTATATAGTAGACTTTGCATGCAGGCAGTAGTGTATAAACTACGGTGTGTTGCCATAAACAAGTTTTTGTCATTAAGTTGAATTTGCCTGTCTTGTTTTGTATGAGTCCTACAAAATGTTTATATTGTAATTATTGTACTTAGTACACACCAGCTGTTTGCTTTGTACGTGTGTCTTAGTCGTAGTTTTCATTACTAGATTTGGAGGTGTTGAAATCCTCATGAAGATCACTATTCTGTTCTATTCTGATGCTAATCGGTAGCATGTGTGCGGCAAAGCCAATGTAAAGTCAGTATCAAGTTAGCGCGTTTTTAAAAGTAAACCAGTACTGTTCGAGTGCCTTCTTCTGGAAAATTGTAACATTACCGACAGGCAGTCCGGCCGAGTCTGTGCTCCGTGCTTGTTTCTTGGCTAAGTATTTGAGCCGGTGTCGAGTCTGCAACCGGATGTGACGTCACGTATAACTAAGGCATCAAAATAAGGTACCTTTTTAATGTTACATGAATCAGTAGCCGGTCATACTAACGGAATTCTGTAACTAGTTATGGGTGGATTTTGCTATAACCTTCAGTAAACGTCAGAAATGAGATCAGAATAAGTGTCAGGTTCAAACAATGATGACATCTATTAAACAAGACAAGAAGCAATGAATTAAACAGAGACAGAATTAAATTTGGCTCAATTGAGGAGAAACGTCTGGGCTGTACTCTTGTACAGTCTCCATCACGCTCTGACGAAAGATTGTACGCCTGCTCTTTTATTTGGACTTTCCCTGATTAAAGTACCAATGATTGTCACACACACGCTAGGTGTGGTGAAATTTGTCCTCTGCATTTGACCCATCCCCTTGTTCACCCCCTGGGAGGTGAGGGGAGCAGTGGGCAGCAGCGGTGCCGAGCCCGGGAATCATTTTAGTGATTTAACCCCCAATTCCAACCCTTGATGCTGAGTGCCAAACAGGGAGGTAATGGGTCCCATTTTTATAGTCTTTGGTATGACTAGGCCGGGGTTTGAACACACAACCTACCGATCTCAGGGCGGACACTCTAACCACTAGGCCACTGAGTAGGTAATAATAAATAGGTTCGGTATTTTTCCCCATACCTTTTTTTTAACGTTCCACATTACAAAATAATAAAAAGTATGTTCCTGCTGATATCGTATCGGATCAAGATTGGTATTAGCTAATACTCAAGGCTCCAATATCTGTATCGTATCGGAAGTAAAAAAGTTGTATCGGACACTCGAAGAAAAAAATTCAAACACAACTCAAGCTCTGTGGGGAGACGGTGGCTCAACTGGTTGGGTTCCAAGCAGGGAGGTACTGGGTTCAATTTTTATAGTCTTTGGTATGACTCGGCCGGGGTTTGAACTCCCAACCTACCGATCTCAGGGCGGACACTCTAACCACTAGGCCACTGAGTTATTGAGTTATTAGATGGCAACAGCTGTTTCTAAGGGACGGGGGTCGTAAACAGCCAGTGATAACTTAGATACAATTATTCTGACAATAAGTGATTTGAATTTGGGGATGATCCGGATCAGTTCTGCTACATACATTACCGGTACTTTATGTCACGATGCTGCACTGCTCTGTGTGTGTATGGCCTTGCTTTGACCCACGAATAAAAGAGAGTGGATAACTGACAAGAGGGTTCACTCTTTTTAATTCATAGAGTGAATTCTCTTGAAGCCTGTTTGGAAGCAAAAGACGAAGAAAAAACCCCCCATTATAATTTCATTTATCCTTCCATCAGGAAGTTATGTAATCGCTAGCGTTTGTTTGTTAGCAATATATGTAACTCAAAAAGATATGGGCGGATTTTGATAAAACTTTCAGGAAATGTCAAAAACGGGATAAAGAACAAATTATTAGATTTCAGGGCTGATTCAAATCACTGTCTGGAGTCAGGGTTTTTAAAAAGGTTTTTTTTTTGTTTTTTTTTTTACAATTAGGAGATGCCGTAAGGCCGTGTTGATGTCTTTCCTTTTTTAAATCAATCCATCGGTACTGATAAAAAGTACTGAATTCTATACCCGTCTCTACACATAACATTAAAGGGTAGGACAGGAGGACACAAATGTTAGCAGCACTAGCATAGCTATTTGAGCTACATGCTAACATTACTGTCACATTTGTACAGCAACATCATGCCGGGTTAGCATATTCGCTGAATACAAACAAAATGACTTGATGGTTAATTGATGGACAGACTTTAATTTGAGATGTGTTGCGAAGCCTGCTATTTTTACAGAGCTGTTTTTCTGAGGTGGTGGGCGTGTAGACAGGATAGGAGGGAATATTGAAGGAGGGAATATTGTTCTCAGGTTTGTGGATCATTAACCAGCTGTAGTGTTAGAACATCGTAGGTCCTTTTAAAATAGACCTTGATGTGGTACTCCGGCTTCCTCCCACCTCCAAAAACATGCACCTGGGGATAGGTTGATTGGCAACACTAAATGGTCCCTAGTGTGTGAATGTGAGTGTGAATGTTGTCTGTCTATCTTGTGCTGGCCCTGTGATGAGGTGGCGACTTGTCCAGGGTGTACCCCGCCTTCCGCCCGAATGCAGCTGCGATAGGCTCCAGCACCCCCCGCGACCCCGAAAGGGACAAGCGGTAGAAAATGGATGGACGGATGGACGTTCACCCAGCTAAGTTGAGCCTTCTTAGGTTTCCCTGCTATAACAAATCACATCCACACAAAGAAATGATACATGCGGATGTTGTTGTCTGCCATGTGTATTCCCAATGCACCTCCCACTCGGAAGCCTCCAAACTTACACACCCTTCATTCTCCACTCCTTGTGGCTTTACCGATTTATTGCACTATTTTCCTACTTTTCCTTCACCTCGGTTCCTTTTTGTTTCTCTTCACTCCCAACGCACATGATTGTTTTCATGTTAGCTCGCGGCGTGAATTTAATCAAAATGTGCCACCACTTCTTATCACTGGGGAGGCAGCGTAGTAGTGTATTGGCTGTGGGGGGAATTGAATTTAGGCCCACTCGGAGTAAACAGTGCTATTAGCTCTGAATCGCTCGGTTAATATCCCACTCTCCGTATGAACACTTCCAACAGGTTCCACGCTGCAACTCTTGTATCTACGCACAGAGGCCTTTTTTCAGTCTCCTCAATTGTTTGCCAAACAGACCAAGCCAGAACGCATGGAAGTGTTTAGAAAGACCAGTATTTGTGTTGTCACGGCTTTATAGCACTATTGCGGCTCCAGGGGAGAACACCAACACGCACTACAGCCCCATGATGTCCCCTTTGACGGTCCAGTGGAAGCAGTCCAGGACCACTCGTCCGCTCTCTTGAATGTCTCTTTTGATGCGCAGAAGGTTAGCGACGGGGTATCTCAGACTGCCTAGAGGCCAGATAGCCAAATACTGACCCGCTTTTACGTTGCTAGATCACTGCAACATAATATAATACATCATTCTGCTCACTAGGGGTGCAACGATTTGCCGAGATTGACAAAAATCGATAATAAAATTATTCGCCAACGCAATCTCCGACTCTCCTCAGTAAAATTAGAGATGTCCGATAAATGCATTAAAATGTAATATTGGAAATTATCGGTATCATTTTTTTTATTATCGGTATCGGTTTTTATTTATAATTTTTTTTTTTTTTTTTTTTTTTTTTTTTTTTTTTTTTAATTAAATCAACATAAAAAACACAAGATACACTTACAATTAGTGCACTAACCCAAAAAACCTCCCTTCCCCATTTACACTCATTCACACTCATTCACACAAAAGGGTTGTTTCTTTCTGTTATTAATATTCTGGTTCCTACATTATATATCAATATATATCAATACAGTCTGCAAGGGATACAGTCCGTAAGCACACATGATTGTGCGTACTGCTAGTCCACTAATAGTACTAACCTTTAACAGTTAATTTTACTCATTTTCATTAATTACTAGTTTCTATGTAACTGTTTTTATTATGTTTTACTTTCTTTTTTATTCAAGAAAATGTTTTTAATTTATTTATCTTATTTTATTATTATTTTTAAAAAGTACCTTATCTTCACCATACCTGGTTGTCCAAATTAGGCATAATAATGTGTTAATTCCACGACTGCATATATCGGTTGATATCGGTATCGGTTGATATCTGTATCGGTAATTAAAGAGTTGGACAATATCGGAATATCGGATATCGGCAAAAAGCCATTATCGGACATCCCTAAGTAAAATAGTTAGTTTGTTAGCAAGCTCGCTGAGAAAAAATGGAGACAGACTTGTGTGAAAAATAGATTTAACTATCATTAGCCAAAGTCTGTCAGCTAAACTTTGTCTATGTACTTGTGTGCCGCTTTCTAAACACATCATCACTACAAAATGTTCTTTTCTTTTTGAAGAAACTACACTAGATAGCTTTGTTGTTGTTTTTTTGTTTGTTTTTATTGCTGCTATTTTTTTACTGTCCTTTATTTACATACAAATTGATACTTTGTTTTTTATTGTCACTCTGCCTGTCCTTGCTTTAAAATGTACAAAAGTCTAGTAAGAGTTATTTTAATATTTGTAATGGCCTAATGATCAGCACGGTTTCAGTACAAATTAATATATCTTTATTGTCTTTATTGCTAGTTAGAACACGCCTAAAATATTTCAGGCTAAATCTAAAAGCCAATGGCTAAATTAGAGCCACTGAATTGTTGTTTATTTGTTTAAATCAGTGGTGTCAAACTCATTTTAGCTCAGGGGCCGCATGGAGGAAAATATATCATGGCATTAAAACTTACAATAAAAGACAACTTCAAATGATTTTAATTGTTTTACTTTGGCCCAAAATAGAACAAGCACATTCTGAAAATGTACATATTACAAAAAATCCTCGAGGCAAAACACTTGAAGTTTGTTGAAAAGTCTGAGAAAAAATTGGTGCAGATTCAAAAATATCATTCAAGAACTAAAGTAACTTAGAGTTTGACTCAGTTTTTTTTTTCCTGAGCCATTAAACTTTAAACACTTCCTGTTTAGGATTCTCATGTTCGCAGTTCATAATTGAAAATGTTTGGAAAAGCAATTAAGTGTTTCCCCAAACAGCCGCATCAGTGAAATCCACAACTGCCACAACACATTAATTTATCATTATTCAAATATTACAATTATAATATAAACAAAACAATTATCAAAATGACACCATAGCCACAATCAAGGTAACGTAACTACAAACTTAACCAACGTGAACATAGTAGATTTAAGCATAAAATAAAATTGAAAAAACACAACAAATGTAAAAACACACATTTTTACAATGGAGTTCATGGTCCGCATCGTGCATTCAACAAATTGCGAGCGCTGCACAGAAATCTAACAACAAACATGAAGGTCATGTTGACTTGAGTCTTTGCATTTTACTGTTTCGTTATTTTATCCGTTGAGTGGATAATTTACAATGAAAGAAGGTGTTGTGCGTCGATTCTGCCGTCATCTGCTGCCAGCCACAACAGGAGCAGCTGATTGCTTGCACCTGCGCTGATTGGAGTAGCGGCAGCCAATCCAGAGTGCGCTTAAAGTGTGTTACACTTGAATTGCTATTGCGACATCCAGTGGACACATTCAGAACAGCATTTTATTTCATTAAAAAAAAAAATGCAGCTAATTTTTAGCAAACTGATTTTGTGAGCGAGATTAAACCTTTACCCTATCAGCCCCGCGGGTCGTACGTTTGACACCCCTGTTTAAATGGATCCCCATTAGTTGCTACACTTGTCTTCCTCCACACAGCTTTCACACACATTTATAAACATTTTCTATGCTATTAAAACATGTTATATGCTCTAAAAACGATGTAATTTTAACAATGTGTACTCAAATGTCTATGTACTCAATGGTACTTTAAAATCTGCTCTGCAATGGCGAGGGTACACTGCACTGCAATTTTGTCAATTAAAAACGATTAAAAACAGATCATATATAAAATAAAGAACAGAGCAAACTAACTTTTGCTTTAGGCTTTATAATATGATTAGTCGACTAATCATTAAGATAGTCGATGATTAGTCGACTATCAAAATAGAGTTTAGTTGCTGCCCTTTGTTTTCAGTAGGTGTTTATATATCCTCCTGAAAACCAGTGTCCTCTGCAGTGGACATTTGTTTTTTTGGTTCTGTTTCTTTTGTCCGAGTTACACATTTCAGAAAAAAAAAAAAAAAAAAAAGAGGCCTGTTATGCAAAACACAAACATCTACTGCAAAGAGGATGCTGGCTCTCAGGAGGATTTGACCACACAAACGTTATTTTTCCAAGCATGTCATCACTGACAGCTGGCCAAAGCCCATTAAACTGGTCACCACATTCCCTAAGTTGACCTCATGTCCAACCCCAACAAAAAACAAACCAAAAAGGCTTGTAAAAATTAGATTCATTATTAGTTTTTATTCCTTTCATTTAAGGAAAGTTGTTTGCTTTAGAGTCCAGTCACCCCCGCTTCTTCTTCGTTTTCTTTTCGTGTTGTCTTGGGCTTTCCTCCTGAGCCCACAGGTTGCAGGAGCCCCCACCCCTACTCTTCTCTAACTTTTATGTGCAGGAGCCAAGCCCAAAGAACAAGTGTCATTCATTCATTCTACCTCCTGCTCCACGCATGAGATTCCTGTGTTCTGGAATTTTTGCCTTGACTTGGATATAAAACATTTTTGTCTTTTAAGGAGCTGGGTCCTCCCCCCCCATGAACATCACCTGCACTGGCCGGATTATTCTGATGAACTTCTTGAAGTCTTGATTGGAGACGTAGGTGAGAACGCAAAAGGCCTTGATCAAACCGTTGCTGCCCTTTTTTTTATGCAGTAGAGTCTAATGTGGTAATCTTCTGAGCACTGTGTGGTTAAAGCTTGTTTTCATGACACTTGTTGTGATTGTAATCATTGAAACATGCGTGGAGGATGCACTTACATGCCTGCACTAATACTAAGACTTGCCCTTGTCTCTGTGTGCTTGGCTGCACCTGAAAACTTTCCGCTTTTGGCTTTGAAAATTTGAATTACTCCCACGCGCCAGACTCGCGTCGCCTGCGTCTCGCGTGCTGCCTTTTTTTCTCCGCTAACCGTCTCGCGGGGATAATCCATTCCGAGAGGTGGCGAGGTGGAAAATGCCATTATGTAGAAATAGCTGACGTGCGGCTGCACTTGCAGGGCCGGCCGTGTGTGAGAGAGGGGAGAAAATGAGTCAGTAAACTTCATTTTGTAATATTGTTTAATCTTCTCAAGGGCTGTGATAAATGTCACACGGGCCGGAGATGCCTGCAGATGTATGCTGTTCACTGCAAGTGTTCTTTCGTGTGGGACTATGCACGACTTCCAGTTATTAATGGCAACTTCTGTGATTGTGTCTTTTAAAATGGCATGCACCGCCGCAGACACTTATAGAGTGCCACCAAAGAAAAATTATTGCAGCATATTGAAGCAATGCTGCCCCGCGCTTGGCGGCATTCATGAATTTGGTTCTTTCTATGCTAATCAGATACATGCAGAGACAGATATGCATCGGTATGCATGTTGCTGCATGTGCTCTGGCTGTAATTGTCAAGTAGACGTATGTCAGGCCACGTACTCCAAAGACTGCATGGGATTTCTAGGCATTGCTCCCAAATCAGTGATTGTGGCACTATAGTAAATTAGTAGAGGACAGACCTACAAGAAATTTACAATTAAGTAGGGACAGTTTAAGGCCCTTTTATGTTCCCAACTGCACAAGAGCAAGGTCCATAAATTCATGCTTGGTTAAGTTTGGTCTGAAACTACTTAACCTACTGGCCCTCTCTCCAGTGACATCTGACCTCACAAATGCTTTTCTGGATGAGTACAAGCTCTGAAAAAAACGTTGGATAGTTCTATGTCCAAGTCCCAGTTTTAGCTTGTAATTTGTTCCAAAAGGTCAGAAAAGGACCAAGTTGTATGAAAACCAGAAGACTTTCTTCTAAGAAGTCATGCAGTTTCAGCTTGAAAAGTACTCGGGAGAGTGAAGAATCTTTTTTTTAAAATCCTGAATACAGACGATGAACTGGATAACCCCCAAAATCTAATGACCTTTTCTTTTTCCCATTTTTGACATTTCCTGAACTTTTTAAGTTATTTACAACCACTTGACTGCAATTAAATAACCTGGGAGGTGATTATTCCCTTCCACACACCCAAAAACACAAAACACATTTTATCAATCAATCAATCATACATTATTTATATAGCCCTTAACCACCAGTGCCTCAAAGGGCTTCACAAACCATAAATACATTCCCTGATCTGAACACACATCCGTGCGAGGAAAAACTTCAAAAGCCTCAACTGGGAAAAAGAAGAAACCTTGCGAAGGAGCCGCAGGTGGTGAACCCCCCAAGGAACTGCACTTTTTTTTTTGCCTATAATTCACAATCTTTATACGAGATAAAAGAACACGTTTTTTTGTGTTTTTTTTAAAAGGCATTCTAACTTGTAAATAGCCCTAAATAAAAGTTGGCTTACAATGGAGTCAATGAGCGGTCCTCTATTTCACCCAAAAATCCCTTTAAATAACCATCCAAAAACCGACATCAATACTCCATTTACATTTTGTGACCTGAATATTAACCAACCATTAAACATCAATGTTAAGGATCTATTTCTAGCAGTGCATTGTCACATAGAGCTAACTTACTTATGCTGCTGTCTTGACCTCATCAGCTGGCAAGCTGCTTTCTTGCCTCGGAGCTCCTGAAAGTTTTAAATCATACCTCTCACCTGTGTAGTAAAAGGATGAGAAGTTAGTTAAAACCAATTTAGATCCGGAGATGGTGAAAAATACCCGAAAAGACGCTTGGTTCCATGCCATTTTTTTTCTTTGCGAGGACAATGAGTCATCAAACGGGAATATATCAAAATCCTATCTGTCGGCATCCCAATGAGAGCAGATATTGTACAGTAAGTGATGTTTTATTGCGTTTGTTGTCGCTCATTAGGTCTGCAGTGAATAGTAGTCAAGGAAAAAGCGAACGTTGTGATGTTTGTAAAATTAATGCGGCACTGTATGCTTAAAATGAGCAAAATACGTAAATATTACACGTTATTATGAATGTGCCTGTTTCTACATTACATATATACTTACAGCGTGTATATATAACCTTGATGGAAGTGTCTGGATAATTCTAAGCACTATCGAGGCAGAATAGAGCACCTCCCACTGACGCCATTGTAAACCGACTTTTGCTCGAATTGATTTACCTGTTAGAATTCATTTAAAGAAGAAAAACATGTCTTCTTGTTTTACTTAAGGATTTTAAATGATAGGCTAAATTGAAAAAAAAAAGTGCATTTCCCCTCTAATCGATAATGTGAGAGTCCAGTCAATTGGTAAGCTGTGTCATAGGGGGATCTTCTTTGATGTAGACAAGTCGGAAACGCACAGAACATTTTGTAGAGAATATTTATAGTTTTACATGCACAAAACAATACATTTAAATGAGTGATAAATGAATATTTTACATTTGATGGCCAGAGAGGACAGAGGGCAGGGGAGAGTCACACTGACGCCACTTTAATACTTTGCTATGATTTATTTCTTGAATTCAATAGTGTTTCTCACTTTCTTTTTTAAAGTGCTGGTCTTTGGTCCCATGGTGGATTATTTTGCAGTCATACTTAAAAAAAAAAAAAAAACACTCAAAAAAGCACAGAGACTGAGTCACCAAAGCACGGGATTTATTGTTTGGGCACTCAATTCTGCAGAATGATACACAGACAGATGTACTAGCTACGCTGTGCGATAACTGAGAAGGTGTGATGCATAGGTCACATGTCAGCGATTGTTGGCGTGGTCCCATATGCAGAAAGCGGAAGAGGCAGCTTGCAGGTAAAAAGGTATTTAATAAGTAGACCAAAAAAGGCTCTGAAAGCACAGGAAAGGCTATGCTAAATGGAACTAAACTGATCAAGTTACAAAACAAAGCGGAATTCTGGAGAACAGCAAAAACTTACTCGCAGGAGAAGCATCCACATCCAAAATACATGAAGAACATTCAAAGTCCCGACGAGAAAGAAAGCATCCACACAACTTCAATAGTCTTAATTACAAAACGAAAACAGGTGCGGCACTGCAGGAAACGAGAGAACAGGAAGTGAAAACTACAAAATCAGAGCGCAGGACAGGAACTAAACACTTCACACAGGTAAAAAACAGAAATACTCAAAATAAGGTGGTGTGACTGGCCGTGACAGAACGCCCCCACCCAACAAAACATACTCAAAATAAGGTGGTGTGACTGGCCGTGACAGAATGTCCCCACCCAACAAAACGGGTTATGGATGTTCTAGAAAAAAAACAGAAATAAGCGAAGGGAGGACTAGGTGGAGGGGCGTCTGGCCATGTGTCCCCGCAGCCAGCGGGAAAGAATCAGATGGTGGTGGCAAGTAAACCACCGTCCATGGAACAGCCATATATGTGGCCAACAAGAAGGTGCACGCGATCTGCAGCGGCGCACCAGCAGCCGTTAAATTCTAGGCGTCGCTGCCAATGGCGTGACGGCCGTCAATGGAACGGCCACATTCTTGGTCCACGAGTAGGAGATGTTTGGTCGCCAGACGGCTGCCTCCAAAGCAAGCAAGGAGGGTAAGCGCCATACAGCAAGGTGGAGGTCGCAAAGGCTGCAGGGCTGGCGGTGCCGCAGGAAGACCCACTGGAGGCGTCGTCGGGACACCCACTGGAAGAGAGACAGGAAACTTTTAGTGAAAATTGCTGTAGATAAAAACGAATCTTGGAAAAAGAAGAGCATACAAAAACTCAGGTGCCACTGCACTATATTAATAACAGTCGATTTAAAAGCATATCTGCAAAGCATATCTCCGCAAGGCAGCTAATATGCCGTTTGTGCTGCTCTCTGATAGAGTTTGATTGGTTTTAAATGAGATAATCTGCCTGCGCCACCTCAGAATCATGCGCTGATTTAAGTGTTTGAATTTGTGCGACTCAGCCGCTGATTAGCTTCACTTGACTGCATGTTGCTTGCAGATCTTCCTATCGACGCCGCTCTCTCCTCGCTGAGCACGGCTAAAGGTCCTTGAGCCGTAGCGCTGCTGCTCAATACATGTTTTTTATGTCTGACACCACAACCTTCAGCGTCTTCTTCTTCTTCATGCAAGCGATTAGACAGCCCAGACAAAAGTTAAAACAACAATGTCTTTGTCTTTGACAGAATCTAATAATGATCAAAAGTGTAACCCCAAAGAGAAAAAACACTTGTCAAAACACACGTACACGCGAAATAAGCCGAGTGTAGGCGCTAACCAGATAACTTGTTGCCTGTTGTTCTAGATTTGTCGTGCTTGTGTGCACACTGTCTTTGGCCTCTGTGGAAGTAATGAAACTGTCAGTGGGTTTAGTGGACATGACTGCACTTCCTTGCATTTTCATTCTAAGAAAAACAAAATCCGCTTCGTCCAAATCAATATTTATGATCTCCTGAGGAGCAATTTACATAATCAAACCTTCTCATCGGCATGAAGATTTATTTCTTATTCTTGCTAAGCAGTGGTTTGTGTCTGGCTCTGCAATGCTCCTGCGGATTATTAGGGGTCATAAATTCCAGTGGCGTGTTTGTTCAGACGTCCCAGTAATTGCCTCTGATAGCTGGCTTGGTATTCGACAATTTAAAACGCTCCTGTGTAAGACGTTTACTCCTTTGCTCTTGTTGGAATGTGTTATAAACGTGTCTGCACCTTAGACCCTGCAATGAACTGCGCTTTTATTGTCCCCTTCCCGCCTTTATTAGAACAATGCGCAATAAATAGATCATAAACCGTGAAGGATTTATGGTGCTGCATGCGTGCACGTCTCATTGCAAGGAGGTAAACACAACATTTTTAAGAAATGGCCGCTCACGTTTTTATCTTTCTTTGACTTTCCCTGTCTAGATAAGAGGAGAGGAGCGTGAGAATTGATGATCCTGGAGCGTCGTCCTAGAATAGGACTTGTGAGGTAAAGCAGCAGCAGGAGGGAGCGGGTGATCCGAACAGGGCAAGGAGGAGTATGGGCCGCTCTGCTTTTTGCTTCTTTCTACTGTGCCTCTGCCTCCATCATCGGAGCGTCACGGCGCAAGCTGAAGGTATGGCATTACTCCTCCTACGAAATAAAACTGTAATTCACCCACTTCTTCACTAGGTAGAGCAATTTCTCCACATGCGAGTTCATTGGCGAGATCACGCCAATTCAACCAATCCCCGCAAATTATGCGCTGCCTTTGTCCGACCGAGGCCTGCAACTCTCCCACACTCATTTTCGCCAATCGAATTTGTTTTTGAGCAGCGCTCAAACGCTCACGTCAACTGTCTAATCAAAACGTATGTTTGTTTCTTGTGTAGACGAAGCAGGGACTACGTGTAATAATATGCTGTATGAACTAGGGTTGTACGTTATACCGGTATTAGGCAATTACAAGACTGCAAAGTGGTACCAGATCTACCACCTGAGCAATGTCAAAAGGCAACTGTTGTGTTCCATTTCGTAGGACATCTTTTGCTCAGACTGCCTTTTCAATAAAAGGACCACAACTATGGAACTCTTTACCGGACACTTTGAAAAGTATACCTGCACTTGTCACTTTCAAAAAACAAACAAAATTATGGCTAGTTGAGCAACAATCGTGTTCCCATGTTTAGTTTTTACTCATTTTTACTAATTGTTTTTTATGTAGCCTGCACTTTGTCTGTGTTATTATTATCATTGGCTTTTATCTAGTTTGCACTTTATCTATATTATTACTATTATCATTATTATCGACTCATTCTATTTTTTATTTTCCTATTTTAATGATGTTGGATCTGTGTTGTTGTTGTTGTTGGGGACAAGTATTGTAAATTAGCTTTGGCTACAAACACTATGATGCATACATTGGATAACTGTTTCAGATGTCTATGTTTTTGTATCTGTCCCTATTTCAAATAAACCTCTATAATAATAATTAGTATAGTACCGCAATACTAATTAATCATATTCGGTACGATACCGCCTCTGAAAAGTACTGGTATTCCCCCATACCCCCACGCCCTTGGTATCGAGATTGATACCCAAATTTGTGGTATTGTCCAAAACTAATGTAAAGTATCAAACAACAGAAGAATAGGTGATTATTACATTTTAACAGAAGTGTAGATAGAACATGTTAAAAGAGAAAGTAAGCAGATATTAACAGTAAATGAACAAGTACATTACTAATTCATTTTCTACCACTTGTCCTTAATAATTTTGACTCAATAATAGAATGATAAATGACACAATATGTTACTGCATATGTCAGCAGCTAAATTACGAGCCTTTGTTTGCTTACTTACTACTAAAAGACAAGTTGTCTTGTATGTTCACTATTTTATTTAAGGACAAACTTGCCAGTAATAAACATATGTTTAATGTACCCTAAGATTTTTTGTTAAAATAAGGCTAATAATGACATTTTTTGTGGTCCCCTTTATTTAGAAAAGTACGGAAAAGTATTGACATAATTTTGGTACCGGTACCAAAATATTGGTATCGGGACAACACTAGTATGAACTCTTTATTGATCAAAGGGCTACCCCTTCTGGGTAATGTAGTATGTAAATCAATCAATCAATCAATCAATCAGTCAATCAATGTTTATTTATACAGCCCTAAATCACAAGTGTCTCAAAGGGCTGCACAAGCCACAACGACATCCTCGGTACAGAGCCCACATCAGGGCAAGGAAAAACTCACCCCAGTGGGACGTCGGTGTGAATGACTATGAGAAACCTTGGAGAGGACCGCATATGTGGGTAACCCACCCCCCCCTCTAGGGGAGACCGAAAGCAATGGATGTCGAGTGGGTCTGACATAGTATTGTGAAAGTCCAGTTCATAGTGGATCTGACATATTAGTGAAAGTCCAGTCCATAGTGGATCTAACACAATAGTGAGAGTCCAGTCCATAGTGGGGCCAGCAGGAAACCATCCCGAGCGGAGACGAGTCAGCAGCGCAGAGATGTCCCCAACCGATGCACAGGCGAGCGGTCCACCCCGGGTCCCGACTCTGGACAGCCAGCACTTCATCCATGGCCACCGGGCCTGTGTGTCTCCCCCTCCACAAGGGAGAGGGGGGCACAGCAGAAAAGAAAAGAAACGGCAGATCAACTGGTCTAAAAGGGGGGTCTATTTAAAGGCTAGAGTATACAAATGAGTTTTAAGATGGGACTTAAATGTTTCTACTGAGGTAGCATCTCTAACTGTTACCGGGAGGGCATTCCATAGTACTGGAGCCCGAATAGAAAACGCTCTATAGCCCGCAGACTTTTTTTGGGCTCTGGGAATCACTAATAAGCCGGAGTTCTTTGAACGCAGATTTCTTGCCGGGACATATGGTACAATACAATCGGCAAGATAGACTGGAGCTAGACCGTGTAGTATTTTATACGTAAGTAGTAAAACCTTAAAGTCACATCTTAAGTGCACAGGAAGCCAGTGCAGGTGAGCCAGTATAGGCGTAATATGATCAAACTTTCTTGTTCTTGTCAAAAGTCTAGCAGCCGCATTTTGTACCAACTGTAATCTTTTAATGCTAGACATAGGGAGACCCGAAAATAATACGTTACAGTAATCGAGACGAGACATAACGAACGCATGAATAATGATCTCAGCGTCGCTAGTGGACAAAATGGAACAAATTTTAGCGATATTACGGTGATGAAAGAAGGCCGTTTTAGTAACACTTTTAATGTGTGACTCAAACGAGAGAGTTGGGTCGAAGATAATACCCATATTCTTTACCGAGTCGCCTTGTGTAATTGTTTGGTTGTCAAATGGTGGTATTGTTAAATAAATGTCGGTGTCTGTAAACATTTACTGTCTATATTATGGGTGTGCAAACCACAGCCCGCGGGCCAAGTGCAGCCTGCTGGCGTCTTCAGTTCCGTAATAGGTATAACAAGGAATCTGACGCACGGGTATTTCCAAATTAATGTTAAATATCTGACAACCAGATTGCGGGAAATGCAGCATTTATAAGTTGTTGAAGTGTGATGATAAGCTTTCATCGTCTCTCATTTACCAACAAAAATTAGCACTGTAGATCGCTCTCAACAGTTCACAAATGCTTTTAACCTGAGGGGGTAAATGTGTTGGAACGTAAATGAATGTTTAAGACGGACAAACAATTTTCAAGCGTAAAACATACACTGAGAATGTCATTAAATTGTGGATGACAGAGCAGACAATGGACAATAAGCCCTTTGGTGGTGTTTCTACCTGTAATTATAAAGTATTAATACAGTTTTTTTTACAGCTCTGAGTATGTGTCTTTACTGCCATCTAGTGGTCTACTTATGAATCCATCCTTCCATCCATGTTCTACCTCTTGTCCTCTTTGGACACCTCATCGCAGTGCCAACACAGATAGACAGACAACATTCACACTCACATTCACACACTAGGGCCAATTCAGTGTTGCCAATCAACCTATGACCAGGTGCATGTCTTTGGAAGTGGGAGGAAGCCGGAGTACCTGGAGGGAACCCCCGCAGTCACGGGGAGGACATGCAAACTCCACTGTTCTATAAAACAAAACATCAATACAGTCTTTGTTTTCCAATTTTTGTTAAAATTCTGTGCTTTTTGAGGTTAAGGTTACAGAACACTTAAAACATTGCTTAAAAAATAAATAAATTACAAGTTGATTCAATAATATTAAAAAAAAAGCATCAAATTATTGCAACAACTTTCTGAAAAAGCTGCTGCAAATTTAGACATTTTAGGCAACCACAGTCACCAAAAAAATCCTGGAGGAAATGACAAAACGTTACAACTCTGTCAAACACAATGATTTAGAGTGGCTGAGAAAGCTGAGAGCAAAATGCAGCTCTTTTTGAACACATGGTCATAAATCAACCAGTATATTGCACAACACAGCAGCTACTGAACAAATGCTGCACAATGTTTCCCACAGCAATGTATCTGTGGCGGTGTGATGCAATAATCTCTTGTTTTGAAACATTTTTCAACGACGGGATTTGGAATTATAATAAAAATAACAGTTGCACCGTTTTCCCGTTCAATAATTCGGAGTAAAAAACACAGTTTTTACCATTTTACGGTAAAATTCCGGGAACTGATCTGCCATTAATTTTACTGCAAAATGTATTGACTTTTTCAGTGTGGCAGCTGCATTCCGAACAAATTTGGACATTGGCAGAAAGATTTGGTGTCCGTTTGTCCTCGTGTGACATATGTCAGCTAGTGCCGTTGTGCGTTAGTGTGCTTGTAAACTTCACTCCCTCACACCTTGAGAGTCGCACTGGAGAACTCGGGCTTTAGCATGTTGCCCTGCACCATGTGGTTGGAGCCCTAGGTTAGGTTACACTCGCTCATTAACACATTATATAATCGGACTGTCTGTGTACAGATTTTTTTTTTACAGAGTACTATCAATCAATCAATGTTTATTTATATAGCCCTAAATCACAAGTGTCTCAAAGGGCTGCACAAGCCACAACAACATCCTCGGTTCAGATCCCACATCAGGGCAAGGGAAAACTCAACCCAGTGGGATGACAATGAGAAACCTTGGAGAGGACCGCAGATGTGGGCGATCCCCCCCTCTAGGTCGACCGGTGCAATGGACGTCGAGTGGATCTAGCATACTATTGTGAAAGTCCAGTCCATAGTGGATCTAACATAATAGTGAAAGTCCAGTCCATAGTGGGGCCAGCAGGAGACCATCCCAAGCGGAGACAGGTCAGCAGCGCAGAAACTTCCCCAACCGATGCACAGGCGAGCGGTCCACCTCGGGTCTCGACTCTGGACAGCCAGCACTTCATCCGTGGCCACCGGTCCTGTGCCCCCCCCTCCACGAGAGAGAGGGGGGCAGAGCTGAAAAGATAGAAACGGCAGATCAACTGGTCTAAAAGGGGGGTCTATATAAAGGCTAGAGTAAAAGCGCTTTGAGTACCTTGAAGGTAGAAAAGCGCTATACAAATATAACCCATTTATCATTATTTATTTATTTAGAGTATACAAATGAGTTTTAAGATGGGACTTAAATGCTTCTATGAGTACTATCTTATGTAGTCAAACAACATTAGGCGGTTGTCTACAGCAACAGCTGTTAATGTTGTTGGATACAGCGCTAGTTTGAAACCCCAACAGTATTTACTTTTGTAGACCATGCACTCGGCGACTATAGACGGTTAATTGAATAGATTAGAGCCCTTACAATATATTGTCGTACGGTGAACGCTGCTGTAATTTCTTCACCATTTGCCCGCCTATATCACACGCAATAATCCACTGAGCGCCGACACGAGCTAATGTCGAAATCAGTGGCGGCATAACAGTGTCACACGCCTTTGATAGGGTCTTGCAGCATACCTCATACCCTATCAAAGGCTCCTTGGCTGTCGGCTAACTTCTGGATTATTGATCGCCTTTTCCATCTCGGGCCTGCAGCTGCTGCCTCGCTCAAAGTTCCCATCGTGTTTGATGTGTTTTGCGCAGAACTCTGTGTTGTTGACATATGTGAGAGGACATGGAACACAATGTTAGGTCAGTATGGGATGGAAGCATTATATATGTTACCTGTGGTGAATGCTGGGATTACAGCCAAGGGAAGGCTCATTGCAGTATGATGGATCCAACATCGAACAGTGTACTCTACTTGTCTATTTATATTGCATGTCTCGTTCCAGGTTATGGAGTCATATGTGCATGCCATTAAAAAGCGCCTGTTGGCTCAGCAAGGGAGGGGGGGGGGGTCGGGCGTGACTGACCGCTATTTGAGTTGTGTTTACCTTAATATTCTCAATGCTCCTCATTGCTGTGCTAAAGTTTTACTGCAGGAGTGCTTGGAATACTGATGTTTTTTTCGGGGCTGACTTCAGTCTCATTAACAATTCATGGAAAATCTGCAGCTTGCGAGCAAACATGGTGAGACAACACTACCATCTAGTGACAAGAGTTGAAATATGATATTACTATGATGTTGCAGATTTACTCCTTTACTCATAACATCAATATAAGCATTGAATAATAATAATAATTGCATGGACATTGGACTTAATGAGCCCTTCCTGTAGCATGCAGGACAGTGGTGCAGGCAGACGTCGTGTTTCTGGTGGACGAGTCATGGAGTGTGGGCCAGAGCAGCTTCTCCAGGATCAAAGATTTTATCTCAGCGATGGTGTCTTCCTTCAAGAGCAGTGTGACAGGAGCAGAGGGCGTCCGCTTCGGAGTCACTGTCTTTGGGGATGTCCCCAGGTACTGCAAACTCTATTGGTTGTATTCAGTCACAGGACTTTTTCTGACCTGTTTAGTTCCAGTGAACGAAGTGGTGGTCAACCAAACCAATATGGCTACCGTGCAGCAAACAGTGTGCAAACTACCTGAGTACACAAGGGGCCTAGATCTTTCTGCTCAAGGCAGATACGAGCAAAAGCAAACGATGCAATAGAATCGATCCCTGTATGTCAGGGGTGTCAAACGTACAGCCCGAGGGCCGGATCAGGCCTGCAAACAGGTTTTATCCGGCCCGCGTGATGAGTTTGCTAAGTATAAAAATGAGCCGAAATTTTGGAATGAAAGAAACTGCTGTTCTGAATGTGTCCACTAGATGTTGCAATAGCAATTCTTTGTATCTTTGTAGATGGTGCTACATATATATATAAAAAAAAAACACATGATGTTGGTACACCAGTCGAGAAAAGTGAGCAAACTACATAAATAACATCCTGTAATTACATTTTCATATTTTTTTTTTATCTTGATAGATTGAAAATTAAGATCATTGAGTTGACTGATGAACATAATCACATATTTTTTTTCAGAAGGTATAAATAACAACAAATAAAAGGTAGAATACTATTAACCGCAACATGTAAATGTAAAAAAAAACTACAACATTATTATTTGTACATTTTCAGAATGTGCTTGTTCTATTTTTAAACAATGAAAACAATCTGACGTTTTCTTTATTTTTAAGTTATCGTGCTGTGATTTTAGCAGTCCGGCCCACTTGGGAGTAGATTTTTCTCCATGTGGGCCCCCGATCTAAAATGAGTTTGACACTCCTGCTGTATGTTATCAAAAAAAAAAATGTTAGCAAACTCAGGGATTATTAGTCGGTTGCGTTGTCAGACATGTCAAACTATCTGGTGCTCCAGATGTCATTCTACACAACAAAACAGATGCCTCCAACTTCTTTGTGTGTGGCTGGTTCATGGAAACTCGATAGCCTTGATTCACTGTTTTTATTTTATTTTAACATTATGAACTCTTAAAGACAATCGGTGCCACAGTGAGACCTGACTGGTTGTGAGAGAAGACGGAGAAGTGATCACAGCTCACTGTAACTGCATGGGAAGTTTTGGCCATGTTGCCTTGTTGTTGTTGCACGCGTCGTTACGAGCATGCCTGGTTTTCCCCTTCTTTATCAAACTACAACTATAGGTCTCAAGGTTGTGTGTGTGCTGAAAGATTAGTGTACAATTGCTGACTTTGGTAAAAGCTAAATTCTTTTAGATTTTTCTCACGTTTACTTTATTTATTTAGACTCAACTGGACACAAACTATTCTCCCTTCTCCCCTCAGGCAGGAGACTACTGTCCATCCAGACCCACACCTCCCGCCACCTGAACAGTTTTTTCCCACTCGGCCGTCAGACGCATGATAGCTCAGTTACAGCTCATTTTTATTACCTATTCTGTGTTATATGTGTTTTATGTTGCACGATTGTACCAAGAAGAATTCCTAGTTTGTGAACCCGTTCTCAAACAATGCCAATAAAACTATTCTGATTCTGATTAGACTCGCTGAGTTGGTGGTTTACGAAACACTGGTAGAAAAAATGCGGTATAAGATCATTGAAACAAGATAAAATACAAAAAATATCAAGATAATACTTAAATGAGAAAACTAAACGTTAAAAGTACATCAAAACAAACTTTTAACAATGTGATCACTTTAAACTTTTGCGTTTCTCGTCGTTGTTTTAGAAAATCTTTGAAAAAGCCTTTTTGATTACCTCTCGAGAAACTCTGAAGAAACTTTGATCCTTTTCTCGATTTCAACGATTCCAACAGCCTAAAACAAAACAAGCATTAGGCATTTTTCTTTGAGAAAGGCAAAATGTGGCCCAGAACGTTTTGACAACAGATGCCTGCTTGACCACCACTTTGACCTTTGCATATTTAATGATACGGACGTGACGTCAGGTGAATACAACCTATACACATGTGTAGAGCAGTTCCTGTTTCCCCACACTCTTTTGTCCGCTTGCAGGATGCGGATTGCTTTGACGGACTACAGCTCTCTGGAAGAGGTGCTAGGAGCCATCAGAAACCTTCCCTATGAGGGCGGCGCCAGGAAGATGGGCGTCGCCCTCCAGTTTCTCGTAGACCATGTTTTCAGCGCCGCCATCAGTCGAGACCATGCACCCAAGGTACCAAACAGGTCACACTTGGAAAAGTACTACAGGGGCCTGCTGGTTATTTGGCCTCACAGTCAAGAGGTTGAGGGTTTGAATCTGTGTAGTGTCATCTTTTGTGTAGTTTGCATGTTTTTCTTCTACATTTGAGAGTTTTCTTCCTCTCATATTCCAAAAACATGCTTGTTAGGTTAATTGAAGACTTAAACTGTCCATAGGTTTGAATGTGAATGGTTGTTTGTCTGGATGTGCTCTGTGATTGACTGGTGACTTGTGCTTGGTTGACTAAAGTCAGCTGGGATAGGCTCCAGCTACTCCCGTGACCCTCATATGAAGTAAACAATTAATGGATAGATGGAAAACATACACGTGTACACTAAAACATATGTGTGTACTTCCCTTTATTATCCTTCTTTTTTTTTTAAATGTGTCTTCTTTCTTTTTCTTCTTTGTCTTTTCCTTCTTTTTGTTTTTCTTCTTTAAGTTGTCTTCTTTTTTTATATTCTTCTTGTTTGTGTTCTTCATTTTCAGTTTCTTCTTCTTCTTGTTCCGAATTCTTTATTCCCCTTCATTCTTCTACTTTCTTCATCTTTGTTCCTCTTCATTCTTCTTTTTTTTCATCTTTGTTCATCTTTATTCGTCTTCTTCTTGGTCCTCTCCAAGGTTTCTCATAGTCATTCACATCGACGTCCCACTGGGGTGAGTTTTTCCTTGCCCTTATGTGGGCTCTGTACCGAGGATGTCGTTGTGGCTTGTGCAGTCCTTTGAGACACTTGTGATTTAGGGCTATATAAATAAACATTCATTGATTGATTGATTCTTTATCTTCCATCATCATCATCATCATTGAAACCACGTGGTTCTCCTGCTTCTTCGTCCATCCACTTACTAAAACCGTTCCCTTTCCTGATAAAGTTGCTCCCAGTCCCAGTTGGCCTGTTTGTGTTGAATAAAGAGAGCACATTTACTTCAGAACGAGAGACAGCAACTAAACTTGTCAAATGATAAAATGTGAAGTATTTTTCTTCTTTATCAGCGGCCCGGTAGACTTGGTGTAACGCTGCCGGTTGGCATTCCCATCAGCTCGCTATCTTTTGAGTGAGCTTGAGAATAATTTTGCACTTGATGTGGGAAGGCAGCGGGAAGAGGATTAGGCTGATATATTGAATTTGCACCGACTGAGGCGTGTGCGTGCAGCAGCTACAATCTTTTATTGATGACCTGCTCCCTTTTTGTCTCCTCCCTTAAACTTTCTGTCAACTTTGGTTAATTTATAATAATGAACAAATTAATAGTCTCAGTCGCATGCTTGTTCTGTTTGCTTGATTTGTCTAATTATGTATTCTAATCAAGAGCTAAACCATGAACAAATCTGTGGGGCTTTAATGAGCATGATGCTGTTTTCAAATGAGGGGCTTTTTGCTCAAACATCGGTGAATTAATTATTTAGCTGCACAACTGTGCAAATGTTTAAAGTGTACCGTTGATTCTAACAGCAAGACCTACATTCTCTTAATTTCAAACCCAGATATTTACTATATAAGTACCTCGGGGTAACCCTTGACTCTCACCTCACATATGGTATGCATGTACAAATTGTAACTCCAATCATCCATCCATTTTCTACCGCTTATTCCCTTTGGGGTCGCGGGGGGCGCTGGAGCCTATCTCAGCTACAATCGGGCGGAAGGCGGGGTACACCCTGGACAAGTCGCCATCTCATCGCAAATTGTAACTAAACAAATAAAAAACGATTTGTTTTCTATAAAATAAGATTGTTTTTGTCACCACCTGCCTCAAGGTTATATATACATGATTGATTGATTGATTGATTGATTGATTGATTGATTGATTGATTGATTGAGACTTTTATTAGTAGGTTGCACAGTGCAGTACATATTCCGTACAATTGACCACTAAATGGTAACACCCGAATAAGTTTTTCTACTTGTTTAAGTCAGGGTCCACTTAAATTGATTCATGATACTGATATATACTATCATCATAATAAAGTCATCACACAAGATAATCATCAGAGTATGTACATTGAATTATTTACATTATTTACAATGCAATAGTTCTTACTGTCTTTTTGTATGGGCATTAACAACCAAGGAATTATTCAAACGTGTGGCAAGACTGTACAACAGAATCCATCATAGGATCCCTGGTTGGACCCATCATTGTAATGCTCTATCACTGTTGAGCGCCTTGACTTTACAGAACTCTGTTCTTCGCCCTGGGATTCATTTACAGTGCACTCGGGAAGTATTCACTGTGCTTCACTTTTTCCACTTTTTGTTATGTTAAATATACAACTTCCAGGGCTCTTTTAAAAGTCTAATCAGGCATCTGGCAGACGACTCTTGCTGTGACCACTGCTGACTAGAATCGTGGTCTTTACGTCTTTATTCATCCTTTATGTTCTGTTAAAAATAAGTCTCTACTGAGCAGTCCAGAATTGCTTTTTAAGTATTTTCATCTTTAGTATAGTATAGACCAATATTAAAATAAAAATGAAATTGGTTATAATAGGAGATAAATCTACATGAGACTTGAATAATTGTTGGTGTGTAATGTACAATTACGTGTTTAGTGAAATGAAGAAGTATGCGGCCTGACAGCTTCTTCTTCTCTACAGGTAGTTGTTTTGATCACAAACGGACCCTCGGACGACCCGATTGACACCGCAGCTCGAGAAGTGTCCGACAACGGGATTTCGCTGTATGCTGTCGGTGAGTGGCCATTTTAAATTCCATCAGCATGCATCCCCACTGCAGCGGCCCTTCAGATCTTATCCGGACGCCGCCGTCCTACCTTCTGTTAGAAATTCATGTCCTGTACAGTCGGAATTCATCGGATTCCACCCAAGACCTTTGCGTTTCTCCTTACGAGATCTTTATTTTAAAGTGTTGCTGAGTGAGATGTACGTGAGTCATACGTTGTGCACTTAATGGCCACAATGTTAGGTATCATTTGCACTTTTTAGTTTTGTTTCATCATTTCAGTTGAGGTGTGAATAAGGAAAGAGGGAATATGTGCAAAGAAGCATCTACTGAATCTGTACATAAGAATAAGTGAGAAATGAAGTACTTGCAAAGGATAGACATCACCAACAGGCACAAGACATTGAAACAACGTTGATTATACATACATGTCCTTTAAAAATGACTTTGAAACAACGTTGCAAAATAGCTGATGTTGTAAATTGAGACAACGCTGGTGTCTAACGTTGGATCCACTTGGTTGTTTGGGAAATGCCCAAATTTCAATGGTCAAATTAACGTCACAACCTGACATTGAATAAACGTCAAAAACAATGTTGTTTCAACGTTGTATTTGTGTTGTAAAATATTGGTTGGAAAATGACCAAAATTCAATGGCCAAATCAACGTCTGAACCCAAAATTGATTAGTCGTCGTCGAAAAGCATGTTGTTCCAACGTTGGGTTTGAGTTGCTCAACATCAGGACCTCATTCAGCAAGTTCTCAATGTTGTTTTAATGTCTTGTATATGCGACCTTCCCTCTGGATGTTGGATTAACGCTATTTCTTCTCTCAAACGGCCACACAGAAATCGTATTCCTCCTTGCTGGAAGCGCTGCAATAATTACTGCTCATTAGCAGATCGCACTCTAATTGCGGCCATTTTTCACCGGGCGGTTCATCACCCAGTGGCACTCCTCTGATTCATCACTGCTGCTGACAAGTTCTGCAGGTGTCAACAAACAAGAGAGGAGCTTCGTGCAGCACACATAGCACATGTGTGCACACACACATTTTCTGTCTGGTTTTGATTGATGAGTTGTTGTCAACTAGGAATTATTTTCTCCTGAGCACGTGCACAATTAATCTCAATTAACTTTATTTAGAAACAAATGTGTGTCAGCCTGTGCAAAATATGCAGTGTCATCTTCATTTATGTGGTGATTGAAGCCCAGTGCACATAATAATAATAACAGTGAATACAATGAAAATACCACAACTCCCCCTTCTGGATTAGAGCAGCTATCGACATAACATGTTGTGCATCGTCTTTCTTCTGGTGCCCAGGTGTGCAGGGAGCTCACATATCAGAGCTGAGAAGCTTGGTGTCTCAGCCCTACGAGGAGCACCTCTTGACCTGTGCTGACTTCCCGCTCTTGGAGACCGTGCTTCCTAAACTGTCCCGCAGGGTGTGTTTCACCGCCTCTGAGCCGCCGCGGCCTGTTAAAACACTCCCGCCTGGTGAGAAAGAATTGTCAACCCATTGAGGTCTCATTAAACTGCAGGTGTACCCACTATATCTATATGTACATGTTCTCCTCTTGTTTCCAGTCAAAGAGCCCATCATGGGTCCCAGAGATTTACAGGTCAGCGAGCTAGCCTATGGGTCAGTTCGACTTACATGGACGCCCGCCACAGGGGACGTCACAGGGTATAGACTCCTGGTGGTACCTCTCAGCGCCAGAGGACATCTTGTCCAATCACAGCAAAGACTGGTGAGGACTGAACACCAGGTGCACATTTATGGATCAGATGCTATACTCTAATTTAATTAAATTTGACTGAATTTTGTTAAACACATGTTCATACATACATTTAACAAGCACACGTACAATCACATAACTACATCAGATCACATATGATCTCACCACTCATTGTCATCATTATCATAACACAGGACTGTAGTTCATCTAAGATGCTGCTACATGCGAGGTGATAGTAATTGTTATGAAATGAAATTAGTTTATTTCGGTCATATAATCAAACATTTTGTGTGATCAATTGAACAGCACAGATTATACATATTAACAATCATACACATACACACACAAAAAGAAAAAGGAATAGGCTGAAGCCAAGGCTTATATTTGCCTATTCCATGCATTCACTGAAAACTAGATTGCCTGGAACATCAACGTTAAAAAAATCAATGGGATGAAAGTAATCGTTACTATATTTTATAATTTTCCAGTATTTCCCCTTAAAGGCTTTCTTAAACCTTAACAAAGAACTACATGTCTTCAACTCATCACTGAGCTTGTTCCACCATTTAACTCCTAAAACTACAATTCATTTGTATTTTATATTCGTTCTTACTTTACATATTTAAAAAATCAATACCCCCCGTAAATTATAGTTTCTCCTCTTAATTTAAATAACCTAAGAATACAAGCTGGAAGGCTGTTGTTCTTTACTTGAAACACAATTTCCATTGTTTTTAAAAACACAATATCTGAAAATTTTAACACATTAGAATTTATGAATAATGGATTGGTAGGTTCATAGTAGCACGCTTTTTGTATTGTAATTACCCTTTTCTGAAGTTTAATTATTCGGTCTACGTTTGTTTTATAAACATTTCCCCAAACTTCAACACAATATGTTAGATATGGAAAAATAAAATAATAAATAACATATGCAGACATTTCTTATTCAGCATGTGTCTTACTTTATAAAGACTAGCAATGGATTTGGATCTGCAGTTTCCAACATAATTTATGATCAATTATTATTCCCAAGAACTTAGTTTCATATACTCTATCAATTTCTACTTGATTTAATTTTAATTTTACTTCACAATTTGTCCTTGCACCACTAAACACCATACATTTTGTTTTCTTATCATTTAATGATAACTTATTAATATCAAACCATTTTTTTAGCTGAAGCAACTCAACCTCTATTATCCTCAACACTTGCCTCAAGTCTTCTCCTGAAAAATATACATTTGTATCATCTGCAAACATAATACATTTCAATTTATTAGATACTGAACAAATATCATTTAAATAAAGTATGAATAACTTATAATAGAGATGAATATTATTACTCTTCTGCGATGAGGTGGCGACTTGTCCAGGGTGTACCCCGCCTTTCGCCCGAATGCAGCTGAGATAGGCTCCAGCACCCCCCGCGACCCCAAAAGGGACAAGTGGTAGAAATTGGATGGATGGATGGATTATTACTCTTTGTTAATGTTGTTATTACTTTTAACAATACTATTACTATAACACAATTGATGTTATGCAAACTACCATATTTGTAGACATAGGCCTATCTGCTGATGCAGTTATTTGTTGTTGCAAATAAATACAATAGAATAGAATGTTAAAGAATGAATAAAAACAGCTATTCACACCACTGAGAAAAAATTTAAAGTCCCAACGATCGTCACGCACACACTGGGTGTGGTGAAATGTGTCCTCTGCATTTGACCCATCCCCATCTTCACCCCCTGGGAGATGATGGGAGCAGTGAGCAGCAGTGTGCGCCGCACTCGGGAATCATTTGGTGATTTAACCCCCAATTCCAACCCTTGATGCTGAGTGCCAAGCAAGAAGGCAATGGGTCCCATTTTTATATAGTCTTTGGTATGACTCGGCCAGGGATTGAACTCACAACCTTCCAGTCTCAGGGCGGACACTCTAACCACAAGGCTGCTGAGCTGTATGTACAGTATGTATAATAATTAAGGAAGAAAGTCATATGATTGCACATTGTTTTGCGCATATTATTACACTTCTGGTGTCATTTCTCAGATTGACCTGAAGGCAGATGTGACAACAACCATGGTGACGGAGCTGAGCCCAGAAACCCGTCATTCCCTAACTGTGTACGCCGTGTATCCCGGCCTCATTGGAGAGTCTGTAACAACCACAGCACTGACAAGTAGGTTTAATGCTAATATTACTTTTGCTTTTCTGCCCTGAGCAACACGTCTCATTTATTTTTTCCCAGCACCATTGCCCCAGGTGTTAAATTTCCGTGTTATTGAAGAAGGCCTCTTCTCGCTCCGTCTGGGCTGGACACCTCCTCTGGGAAAGCTCAAGGGATTCAAGATCTTCATCCCAAGATGTGCGACGACAACTTGCAACGCAACTACAGAGACGTGAACATGTATTTTGTCTTGAATAACAATTCTGTTGGGGTTCTTGAATGCAGCCAACCGACCAGGATTTGCCTACGAGCAGCTGCTTCCGGGAGACGCTTCCTCTCACGTGATCGACAGCCTGGAGGAGGACAGGAAGTACACCATCAGTATTTATGTGGTTTACCCTCAGGGACCGAGTGAACCTGTTTCCATTGTAGGAAAGACTTGTAAGTAGTTTGAAGCTGTAGTAGCACTGCATGTCCACAGGAGGGTAATGCTGTTCTATAGATCAGTGGGTCTCACCTGGTGTAGCTGAGTAACCATTATCACCCCTTAAAAAGACAAGTCTATCCAAATTGAAGACATTTTTCAACTTCAATATCCCATACTGTATAAGAAATAACACTGTATGCTAGAACAGAAAAAGTTGAATTAACATGTTATTATCCACACATTCAAAATTATTTAGGTATTTGATGTTCTTTTATAGTTTATAGTCTTCTTTGTGCTAGCTCTGCATACAAATAACAGGTTCTCAATAGAGACTTTGGTTGATTTCCATTTTAGAACCTGTGAACATGTAAGTTATAACTCAGTGGTTTGCAATCTATTGTCACCTAGTATCACCTCAGAAAACACTTGGCTCTCCATGTACCACCATAATGACCAGCATTAAATTACATTTGCCTAGTAGGCCCAAGTATTTATTAAAAACCAGCCAGAGGTTTTATTTAACAAGTATATTTAATATTTTTGGCCACTGCAGCATTACATACAGATTTAACAGCAACACTGTGTTTAAATATAGGAAAATAAAATACTGTACTTCTTTGGCGTACTACTACATGATACGCATACCACAGTGTAAAAATCACTGATATAACTTGAGACACAAAATAATTTCTCTGTAACATTTAATATACAAAAATTGCATTTGAACAATATTACATTTACATTGTAATTTACATTGAAAATCCGCTATGCGCGCTAACCATTAGCATTTGCTATCCTAAATTGTAACCTCCAAAACCAACACTTTTGGAGGTGTTTAAAATAAAATTGCTCGCCAATATCTTCAAACAAATGCTTGTAAATAGACAATAAATATGAGCTTAAAATACACTTTCTAAGGTTCAACAAAAGGACAGGATTGGCATATTCAACATCAGTGCACTACTGAATTTTTAAATTGTCTATTTGCTCGCTCACACGCACACAATCAAATAATATACATGTACAATGTAAAAAAACTAAAGAAGAAAGGTTAAGAAGTCCCTAAGGTCTTGTGAAGTCACTACCTTCAAGACATCAAAATGATCACAGCAGCAATTATAAAAAAAAATGGCAAATGCAATACATAAAAATTAACAAACATCATTGTGACAGACTCAAGCCGTTGTGCGGGTTCCAAGGAACATCAAGGACAGACATCGCTGCGAACATAGTTTGACTTTGTTTATTTTTTCAAATAATACTCAGTTCAGGTCGGGTCGCTTTTCAGCTCTCACCTCTCAAACCGCTCGCTCTTCTGGTCGCATTTGTTGTGCCCTGCCTCGCTGTGGACTGCCGGCCACGCCTCCTGGCCGCCATCTCGAAGTCGGCCCCGGTGGGGCACGCCTCGCTGTCGGTCTGTCAACCCCGCCTCCCCACAATCATAATTAACTAGAGACCACATTGTTTTTTGTTTTTTTTAAGACTTAAGTTCAGTTGTGGATTGAAGAGCTGATGGTAGTTTTTCCCCAAGACAGGGTCCTCTTTTAAGCATACATTGCTTAATCAACAGTTTACATAATAGATACAAGACACCACAGTTTCTTGTTGACTAAGTATGTATAGTAGAAGATTATGTAGGAAAAATATGGTGAACTGTTGGCAAACTACGACTACGACTTTGTCGATCCTCTATGACAGTGGTTCTTAACCTGGGTTCGATCGAACCCTAGGGGTTCGGTGAGTCGGCCTCAGGATTTCGGCGGAGCCTCCGCCGCGGAGGTCAAGACATCGTGTAAATAAAAACTTCTCCCTATCGACGTATTATGGATACCCCCAATCAATGTTCCCTCTAATTTTCCATATGCGTTAGTAAACGTAAAAACTCCTTGAGCATTCAGTGGAGCACATGTGAGCGACGTCAGACGTGCACATGCACTGTGGCCACACCAGCAGCACACCTGCTCCAAACCTGACTAAATAACAAGTTCAATGTTTTATTATTATAATCAAATGACAGCAGTCATTTCCATTAGATTAATTTATAATATAAGTGTTTTGGCCCACTTACAATGACAATAACAAAAAATATTGTTTTTCATGAGCTGTGCACTAGTATTGTATGTTTGGGTGGGGTTCTAGCTTTGGAAATAATTTGTACCCCTTTCAGATATCGCATTTAGTTCCCACTAAAACATTCACATGTTGCACAATGAGATGTAAACATGGGATCATGTGTACATTCCTGTAACTTTCTGTTTGTAAAATATATCTTTATTAGTATTTCTTTAATATAATAACATCATTTCATTATTAATATATATAAATTAAGATTAAATTACGAAAAAAACATTTTATTTTTCACTACAGAAGGGTTCGGTGAATGTGCATATGAAACTAGTGGGGTTCGGTACCTCCAACAAGGTTAAGAACCACTGCTCTATGACCTCATTACAGGGCATGTCGTTATTTTAAAGACTATTTCCAAGCAACACCATGCTGTATCAAGAATCCCGTTCAGAATGAAAGATTATTTCTGTTTTTTTCTCGCCTTGATAAAACGCATCTGCGACGCTCCAGTTGAGAATCACTGCTGTAGATGCGTCTTATTTGTTACAGCATATTCCTTAATATGCCCAATATGCCACAATATATTTTTTATCTTTACATATTTATCATATGCTTGTAAATGTTGCGGATGTGTTTGTGTCTCATAGTAAAGCTGATTGCAGTTCAGGAGCTCTTGGTCCAGAACGCTACCACTGACACTGTCCAAGCCAGGTGGACATCAGTTAAAGGCGCCACAGGGTACCGTCTTACCTGGGCCTCGCCAGGTAAAACCCTCCAACAAAGACTATAGTACTTAATTTCCCATACCTTTCTGCGACATGTGTTCTCCCATGCGTAATAATCCACTTAGTCCAGCCCCTTCTTACGTTCTTCTTGGGGCTCGAAGCTGGGTCCTCCAAATGAGAGTCCAGAGCGCTCGGTACCGAGCTAAAAGCCGCAAGCTGTCAACACGGTGTTTGGCCCAAGGTCTTAAAGTGTCAGAGAGTGAGGTTTACCAGCCTGCACTTGGCACCGCTGCACTGGCTGGCCCCCTAAACCTCTTTCTCACCCGGGTCACGGCACCAAAGGTAGCCGGTGGTAATTTTGTCTCTGCGTTGTGATGTATCTTTAACAACAACAGACAACACGGTTGCTGCACAGCTTCACTTCACTTGCATCTGACGCAGTCAACATGAAATGAACATCCAGTCATAGTGGCCAAATGGGATAATGAAATAAAGTTGTAAATGAAACAATCAACACCGTTTCTGCAGTCACATGAACGTAGAGATCGTAGAGAAGATCATGGACAAAAAGGGCAATACAAAAGGCATAGAATAGAGGGAGGTGTCACAACAATTAAAGGGGATCTGCATTTTTTTGGTATTTTGCTTATCGTTCACAATCCTTATAAGAGACAAGAATACAAATTGTTTTTGTTTGTTTTGCATTTCAATTGGTAAAAATCGGCTCGTTCTAGGTGGCTAGCAATGCAGCTATTGGGAGCAATCCTTTACGACCGACTCCAAGTCACTCTAAAAACACATTAAAAAAAAACTTAATTTACGTTCTGTAACCTGAATAATAACCAAGCTGTAGCGACATTGTTATTGTAAGAGCGAACACTGAGGAAATCTTTTTCTGGCGTAATAAAACATTTTCTTGCGACGACATGCTACGGTGTTAGCTGTACGCTAGTTACGACAAGAGGTAAGCTAGCTACTACGTCAACATTTGAATGGCTTTTGAGTTTGTAATGCACAACACAATGCGATAGGACAACAATCTGTCCTGACTGAAAAAGATGAACAATTATATTGTAGTATCTGTAAAGTATTAGACCACATTTCATGTTTTGTTTGTATACAGTGTAGGTACTGTAGTTGTACGGTAAAGTGCCGCATGTATCATGATCAATATCATAGTGACTTACTCGATGGACAGTTGTCTGTTTGGTCCAGCTGCCTGGGGACATTTTTTCCGGTTTAGTTTGGGTAAGCAATCCATTTATGTTTGTATAGCTTGGCTCCAAGTTCCACATTTGCAGCAGCAAAACACGCCAACCTCACTCTCTCGGCCTCCGCCTGCTCCAACGTTCCATCCTCTCTTCGCGCTCGCTAAGCTTCTATGACCAGCAGTTCATTCTCCGTATATTCAAGTTAAAAAGATAAGGTTGTAAATCGTTGTTTGTCTTTGTTGTCTGTTACCAAGTGTGCCGTGATTAGAACACACACAAGCGTTTGTTTCCGGAAATAGAACACACATTTGTTGCCGGAAGTCGGAATTTCGCTGATATGAAAACGTAAATAAATGCGCTGAGAAAAGAAGTGTGTAATGAGGGAATTACATAGTGGTACCTGAAGATACTATATTGTACGATTTTTTTTTTGTGTCGTGTTATTACAGCTGTGAGTCTTGTTCATCTTATAGCGCAAAACAGTGGGGGTGAATGTAATAGTGTGATGTTGTTGCGTTATATTATGAACTAGACAGGGTGTTATATTTTATTTTGAAGTATCGCTTTTATTTTTGAAGAACTGGATGTCCGGTGCGGGAAGTTTCTTTGCTGTTTTTTTCAGTGTCTGTTACCTCATTATATACAGTATACACTTGCAGTGTGTCCATAACAGATTGATGGTGGGTTTTGAGGTTGTTTGAGAGGGCTTTGAAGGCTACAACCGTGACTCCCAGTAGCCACATCTTTCAAGCGTTTTTTATCATGTTTAAAATTCTAAAAAAAAAAAAAAAAAGACATGTGTCTTCTTGTCTCTCATAATGATTGTAAACGATGGGCACAATTAAAAAAAAAAAGTGCAGTTCCCTTTTAATCCAGTGGGGGGTACACACTGAGACATGGGGTCCACGTATTGACATAGCACAAAGAAACATCAGTTATTTGCATGTAACATACACATTTTGTGTAATTATAACAATAATAAAAACCTGATACATTACACTATTTTTACAAGACATCATGTTTCACTTTTTTTATTTTGCAGATGGCCACATAGAGAATATTAACCTTAGGGACACCTTTAGCTTCTACATGATCCAGGGCCTCCATGCGGGCACTGAGTACACCATGACCATGAATCCTATCTTTGGAGACATAGAGGGGCCGGTTACGTCCACACAAGTCAAGACATGTAACTACTACACTGGAAAGAGGTAGAAGAAAGTAAATCGATATGTTTTTGAAATGTCTTTTCCGTTAGTGGAAAACAGTGCAATGCAAACGTTGAAGGTATCAGCTGTTAGCACCAACTCTGCTGTCATCACGTGGAACAGTGTGCCAGGGGCCACAGGGTACCGCCTGGCTTGGGGTCCCACCCCAGGTCAGTTGAAAACTTAACTTGAGTTTTTGTCGAGAGCTTCTTCCCCACTTTTTCTGTCTGCATATAGAGTTTGACGGGCGGGACCGTCCCAAGCAGTTGGCTCTGAATGGCACCACCGCAGAGTACCAACTGAGAAATCTCGCCCATGACACTGAGTACGCCCTGACTCTATATGTGCTCTTTGGATCTGTGGTCGGGCCTGGGATCACTGCTACCCTCCGAACATGTGAGCACTCATACACAATATTCACAAAATAGTATGACCGAAATATTAGCAATGAGCGTTTTCCACCTTCATGCTCCTTAGCACCTCTCGGTTACGTGTCCAACTTTGAGGTGACGTCGTTCACCGGGACCTCCGTTGATGTGCAGTGGAGTCCAATAGTGGGCGCTACAGAGTACAAACTCTCTTGGAACACTGGTGATATATTTGTCTATCTCCCGCCGTGTTTTATTATGGATTTTCATTCATGTTTTTGAAATTTGTGTTTTTATAGACCAGGGCAGTCCCCAGTCACGCTACTTGGACTACAGTGTTCTTGTCTATCACATCCGGGACTTGAACCCCCAGTCCATCTACACAATCACAGTCCGGGCATTATATGGCAACACGGAAGGACCAGAAAGTTTCTTAACTCAACTCACAGGTTGGCTTTGATTTGAAATTAAGCTGGTATTAGTGTATTACTACCTCCATCAGGAGGTTATGCTATATTCTCAGTTTACTATTTTAGTTAGCATCCATCCATCCATTTTCTTCCGCTTATCCGAGGTCGGGTCGCGGGGGCAGCAGCCTAAGCAGAGAAGCACAGACTTCCCTCTCCCCAGCAAATTCGTCCAGCTCCTCCCGGGGAATTCCAAGGCATTCCCAGGCCAGCCGGGAGAATATAGGCTTCCCAATGTTTCCTGGGTCTTCCCCGTGGCCTCCTACCGGTCGGACGTGCCCTAAACACCTCCCTAGGGAGGCGTTCGGGTGGCATCCTGACCAGATACCCGAACCAACTCATCTGGCTCCTCTCGATGTGGAGGAGCAGCGACTTTACTTTGAGCTCCTCCCGGATGACAGAGCTTCTCACCCTATCTCTTAAGGGAGAGCCCTTCCACCCGGCGGAGGAAACTCATTTCGGACGCTTGTACCTGTGATCTTGTCCTTTCGGTCATAACCCAAAGCTCATGATCATAGATGAGGATGGGAACGTTGATCGACCGGTAAATTGAGAGCTTTGCCTTCCAGCTCAGCTCCTTCTTCACCACAACGGATCGATACAGCGTCCGCATTACTGAAGATGCCGCACCGATCCGCCGGTTGATCTCACAATCCACTCTTCCCTCACTTGTGAACAAGACTCCGAGGTACTTAAACTCCTACACATGGGGCAAGATCTCCTCCCCAACTTGTAGATGGCACTCCACCCTTTCCCGGGCGAGAACCATGGACTCAAACTTGGAGGTGCTGATTCTCATACCAGTCGCTTCACACTCAGCTGCGAACCGATCCAGTGAGAGCTAAAGATCCTGGCCAGATGAAGCCATAAGCACCACATCACCTGCAAAAAGCAGAGATCTAATCCTGCAGCCACCAAACCGGACCCCCTCAACACCCTGACTGCGCCTAGAAATTCTGTCCATAAAAGTTATGAACAGAATCGGTGACCAAGGACAGCCTTGGCGGAGTCCAACCCTCACTGGAAACGGGTCTGACTTACTGCCAGCAATGCGAACCAAGCTCTGACACTGATCATACAGGGAGCAGACCGATCAAATGCCTTCTCCACAAAGTCCACAAAGCACATGTAGACTGGTTGGGCAAACTCCTATGCACCCTCAAGGACCCTGTCGAGAGTATAGAGCTGGTCTACCATTCCACGACCAGGACGAAAACCACACTGTTTCTCCTGAATCCAAGGTTCGACTATCCGGTGTAGCCTCCTCTCCAGAACACCTGAATAGACCTTACCGGGAAGGCTGAGGAGTGTGATCCCACGATAGTTGGAACACACCCTTCGGTTCCCCTTCTTAAAGAGAGGAACCACCACCCCGGTCTGCCAATCCAGAGGTACCGCCCCCGATGTCCACGCGATGTTGCAGAGGATTAGTTGGCATCATAACTTAAAAAGATATGGGCGGATTTGGAAGAACCTCTCAGGAATGTGAAATGTCAGAAATGGGATAAGAAACAAGAGATACAATTTTGGGCCTGATTCGGATTATTTCTATAACGTTATCTTAGATGTACGATACAAGCTTTCCCATGTGTATGCTAGTGGCTCCTGGTATTGAACTTCCAGGAAATGTCAGAAATAGAAGAAGGAAAGGATCCTTTCTACTATATTACTTCGAAGATATTCACCTTACACTTACGAAATGTACCTCAACTTGTGTGTGTGTGTATGCTTGTGGCCCCACAGAGATAAAGAGAGGGTTCCCCCAGTTTATTTCGTATCGCTGCAGATAACTCAAAAAGTTATGGCCGGATGTTCATAAAATTTTAAAGAAATGTCCGAACTTGGATAAGAAACAAGTAATTACATTTTGGAGCTGATCCAGATCACTGTCTGTATTCAGGACATTTTTGCTATTGGGATGTAGGGGTGGAGAAGGTCTGTGCTCTCCGAGTGCTTTTCTAGTTTGATATTTTATCTTCAGCAGCTGGCATGGAGTCAGAACCTCTTCAAGCAGTGAAAGAGGTTAAGGTTGTGGACACTGGAGTCAACTCTGTTACCTTATCCTGGAGGACAACAGCTGGTGCATCGGGATATAAAATCTCCTGGATTCACTTCATGGGTAGGCAATTAATATTCTTTGTGAGGTTATCATTATCTATGACCATGTAGAATTTCTACTTTCATTGTGCCTCGTTTTGCTTTTCTTTGCTCTAGGAGGGGAAGAAAAGTCCCGCCTTGTACCCGTTGGTGTTACAAGCTTCACAATTAAAAATCTACATGAAGGTTCGACTTATAAGATTCAAGTGTCCTCCATAGCAGGCAGCCGGGAGGGAAGTTCTGTTCTGGTCACAGCACGCACTTGTGAGTTTTTTCTTATTTTATCCTAAACATTGAGACCAGAATCCCGAATTTTACTTTTTCAATTTTTTTTGTCTTAATTCAACTTAAGTGGAGCTTCCAAAAGTGAATGGTTTCACGACAATGAACACGACAGACAGTAGCACAGTTCTGAGTTGGACTCGTGCGGCAGGTGCCTCTGGGTACCTTCTTAGCTGGAGACACATCTCAGGTCGGTGCTGACACACTCAAGTAACACCTGCGTCGTTTTGACTTTATGATGTTCTCTTCCTTGCATCTTGTGCCTAAGTCATCAGACTGTTTTAGAGGAAATATTCTCACTAATCATTTCTCGATCATGGCGTTACCAGGAATCATTCATCTCAGGGCTCTGCAGCGATTAAGAAGGATATAACTCGCACAATATGTTATTGCATTGGGTGTATTGAATCACAACAGAGGCACTCTTAAGTGGCGAGGGGAATAACATTCAAATTTCTGCTTCACTTTAAAAGTGTATATTGCTAAAACCTAAAATATAGTGACAATAGGAGACGTTCAATGGATGTGTGTCATTATTTATTGTGTTGCAGTAAACTTTGTGTGTTTTTTCAGTGTTTGAAACTAAAAAAGAGGTGCTGGGTCCTGGTTTCACCTCCTTTAAAATCAGTGATCTCCTATATGCCAGAACGTATATTTTCTCCATTAGGCCTTTGTATGGGCAAGTGGAGGGGCCAACCAGCACTGTTTACCAGCGAATTGGTATGTAAGGCCCCCAGAAAGCCACTTTCTTTCAGAAAATGTTCATTTGAATGATTGCTTATGCTGGTTGTGTGCAGTGGGACTACATCCTCCAACATCCCAGCCAGCAACAGCTGCTCCTCACGTCACTACCAACACCACAGTACCTCAGATGGCCACTCGGGGCGCTGAGCACCCTTTTGTTGTGCCACCAATTAAACCCAACACCACCAAGAAGACCCCAAGTCATCACAATACCTTTGAAACTGAAGCAACTGTCGTCACCTCCCCCCAGTATACTGCACCTAGCACAGAGACCACAACACAACCTAAACCAGGTATTTTATACTTTTCCTATTATAATTCCCAATCACTGCTGATGTTTGTGGGTGGTCAGCTTGCAGCAAGAGAAAAGTAGACATGGTGTTCCTGGTGGATGAGTCGTCCAGCATCGGTGCAAACAACTTCAACAAGATAAAGGAATTTATCTTCCGGGTGGCATCCTACTTCCCTGTCATTGGGCCTCAAGGCGCACAGGTTAGTGTATGGTGTCAAATAAATATCGTTTGTATCAATACCAAGGTGGGTATTGGTATTGGATCGATACTCACGTGATGTGATCAATACTTTTATTGCAGTTTCAAATTACTCGCTTTTCTTCAGAGTTTATGCGAGCGCAGCGCCTTTTTGGGTCTGTCAGCGCAAACAAAGCATCTATCTTATTTTTTCTATACTGCTCACTTAGGCACACTTTGTTCCTCCCTATCCCTGCTCCACTTACTACTGATTTTATTTTCAACGAACATTCGTATTCAATCGAAGTTATTTATGTTGTTTTGTTGACTTTTTGTATATGCAATTTGGTTACATTGATACATTTTTGTACAACTCTTTCTTAAGCAAATGTGTAATTGAATGTACTTGTGGGAGTTATTTTAAGACATTTTACACTAATGTAGGGGTGTCTAACTCATTTTAGCTCAGGGCCCGCATGGAAGAAAATCTATTCCTACGGGGGCCGGACGGGGTAAATCATGGCATAATAACATAAAAATGCAACTACGACAACTTCGGATTGTTTTCTTCGTTTTACTTTGGCCCAAAATAGAACAAGCCCATTCTGGAAATGTAAATATCACAAATAATCCTCTTGACAAAACACTTCAAGTTAGTTGAAAATACTGAGGAAAAAATTGGTGCAGTTTCAGAAACACCATGAAGAACACAATGAACTTAGACTTCATCTCATTGTATCTACAAAGCAATTGAACTTTAAGTCACAGCCCATCTAGAATTTAACAAAATCCAAATAAAGCATAAATAAAAACGCTTCCATGTATCAACTACCTCATTTGTCATTGTCATTTCCACTGTTCAATTTCTTTAAATTTGCAAAGAAGACAATTTTCACATAACTATATGAAGGTGCAGTGTCTCATGCAGCATTTTAAGTGGGATTACAAATTGTTTATTGTACTCCTGTTTGTTTTATGTTGGGTTGAGGGGAAGGAGTCGCAGCCCCGCTTTACCGTGTACGTCTTGCTTGCTATACTTGCTCGCCCGGTATAACCCATTTTCCTTGCATACTAGAAATGCTATTGTGACACTCAGTGGACACATTTAGAACAGCAGTTTCTTTAATTTGAAAATGCAGCTCAATGTTACACTTAGCAAACTCATCTCACAGGGCCGCATGTTTGACATCCCATTTGTATAGCATTTAGTTATTTAAACATTTTTTTATTGGGACAACATATTTATCCCAGAGGCAAATTCAATATCTTTCAGAAAAGACAGAGTTAGACGGTAACTGTTTTAGTCGACCAAAGGGGGTGAAGGTCACATCTGTAGATAAACCGAGAAATACAGCACGAGCAAAACAGAGTCCGCACGAGCCCCAAGAGTCTGCAGTCTGCTCTCGCGCACAAAGTGTTTTTTTGCACTCGGATATTGGCACTGTTTTGGCGCCATATTAGTGTCCCATTATAGTACTCAAAAACCCTGTAGAGAACATTGGATGATAATTGTTGTGTTGGATTGATTAGGTCAAGACAAAAATGTATCTCTTTCCTCACAGATAGCTGTGGTCCATTTCAGCGATGAGCCTAGAATTGAATTCCGACTCAATGATTACAAAGACCAAAACGCTGTGCAGAGGGCGCTCAGAGGGCTACGCTATAAAGGGGGCAACACCAGAACAGGTAAACAAAATACGCACATGGGAAAAAGTCTTCACGCTAACAAATGTTCTTGAATGCACCCAGGAAAAGGCATCAGCTACGTCCTGCAGGAACTCTTTCAAGAGTCTCTTGGCATGAGGCAGGATGTTGCCCATGTTCTGGTTCTGATAACAGATGGAAGGGCCCAGGATGATGTGGTGCCACCTTCGAGAATTGCCCGATCTCTGGGTCAGTCAGAACGTAGTTCCTCCTCAATCTTCAAATGTAGTCAAGATTATCAAGACAATCATCCGCTGTGGGTTTCATTGTGTAGGTGTCAGCGTGCTGGCGGTGGGTGTCGCCAATGCCGACCGGCAGGAGTTGAGTAGAATCGCGGCCCCCAGCCGCTACAAGAACATTTTTTACGCTCCCACCTTCGATGACTTTCCTTACATAGAGACAGAGTTTCTTGGGAGTGTCTGCAGCGATGAACTCCTCTCTGAGTTCAAACTACATGAAGATGAGAAAGTAAACATTTAAAAAAAAAAAAAAGTTTTTAATACATTCAGTGACACTTGATTGTCGTTTATTTTTAGCTGACTCAGCTGGACACGCCCACTGATGACCCAGACGAGCTGGCTAAACCTCGGCCTCCTTGCTCCGCCCAATGTGTCAAGGTTGGGTCATCAAGCTAATACAGCAGATCCCCACATATTCACGATTCAGCATTCACGATTATGCAAATTTCTTGATCAAAACATAGTTTTTTTTAATTTGTGTGGAACTAATCCATTTGTGCTTTTTATATCTAAGATAGGCTCAAAAAAAACCACCTAAATGTAATAATTTACAAATATGAAGCCAGTATAGCACATACCGTATTTTTCGGACTATAAGTCGCAGTTTTTTTCATAGTTTGGCCGGGGGTGCGACTTATACTCAGGAGCGACTTATGTGTGGAATTATTAACACATAACCATAAAAAATCAAATAATATTATTTCGCTCATTCACGTAAGAGACTAGACGTATAAGATTTCATGGGATTTAGCGATTAGGAGTGACAGATTGTTTGGTAAACGTATAGCATGTTCTATATGTTATAGTTATTTGAATGACTCTTACCATAATATGTTACGTTAACATACCAGGCACGTTCTCAGTTGGTTATTTATGCGTCATATAACGTACACTTATTCAGCCTGTTGTTCACTATTCTTTATTTATTTTAAATTGCCTTTCAAATGTCTATTCTTGGTGTTGGGTTTTATAAAATAAATTTCCCCCAAAAATGCGAATTATACTCCAGGGCGACTTATATATTTTTTTTCCTTCTTTATTATGCATTTCCGGCAGATGCGACTTATACTCCGGTGCGACTTATACCCCGAAAAATACGGTAATTACCATTCCAAAACTCAAATTTGTTGTCTAAAGTTCTGTAAAAAGTGATCTGTGCCGAACTGAATTCACGTCTTAACTCAAGGAAGACTGCTAAAACATTCCAGTCTGGTTGTAAGTTCTGCCATATAGCACAGAAACAACAATTTAAAACATATCCGACTCTGTTGGCCCAGCTCTGCTGGTGCTTTTAAAGTTGACACTGCGGACCACAACATCGTTTTGTCCCACCAAAAGACAAGTGCAGGACTTAAAGGCACTTGACTGAGCGGTCTTTTTCTGCCAAACTTGGGCCATTCACATCCAAACAACACCCTCTTGGCTGTGGAGTGACCCAAGGTTAAAGTTTAGGTAATGTCTTGTTTCTCCTTGTATTTGCTTTCACTGGATTACATTTTTAGAAAGACAATATATATATTTTTTTGTTTTGCAACCAACATCAAAGTACACATTCTCTGAAAGTCAAAATCAAAACAGTTTGATTCAAAAACAACCCCCATGGTGTACAAAATGGCTGTATATCAATTTCTCAATTTAAATGAAAATAATATTGAGATTGGGACTTTCAGGGCACAGACCACACCGGTGTCAACAGTGCTTTAGGGCCCTCTACCTTTTTGCCACCACTGTGTTAAAAACCTTGGTGTTTTTATTGTCAGCTCTTTTAAATTTGCTATAAAAAAAAATCAGCTCAGTATCTGAAGCAACTTTTTTCTAGAATTTTGCCTAGCATTCAAAATATGATAAGAACACTTATGTTTTTCTGTTTTTGATTGCATTCTAACCAGTAAATACTAGTCTGCTTAAAATGGAGCTGATGGTAATCGCTCTCTTCTTCATATAAAGCGTTTATAAACATCCAACATGCATCAACGTTTTATACAGTATACACGTAAGTATATAAGGAAGTTACCTCTCTGTGACAATGTGCCGTTTAAAATAGATCCTTAACGTTAGCGCTTATAATAACAATATCGCTCATATTTGGTTAATATTCAAGTCACAAAATGTAAATGATGTATTGTTGGCAGTTTTTGAATGGTTATTCAGAGGGCTTTATGGGCGGAAAAGAGGACCTCCCATTGGCTCCATGTAAGATTACTTTTACATTTATTTACGAATTAGAATGGATTAAAAAAAACATACTGTATGTCTTCTTGTCTCTCATAAAGATTATGAATTATAGGCAAAATTCAAAAAATAAGTGCAGTTCCCCTTTAACTTATTGCAATACCCTTTATTTTGGCCTTGTCCTCTAACACGTTATCCGAAATCAGAGAAGTCAGCCACATGCTAGCAGGAGGGTTTGGCGGGGGAGGAGTCAGCTTGTGTAGTGAACTGTGGTGCCTGGATACCGCACTAATAGAGTAAATAATAAAACATAGAGTTAATGGGTGTCTCATATACTTCCGTTTTGGTTTTTTCGCCGTTTGCGAGTGGTCTCGGAATGTAGCATTGGCGAATGGTGGGGATTTAGTATATTCCACATAAATCACAAAGCATAAAAACATCATATGAACTCTCATCTTGTTTTTCCAGGGACAGAAAGGAGAAAAGGTGATTTTGAATACTACCTAAAAATGTTTAAAATGTTTGTATATATATATCATGATAACATCCACATTTTCAGGGAAGCGGTTCTGGTCTTGGAGGTCTGGTATGTTAATCAAATATTTCAGTTCCTCTCTTTGAACATTTGTAGTTTCCTGAGATATTTTTTGTTGTTTTATTTTTCATTAAGAAATTTAGGCAAAGTCCCGGACAATATGATCCGTTTACCTCCTCCAAGGGAGAGCAGGGAGAAAAGGTAAGATGTACACACTGTCTTTTTTTTTTTTTTTTTTTTTTTTTTTTTTTTTTTTTATGTCCTGTCCAGCTTCTCAGGCAAATCATATAGTTGATGTAGATGCCCATGTCGGCTGTTCAGATTTACTTTACAAAAGAGAAGTGTAGGATACTTCTCTTGTTGCCTTATTTGTATTTGACTTTATTAAATGTATTTATATTATCATTTAGTGCAGCCGGGCCGGAGCAGGAGGGGATAGAAAGAGAAAAAAAAGAAGACAGAGGGGGAAATTGTGGGGACAAGAGGGGGATTAGACAGAGAGACAAAAACAACAACAGCAAACAACAACAACAACAACAATAGAGCAACATCAGCAAATATGACATGTACAAATATGATGGTAAAAGTAATAGCAAATAAGCAGTTAGCGAAAAATAAAAAATAATACAGAAATGACAATGAGCATTATTACACTACAAATGGATCAATACAAATACCAATAGAAATAGCGCTATTGATAATGAACAATACCAATAATTTACCTTTATTATCAACAATACAGTTGTTTAAATGCAACAATACATATACGTAATGATAACTTGAGATACGAAAGAATGCAGAAAAATGGAGGGGGAGAAAGAGAAGCAACCTACATTAACCTTGTAGATTGTTATAGTCACAATAGGTTAAGCTTTGTCAGTGTGCCATGTGTTACACCCAGTTTACCCTAGGGCAACAACGTTAATATATGTTTGATGAAACGTGATTATGTGCATGAGTGTAAATATGCATATGTACTTGTATATGTACAGAATGTGTATATGTGTTTGTACAATGAATGTATATGTACAGAATGTGTATATGTGTTTGTACAGTGAATGTATATGTACAGTATGTGTATGTGTATGTTTGTATATTGAATGTGCGTGTGGATGTACGAACATTAGGTAGGTAAATATGTACTGTATTTGTGTATGTATGTGGGAGCGTAGGTACCTATGTACGTATGTGAGCATACGTGAATTTGCATGTACAATACATTCGACTCCCAGAGTGCGTGGGAGCCAGAGCACGGCCCCATCACCCCCGAGAGCCCAACCCACAAACAGGAGGCGTGGTGCCCAGGGAACCAGGGACCACCGCCCCCACGCAGCCAAGCCGGCCAGCGACAGGAACCCCAGAGCCCGACCCACCGTACCGCCCACAAGGGCCAGCAGCAGGCCGCAGACAGACGCACCCGGCGGAGGACAGGGCACGAGAAAAGCAGGGGACAGCCAGACCCCAAGCCAGCGAGAGACCACACCCCACACGGGCAGAAAGGCGAGACGCCCCGCCCGAAGGACCCAGAGACTCCCCGCAACCGGACGGGAAGACCGCCCCCGCCCCACCGGCAACCGGGCCCCCACGAGCCCACCCCCCACCCCCGGAGAGCGCGGCGAGGCCAGCCCCCGGCCACCCCACCCAAACCGGCCGCCGCAGGACCACCCAGGCACAGGGCCACGGGAACCACCCACCCCACCCGCAGGGACCCCAACGATGGAGATGGAACAACCAGCAACCGCCCCGCCGAGCCCCCCCCCTGAGGGAGGGGAAAAATTAAAAAATAATATTAATAAAATATATTTTAAAAATAAATAAATAAATAAATAAATTAATTAATTAATTAAAAAAAAAAAGAATTAAAAGAAGATCACAGACATGCTGACAAACAAGGTCACTACCCCAGCAACTGGCCGACTCGCAGCACCTCGGAATACCTTGCAGCACCAAGCTACCACAATAGACGCAGGGACTAGGCCCAACAGGCCCCAACCAAGACGGGCACCCGGAAGGGATGGACAGCGGGACCCAGGAGCTCCAGACACGCAGTTCGGATGCAGTAGCCTGAGGCGTCGACCCCCGTCTGACAGGCAGGCCCAGAGCGTACCCCCAGAAATATACATACATACATACATACATACACACATACACATACACATACACACATACACGTATACATACCCACACATACACATATATACATATACATACACATATGTACACATACACATATATAAACATACATACATACACACACATATACATACATATACACAGTTCGTCAGCCCCGACAGCCATCACGCGCGCGCGCTGCCACCAGTCACAATATCAGCCACACCCCTGCACCAGACCCAGCAGCCACGGGTGCCCACACCACAAACAAACGGCAGCAGAAACAGCAGCCGCAATAACCCCAGACAGCCAGCACCAGCCAATCAAATTAAAGCGATCAAAGAAAAACTGCGACCAGCAACCACACGCCACCAGGGCCACGGAGACCAGCCGGCGCCAGCCCGCCGGTCAGCCCGAACGCCAACACGCAAACAAGAGACACCAACAACCCCCCCAACCAAAAGGCCCCCCACCCCAACCCAAACCCGCACAAACACACCACCGCCCAAACAACCGGGACACAGCATCCAGACCAGACACGGGGGCTGCGCCGCCACCACACCAAGTCACCAACAGAGACCCCACAGCGCAAGGTCGGGCCACACGGGCACGGACCCCATCCAACAGGAAGTGAGACCCGCGCGACGCCACACACAAATAAATAATAAGATTTAAAAAAAAATGAAATAAAATAAAAATAAAAATAAAATAAAATAAAAAATAAAATTTAAAAAAATAAAATAAAATAAAAATGAGTAATAATAAAAATAAAAATAATAAATACATTAAAAATAAAAAAATATATATATAACAATAATAAATGAATAAAAGCCTGGCAGGCCACCAGACCGCAGTCCCCGCCGGCCGACGAGGCAATGAGGGGTGCGCCGAACCCCAAACCCCCCATGCATGTGTACAAGGCCCCCAGAGTGTCTACTGTGTAGTTAAAATTAGGAGGTCAGCCGTTACAGCCGACCTCCAGTCCCTATTGATGTGTGTACTGTAGCGTGAGTGAGATATGTATGCTTGTGGGAACTAATAATGCGATTAAAATTGGGGGACATCAAGGTCATGGTGGGTCCCAACCAAACCAAGCCCCCCAAATCCTAAGTGTCTAATATGCAGCTAAGATTGAGGGATGGACGAGCAGGGGACAAGAAAGGAGGACTGGAGCCCCATTGGAGGCATCCTCAACCCCCCGCCATGCCTCCCCGCAGGACAATCCCCAAAGTCCTATATATGTGTGACTGTGTGCGCTATAAGTAGGAGGAGTAGAGGGCCCGGACATCCCCCCAGTCCACGCGGCCGACAACCAGGAACTACGGCCAGGAGGCCGCCACCCCCCGCCACAGCCCGTGACCCACACCAGACCACTTTAACGTGACGCCACGCGAGCCCCTCCCCCCGCCAAACAAAGCCAGCCCCCGCCCGCCCCAACCCAACCCTGCAGAGCCCATACCGGCAACCAAACGCAGAGAAACCGCACAGCCCCCACGCCCAATGCAAACACCGCATCCCGGCCATCCACACAGCAACGTGCCCATACGAGTCCCGGCCAGGGGAAGGAGCCCCCCAACGGGGGAAGAAGCCAATGCATCCCGTCCGCCTGCCAGCCCCCAAACCAGCCGGCAAGCCAACGCCAGCCATCCCCACAACCCCACAAGCGCACAGACACCAGCCACAGTCCCCCAACCACTCCAACCCAACACAGCGATGCCAACCGCTGGTATCACCGCAGCAACCATCACCACCACCGCCCGTCCGCAGCGTAAACACCCGCGGCCGCCGAAACCAAAACAAAAAAGCGACCGACCCCGTAAACCACAACAACGCACACCCCCGGCTACCACCGAGGCCACCAACCCACCTACCCCAACTCATCCACAGCCAGGCCAATTGAGCCACCGGACATCCACACCCATGCACACACCTACACATTCATATACACATACATACACACATACATATATGCATATACATATACATACACATACACACATTTCCACACGTATGCATATACATATAAACATACACATCCACACATATATACACATTAATACACCCACACACATATACATAAGCCCACATATACACAAACACATACATACACAACACACACAAAAAAAAAATAAAAAATAAAAAAAAATAAAAAATAAAAATAAAAAAAAAATAAATAAAATAAAATAAAATAAAAATAAACCCTTTAAATAAAATAAAATAAATAAAAATAAACAAAAGGCCTGGTCGCCAACAGTGCCCAACGCCACCAAACCCCGCAGCCCCTCCCGCACGTCCAGGCCCCCCCCGCCCACCACCCACCAGGCATCCCATCCGGCAAAAAGCCATAAGGGCCCAGCCCTGCGTCCACAGCCGGCATGCCACGGCACCTCAGCAGACCCGGCGCCGCGATCAGCAATACACACCGGGGCAGCGACACATACATATGTACCTACATACATACACACAGATTTCACCATACATATATACAAACGTACACACACCCACATACACGCGTACCCATATATAATTTAACAGAATAAGTTAAATATATTAAATAGATTAAAAAAAAAAATAAAATAAATAATAATAATAATAATAATAATAATAATATATATATATATATATATATATATACATATATATATATATACATACACACATACATATATATATATACACATACATACACATACATATATACATACATACATACATACATTCATACATACATACATATATACATACATACATATATACATATATATATATATATATATACACATAAAATAAATTAAAATAAATAAATAAAATTAATAAAAAAATAAGGGCAGAGTAAAACACAGGAGGGGGACTCCCGCAGGGCAGTCGGGCAGCACCGCCGGGGCCCCAACAAGGGAGGCAAGCAGCTCCCCCAACCCGGCACCAGGCAGGCCCGCACAGCCGCAGCGCAGGGCGACCCCGGGCAGACCCCGCCCCGCGCCCCAGGGGAAGGAGGAAGCCCACGGACAACCGGAGCCAGCGGGGCACGAGCCGACCCCCGCCCGACAGCGGCAAGACCCCAGCCCCACGGGCGCAACCCCCCGCCCAACCACCCACGGGAGGGACAGCCCCCTCAACCAACCCAAGGCGGCCGCCCACAGCCCCACCCGCACCCCAACACCCGCCTAGGCACCAGATGTACACACTGTCAAACTCTCAAAAACTGACAGATGTATGTGGCGTGTTTGACTGACCATGAGTTATTTAAATGTCTCTACATTCATTTCACTCCTGTATTTGTATTCCGGAAGCTTGTAAAGCGTGTCATTGCTGTGTTTTATTCTGTTTTCCCCACCATATTGCTTTTTTTAAATAGGGGCCTTCTGGAACAGATGGCATTCCCGGCTTGCCTGGACGGCCTGGAAGAAGTGGACTCCCAGGTTCTGGCGGCCAGCGGGTAACTGCATAGGGAAAAGAACAAACCCGCACTGACATTGTTTGAGTTGATTCTATTAATGTTGTTGTGTTTGGCATTTCTTTATCAGGGACCCCCTGGTGTGACAGGCGATAAGGTCAAATACAAACAAAATAACGCACATATTGATGTCAGACTTCCACTTTTATTGATATTAATTGTTCTTGTCTGATAATGACAGGGTGCTCCTGGTCTTACTGGTCCAAAGGGCCAGAGAGGAGAGCGAGTATGTTTAGATTTCGTTGATATTGTTATCTTTTTAGAGTGAAACAATCATAGGAATTTGTCTTTCTTACATCCACACAGGGAGAACCTGGTTATGTGATAGCAGGCCCGGATGTAAACTTGATCCCGGGGCGAAAAGGGGAACCTGGATCCTCAGTGAGTCCTTTTAAAAGATTTGTTTTGGTCCCGGATGGAATTTTGGTCAAATACTTTATTATGTGGCAGGGTCCTCAGGGGCCCCCTGGTATACCAGGCTTCATTGGAGTCCCAGGACTGCCTGGCCCAGCAGGACCAGCAGGAATATCTGTCAAGGTATGAATATATATATATATATATATATATATATATATATATATATATATATATATATATATATATATATATATATATATATATGTATATATATATATATATATATATATATATATATATATATATGTATATATATATATATATATATATATATATATATATATATATATATATATATATATATATATATATATATATATATATATATATTAGGGGTGTAACGGTACACAACAATTTCGGTTCGAAATGTACCTCGGTTTAGAGGTCACGGTTCGGTTAATTTTCGGTACAGTAAGGAAACAACAAAATATACATTTTTTGGTTATTTATTTACCAAATTTGCAAATTCTTCCACCAAAAATATTTTTCTTAGTGGAATATTTGATGTGAAGTAATCGGAACCTTGGATAGGTCAATAATTCATAATAACATTGATTTTGATTCAATATTATGTTTTGAGCAATGACAGTTTGAAAGAAAAAAAAAACAGCTTTGTTTTATTAGTCAACATTGCAACTTTTTCTAAATTACATTCAACCTTTAAGCTTTTTTATTTCACTTTTGTTATGTTTTTGTTTATTTTAATAGTATTTTTAGAATGTGCCGTGGGCCTTTAAAACATTAGCTGTGGGCCGCAAATGGCCTCCGGGGCACATTTTTGACACCCATGCTATAAATAATAAAAAATTAAATCTGATAAATCTATGGATAAAAAGCAGAGCCTGGCGATGCATGCGCGTTTATCATAACTCTCGCTCTCTCTGTCTCTGCCCCTCCCTCACCAATGCTGCGCGCACAATTTGTTTTGTTTTTAACCCCTTCTTAACCCTGAACGTACATTGAAAATACACGCAACCCTAACTCAAAATGCCGGACATTTGAGGCATTTAAGAAACTCCGCCCGGACAGCCCCGCAAAAGGGACATGTCTGTGAAAAAAGGACGTATGGTCAGTCTATCGTAGCCCGGTCGTTGCTAGCGTGCGTGTGTTGTGTGGTACGCTACTTAATATGTCCATGTGGAAACTCGTTCGGTACACCTCCGATCCGAACCAAAACCCCCGTACCGAAACGGTTCAATACAAATACACGTACCATTACACCCCTAATATATATATATATATATATATATATATATATATATATATATATATATATATATATATATATATATATATATATATATATATATATATATATATATATAAAACAGGTTTGTATTTGTTAATAGTTATATCCATCCTTATCATATGTTTTGTACAGGGGGATACTGGAGAACCAGGAGAAAAGGTATAATTATGTAATGATACCTTGGTTTAATCTGTTCCAAAAAGTTTGGAAGACTGAATCGAACGAAAACCGAATACATATTTCCATTATAAATAATGTAAATCCAATTAATCTGTTCCACACACCCAAACATAGGAACACAAAATACATGTTATACATAAATATTCCAGTTTTACATGCAAAGGCAATGCAAAATAAAAAATCATATCTCTCTGACCTGATCCATCTCGCCACGCCCTCACGTTCCCTAAGATCCTCTTCATCCATCCATCTCACTGTCCCTTTATCTAAACTGTCCACCATGGGTGCCCGAGCTTTCAGCCGCTCTGCCCTACATCTTTGGAACTCTTTACCACCAGACCTTCGTAACTTACATTTAATATCCCTCTTCAAATCAAGACTCAAAACACACCTATTCCTGACTGCCTTTTCATTGTAATCATCTTTTCTTCTCTATCTTTGTTGTAGTTGTTGTTGTTGTTTTTTATCCAATTTGATTTTATTGTTGTGATTTTGTACGGTGTCCTTGAGTGCCCAGAAAGGCGCCTTATAAATAAAATGTGTTATTATTATTATTAAAATAATATTCAAATATACAAATAATAAATGAAATGTATAATCAGAATCAGATTAATTGGCCAGGTACGTTTAACACAAAAGGAATTTGACTTGGTTGACTGTGCTCTCTTAGTTCAATGCAAGAAACAAAGACAAACGCAACAACTACAAGAGAGCACAGTGAGTGGTGGCCATCCGCACCATCTTGGTTTGAAAACAAGAGAGAAACAGTAAAGAATACAAAGGACGTAAAATACATTAAAGCAGCACATAGCTGATACAACCTGCCACTTCAGAGGCGCTATTTCTACATACGGCTACAAAAGTAAAACACAACAAAAAAAAAGCAATAAAAAATAAATGTTGCGCACATATGATTGCACAGCAAAACAAAACAAAAACACAATTTCAACACCCACATACACCCAGCTGGCAGGAGAACATTCTCCATCCAAGGCTGCCCACTAGCTCTCGGCCTATGTCCAAAGTCCGCGCGGATGATCGAGAATCTGTCCCGGAAGACCGAAATGTCTGAAACATGTTTGTTCAGCCAGGGCTCCGTGAGGCTCTTCCATCTCGACGTGTAACTTCCTCCGCATCTTCTTCGGTCTCTCCATGCGGACTCCAGTGTGGCAGAGAGCCAGCAGCTGCTCTCCAATGCAAACATGGCCACGGCTCAACAAGGCAGATCCAAAGGTTCACAAAAAAGCGCCACAAAGCAGCGCAGATGCCACGAAAAGGCCACTCCTTGTTGCGCAGTTCCAAAGGACCCGACCCAAAAGGCAAAATACATATGAGGGAAACATCAAGAACGCAAGGGGGAAACAAGAGCACAGAGCCCAAGACTTTCTTGCACATTTTGGCCAATTAGCTCCATTTTTCCCCAATCAATATTGTTTCTGAGCGGCGTTCAAAGGCGAACGTCAAGTCTCTTGTTTCTTGATTAGACAAAGAGGGAACGACAACGTGTAACAATATATCAAGTATTTATTGATCAACTGGCACAATTGTCGTCCACCCTGGTAGCTCAGACCTACTTCCTCTTCTTGTCTACAACGTACAACGCTGAGCCTTGTGGGTAATATAGTGTATAAACATATACGTCTTAGTTTACATGTTTTTATATATTTATTTCACATATAAGCCAATTAAGGACATATTTTTATTTGCAATGCTGATGTTATGATCGGCTTGACCCCAAAGCAGAGAGAGAGAGACTGCATAAAAAAACTATAAAAAGGTTCTAATAACTAAAAGTGCACTCGCACGAAGTGGATAAAAATGCAAGGTAAAACCATAAAAGTGGAGGAAGCCACATGAATAGGGACGAAACAAAAGGAGCGTTGAGCAGTATTGGAAAAACTGCAACTACCAACGATTACTCATTGAGTGCCCAGAAAAGGAGTACCGTATTTTTTGGACTATAAGTCGCAGTTTTTTTCATAGTTTGGCCGGGGGTGCGACGTATACTCAGAAGCGACTTATGTGTGAAATTATTAACACATTACCGTAAAATATCAAATAATATTATTTAGCTCATTCACGTAAGAGACTAGACGTATAAGATTTCATGGGATTTAGCGATTTGGAGTGACAGATTGTTTGGTAAACGTATAGCATGTTCTATATGTTATAGTTATTTGAATGACTCTTACCATAATATGTTACGTTAACATACCAGGCACGTTCTCAGTTGGTTATTTATGCGTCATATAACGTACACTTATTCAGCCTGTTGTTCACTATTCTTTATTTATTTTAAATTGCCTTTCAAATGTCTATTCTTGGTGTTGGGTTTCATCAAATACATTTCCCCAAAAAATGCGACTTATACTCCAGTGTGACTTCTATATGTTTTTTTCCTTCTTTATTATGCATTTTCGGCAGGTCCGACTTATACTCCGAAAAATACGGTAGTAGCCAACACGGATTCTACACAGAGAAAAGCTACGTGGGAGAAATACAAGATAACTGGGGCACCGTGTAACAAACAATCAACCTTTTTTATGAATGAGTTATTTAAATTATTACTTACAATGAATTACAACATTACATTAATTTAACAATGACCTCTGAGTATGTGCTTTTTGTCTAGTGTCCACTTTTAAGTCTGGGTGGTAATAAAAAAACAGATAAAGCATCAATACTGTATTTGTTTTCCAATATTTGTTGCAATTCTGTGATTTTTGAGGATAAGGTCCGAGGAACATTTAAAACATTGTTAACAAATTCATAAATCAGAAGATTCCCTGTCATTGAATTTAAAAAAAGCCTGAATACATTGCAACTTTTGCTTTAACTTTCTGAAAAACCTGTCGCAAATGCAGGCATTTTAAGCTGCAACAATCACCCAAAAATGCAGTAAAATCCTTATTGAAAGCTCTTGTTCGCAAAGACATGAATAAACGTAGGGGAAGGAGAGGAGGGGTTGGAGCCACACAGATGCAACCTTTGTATTTTGATTTCTTTCTTCAGTTCAATAGTGTCTGTCACCTTCTTTATCAAAGTTTTGGCATTTTGCAACATGCTCTGGTGGCCTATTTTGCGATCATACATCATAAAAAACAACAACAAACAAACTGAGTAACAATTGGAGGGATTCTTTGTTTAAGTCAGGGGTGTCAAAATCATGGCCCACGTTCCAGATCCTTCCTGCGATTGAATTATCGATGGCCCCTGGGATGATATTTGATTAGTATTAGAACCGGCCCACAGGCCGCAGCTGCCTGCTGCTGTTTTGCATGCACCAATACTCCATCAGTGTTGGTGGTAGGAATTTTCAAAATGGGGACCCAGGGACTCCATCAAGTCCTAAAAATGGGGTCCCACTTGTTTGTAACCGTTTTGAAAACAAATGATAAATGTATGCATTATCCTGTTATATCTCACATTCTATATATATTGTGTTTTGGAAAAAGGTTGTCATAAACGTTACTTAATTAATTAGAAAAAAATAATAAACAACATTTTTATGCAAAAAACATTCATTCATTCACTTTTTTTCTATATTTTTATTGTAATATTTTCATAACGTGTTTGTTCTATTTTTGGCCAAAGTAAGACAAAGAAAACAATCTGAAGTTGTCTTTATTTTTTAGTTTTAATGCCGTGATTTTAATAGTCAGAGTTTCCTCCATGCGGCCCCTGAGCTAAAATGAGTTTGACAGCCCTGGTTTAAGTACTCAATTTTTTTTACACACAAATCACAAAAACTGGCAGACTTTTGGCGAAATTTTATTGGAAAACTAGTTCTTTTAGAGTGGTGTGCATGAAAACTATTTATGATCATTTATATTTTCCCATGGCACAAAATAACACGGTTCAACGTCTTATTGACTGCCTGCACGACATCAAAGTCTGGCTTTCAGCTAACTTCCTGAGCCTAAATGAAGATAAAACAGAAGTTATGTTGTTCGGTCCAAGTCGCTCTCCCTCCCCCAACGTTGACCTCGGCACTCTGACCCCGTATCTCAGCGACTGTGTCACAAACCTGGGGGTAAAGTTTGACTCAGATTTTAAATTCGAAAAACAAATCAGCAGCGTCGTTCAAAAAAGCTTTTATCAATTACGCCAAATAGCGAAAGTGAAACCGCTTCTATCAAGACATGATCTTGAGAAATTAATCCACGCCTTTATCTCGACTCGTCTTGATTACTGTAATGCCCTGTATGTAGGCATTAGCCAGGCCTCCCTCGCCCGCCTGCAGCTCGTGCAGAACTCTGCTGCTCGTCTGCTAACACAGACCCGCAGACGTGAGCACATCACCCCTATTTTAGCGTCCCTTCACTGGCTCCCTGTGCGTTACCGAATCAATTTTAAACTCCTTCTATTTGTTTTTAAATGTCTAAACAACCTCGCGCCAACCTATCTCTCCGACCTCCTTCAGCCTTACTGCCCCACCCGATCCTTAAGATCAGCCGATCAGCTGCTGTTGACGGTCCCTGACACAAGGCTGAAGCTTAGAGGTGACAGAGCTTTCGCCGTTGCTGCTCCCAAGCTCTGGAACGACCTACCCCTGAGTGTTAGACAAGCCTCCTCTCTTCCTGTTTTTAAATCTCTCTTAAAAACATACTTTTATTCCATGGCTTTTAACACTGAGTGATATCCATCCTGCAATGGCACCCCATAATACACCTGCTGTGAACCTGTTTTTATGTTTTTATGTTTTTATTTATTCTATTTTAATTATTTATTTTTTATCGTGTTCTGTTTGTGTTGTGTTGTGTTTGCTCGGTACTCGTTTTATCTTTTAAACTGTTCATTGTACAGCACTTTGGCTACCCCTGTGGTAAATTTTAAATGTGCTTTATAAATAAAGTTGATTTGATTTGATTTGATAATATTTGTGTACGTGTTCTATTCATTTCACAGGGTTTACGCGGGACGCCGGGTGAAAAGGGCGAAGCAGGAGAAGATGTAAGTCCACAGACGACAAGAAAGACCACTAACATATGAATGTGAATATTTTCTTGTCTTTTTTTTGTGTGTTTCCCACATAACGGCCGCGACACTTAAGGGTTTCGCAGGCTTGCCCGGTCCTGTGGGCATTGATGGCGCACCGGGTCAAAAAGGCGAGAAGGTGGTGACTCTCAGGAGATATCTACATTTAATATGTCAGGATGCGACCGCCCTCTAAAGAATGTCAACTTTTGCAGGGTGTGGATGGCGTGGGCATTCATGGTGCTGTGGGTCCTCACGGAGAACCAGGAGAGAAGGTACGCCATTATTTGGGTAATTCGGAACGTCCTGTGACACACATACACACTAATGGGGACATATTTGCGTGGTAGATTGAGATCATATACTACTGTGTTATTAGACTATACTAACGTAAATGTTCCTTTCATCCTTTAAAACTTTGTTTTACAGGGAAATGTGGGTGTCGCAGGACCAGTTGGTGCAAAGGTGCTCAACGTTGTTTTGATTTTATTTCAGTGACAGTGTTTTGCAGCCTCTATCTATCTCACCAGGGTGAACTTGGGGAACAAGGCATCCAAGGAGCCATTGGACCTCGGGTATGTCATTTCTGTTCCTGATTCCTTTTAGTCTCGCATATTTTACCCTGACTTTCACTCGCTAAACTGCTAACGAGATTAAACCGAGTAACTGCGGCCTTATGGTTTTTGAAAATTAGCCATGCCGACTATTCATGTTGTCTGCAGGGAAAAAAGGGTTTCAAAGGGGAGCAAGGTGACAAGGTGAGCTCCAGTCCACACACACACACACACACACACACACACATCTTCACAGTCCATTAGAAATATACAGAGGTCCTGAATAATTTGATTAAGGGACAATACAGTGTTAACATCCTTAAGGCAATGGATGCTAAGTGAAAGTGTGGAGCCTTTCAGGTCTCAAATGAGCAAATGTCCTCTTTTTAGGGGGGACAAGGAGCGAGAGGACCCATTGGACCGCAAGGACCCACAGTGAGTGTGATCTTGTATTTATATTTGGCAGAAGCACTAAGAATTAGACAGGATAATCTGGTTATTGTTGTGGCTGTTTCTCTGACACGTTGGCACACTGTTCCCGTCTCTTAAATTAGAGCGTGTCACAGAGATGCAGGTGATTACATTTGATTGTGAGCCTAATCGTCGAAGCATCTTTCATAAATGGCACATTTTGTCCTGCATGACTAATTTTAATTTGACGCAGACACACTCAGCCCCACCCCGCCCTCTTGTTCATCACAAAGGTCGCCATTGTGGCACTTATCTTGTTTTTTTTATACCCTATTCAAAAAGTCTACAATAACAGATAACAGTAAAATTAACTACCTTTGCTGCTATTTCACAGGGTTCTTGTGGACGCAAAAGCTTTATGTCCTTTATTTTCCACAGGGGCCAACAGGACCAGTTGGGTTAAAGGGAGATGAAGGTCCCAGAGGAGCCCCCGGAGACCCCGCCAAGGGTGTAAGACTAGCATTTTGACATCTTTCTCCACCATATCAGCACTAAGAGCCTGATCTAAGATCCCAAATAATTGAATATTAAAAAGTATTTTGCATGTACTACAGATGTTCTGTCTAATCAAGCTGCTTTGCCAAAAACTGCTACCAGTTGCTATTCCTGTTTAAACAACAGTGATAAAAACGAAAATGTAAGCTAACATTATTTGCGCTTCCTCACGCTGTAATTGTCTACATGCTTTGCTTACTGTTCGTTACTATCCATTAATATACAATGTGAACTTTTTAATGCTGTGCGGGCCTCATTTACTAAGATCCAAATACCATGCAGTAAACAATGGGTGTGTTGTGTATGTAAGCAAGAAACATGTACCACTTTCTATGGGCATTTTAGAAGCAGTCGTGCAGTGCATTTACATTGAAACCACTTTTTTTTTTTTTAAATGTTACCGCTATAGGTGCCCTCATTGGAGAGAGGCTGCACTTACTCCGCTCAAGATGCAAAAACTGCATACTTAAAGACGTTTTTTCTCATATAAGAAATATTGTAATAATATATATTGTAAGTGAAAAAACAAGCGTAATTAAAAAAACACTAAAGGACACCAACATGCATCAATTTGTTTTAATCAGCCACTTAAAGGGGAACTGCACTTTTATTGGGATTTTGCCTATTGTTCACAATCATTACGAAAGACATGATGACAGATGTTGTTTTTTTTAATGCGTTCTAAATATTAAATAAATGCAATCAAAAGTTCGCTTACAATGGAGCCGCTCTATTCTGCATATAAAGCTATTAAAAAAACATTTAAACACCTCCATTAAGGTTTTATATACACAATGTAAGTATATATGTAATGTAGTACCAGGCACATTTATGATATTTAATATTTACGTATTTTGCTCATTTTAAGCATATGCACCGCATTAATTACAAAAATGCATCACGTTTTCTTTTTTTTAACTACATCACTGATTACTGCAAACTGCAGTCTTTATGAGAGTCAACAAACATAAGAAAACATCACTTACTGTGCAAGGTATGCTGTCATGAGGATGCTGACTACTAGGATGTTCATATATTCCCATTTAGATGAAGAATGACTCAAAATCTTCACTAAGAAAAGGGGGTGGAACCAAGCATCTTTTTGTGTCGTTCTCGCCATTTCCGGACCTAAATTAGCTGTCGTAGTGTACCAACTTGTCGGAATAGGTGCTTGTCCTTTTGGTATCTAGGTGAGAGGCATGATTTATGATCCAGAACAGTGGTTAAAAAATATTTTCGAGCCCAAGATCCCTGGTCTCAGGCAAAACCAAAGCAACCTGCAACCCTGCGTCAACTATGTGGTTTTTTTTTTATGGCCAATTGCAAACGGGTCACACTTTGGGCACCCCTGCTGTAGAAGCAAACTTTTTATTGCTATTATAGTCGTAGTACCATAGTGTATTTGTTCATCCTATGGTCACATATGGGACGTGAGTCAGCCTACGTCAGCACGGGAAGTAGTAAAATCAGCTGTTTACCTTGCAGGTTTTTCCTGTGTGATAAATAGGGGATGAACAGGGAAGTCCATCTTTAGCTGCCACCCTGCCTTGTCATATATTACCGCCTTTGCACATGCCAATGTTTGGTTTTGTATGCACAATGAATCAACACAAAATTCGTACTTTGGAGCAATGTTCACAGACTCCAGTATTTGGCTTGTTTGCGTCCTGTCGCAGGCGAGCAATGATAGTCGTGGTTGAGGTAAGAGTTGTTGGATGTTGGATGCTAGAAAATGTCCATTGCATTACAACAATTAGCCTTAATGCATTGTTGCATCTTGATGATTTTTGAGCACGACATGCAATGTGCGTCTGCGAGACGGGCGGGTGTGTGCGGCCGTGCTCAGGTAACAGGGGACAGTGTTGAGAGCACCGGGATAAGAGGCTAAAGAGAGATGTTGTTCAGTGGTTAAAATGCTTGCGTGATGGCAGGTCTGTTGGTCATTCTCTGGGTGGGTTGTCTCTGATGTCATATTAATAAAAATGTTTTCCTAATATTTTCGGGATTGACCGGTAGGGTCCCAAAGATCGACTGGTAGATATCTATCGACGGGTTTCTGACCCCTGATCTAGAATAAAGTTTGACAAGCAAGGAAGCAGCTGATCAGTCAATCATGTCAACATTGACACTCAAGTTCGTGATCACGGCGCCGCTATAAATAGTTCATCTGTGTTCAAGCTTATAATAATATCACTAATGCTTGGTTAATATTCGAGTCACAAAATGTAAATGGAGTATTGTTGGTGCTTTTTGGATGGTTATTTATTGGGTTTTATGGGCAGAATAGAGGACCTTCCATTGGCTCCGCTGTGAGCAGAATTTTATTTATGTTTACTTACGAGTTAGAATGTATTTTAAAAAGAATACATCCGTCCTCATGTCTTTCATAATGATTGTGAAAGATAGGCAAATTCAAAAAAGTGCAGATGCCCTTTAAGACCTCTAACAGCTATATGATTATAAAATTATGTTGCTGAATATTATCTAATATTTTCTTATTTCTAACCGTCCAAAATGTTAACACACATCAAGTAGATCAGCTTTACATGCGCCATCAGGTTTGCGCATGTTTTAGTACACAAAACCTTTAGTATATCCTAAGTGTCTACAAGCTTACAGGTCAGAAAACACAATGAAAGAAATATAATTTTAAATAATTACTTGTAGCGCCAGTGGTATTTTTGATTTGTTTCAAGCAAAACTTTAGCGTTGATGCCCATGCATGCGCATGGTGAGTAGCGTTGGGTAGCTCTTTTTGACAAAGCAGCTCGATTCGTCAGAACACCGACTGTTACCAGGTAGACACTGATTTCCCTCCACATTCACGTTATGTTAAAACTTGTGGTGTTCTATGATTTCATGAAGCAAGCAGCACACAACTGTAATCTATGCCATCATTTCTGCAAAACTGGAGCGCAACCTACTTTTAGCACGCTCAAGATGCGATTGTGCACTGGAAAGATCCAGGTTAAAAAAAATACACGTTGCAAGAATTGTTTTCATATAGGAGATATTTTAATAATACACTATATTGCCAAAAGTATTTGGCCACCTGCCTTGACTCACATATGAACTTGAAGTGCCATCCCATTCCTAACCCTTAGGGTTCAATATGATGTCGGTCCACCTTTTGCAGCAATTACAGCTTCAATCTTCTGGGAAGGCTGTCCACAAGGTTGCGGAGTGTGTTTATAGGAATTTTTGACCATTCTTCCAAAAGCGCATTGGTGAGGTCACACACTGATGTTGATCGAGAAGGCCTGGCTCTCAGCCTCTGTTCTAATTCATCCCAGAGGTGTTCTATCGGGTTCAGGTCAGGACTCTGTGCAGGCCAGTCAAGTTCATCCACACCAGACTCTGTCATCCATGTCTTTATGGACCTTGCTTTGTGCACTGGTGCACAGTCATGTTGGAAGAAGAAGGGGCCCGCTCCAAACTGTTCCCACAAGGTTGGGAGCATTGAACTGTCCAAAATGTTTTGGTATCCTGGAGCATTCAAAGTTTCTTTCACTGGAACTAAGGGGTCAAGCCCAACTCCTAAAAAACAACCCCACACCATAATTCCTCCTCCACCAAATTTCACATTCGGCCCAATGCAGTCCGAAATGTACCGTTCTCCTGGCAACCTCCAAACCCAGAATATTTAAGAGCGAGGAAATTTCACGACTGGATTTGTTGCACATGTTGAAATGACTGAGCTCCTGAGAGCAGCCCATTCTTTCACAAATGTTTGTAAAAACAGTCTCCATGCCTAAGTGCTTGATTGTATACACTTGTGGCCGGGCCAAGTGATTAGGACACCTGATTCTCATCATTTGGATGGGTGGCCAAATACTTTTGGCAATATAGTGTATGTTTACTATATGAAAAAACTAACGCTATTAAAAAATGGCATAGTTTTGGGTGTCTCCTCTCTTAACTTATTCAATCAACTCAAAGATGGAATTGCTGGACGAGTGTAATGTCTTATATTTTAATTTCTGACAGAAGTATGTCGACATGAGCAATTGTCATATTGCAGCGATTGCTTCCTTCTGACCGTGGTGCAGTCATTTGTCCACAACCGAGCCAGTTTGCACGTACTTTCCAAATGCACAAAACAGTTTCAGGCTTACAAACTCACATTGTGAGCGCTAAATGACTATATTGGCATCTTCCCCTCCTATTATTGTGGGAATTCTAATGATTTGCATATATTCTGCATGTACATGACTGACAGAGCGGCTAAATGGATTGCGCTCAATAATTTACTCATTTAAGATAATGAGCAAAGAAGATGTGCGCGACTTGGCGCTATGAAGTTTGCACGTCTTTAACCTTTAGTACACTGCAAAAAGTCAGTGTTCAAAAACAAGGGAAAAAAATACAAAAATTAGGGGTATTTTATTAGAACTAAACAAAATTATCTGCCAATAGAACAAGAAAATTTGGCTTGTCAAGACTTTCCAAAACAAGTAAAATTAGCTAACCTCAATGAACCCCAAAATACCTTTAAATAAGTATATTCTCACTGATAACTGTACTACTATATGAGTACGTATTTTCTATTGTTTCATTGAAAATAAAACAGCAAAGTCCATTTGGCTGTCATCTGTTTTAATATGAGACACAATTGTGTCAAAGTCTTTTTTTTTTCATGCTTGAAATAAGAAAGTATTACTTTAAAACAGCAGTTTTATACTTGTGAGTGTTGATGACACAGCTTTGCAACAGTTGATATTCTAGTTTCAAGCATGTTTTACTCAATATAGGTCATCAAATCTCAGCAACAAGCTGTAATATTTTACTGAGATCATTTAGGACCAAAACACTTAAAACAAGTAAAACACTCTAACATAAAATCTGCTTAGTGAGAAGAATGATCTTATGAGACAGAAAATAAGCAAATATCACCCTTATTTGAGAAATGTTATCTTACTTAGATTTCAGTTTTTGCAGTGTAGATCAGGTCTTAAATGTTCTATGTTGTCTTATCACAACAGATTATTGGACCCGCTGGAAAAAAGGGCGTTCGGGTGAGTACTTCCTGCTTGTTGTTTATGGCCACACTTAATTGTATCAAGATGAACTAGTCAACTGAAGTTATTGTTTGAGAACCTTGTCATTTAAATCGTTACGGCTCTTCTCGCACTCCTCTGGGTGCGCCTACCAAACACAATTAAGACTTCCCCTCATTAGCTTTTGCTGAATGACTCACTGAGCCTTGGAGCCGTTTCAAGGAAAGACCATTTGCTGTTTCAAAATGTCTTCTGCCGTTTTCCCCAATGACCACAGTCGCCAATTGATGTGTGGCACACTTCCCGTCCTGCAGGGAGACGTCGGTCCAGGCGGTCCTTCAGGTCCTCAGGGAATAAAGGGTGGACAAGGAGACAAAGGAGAAAAGGTTTTTTTTGTTTAGTTTTTTTTTTAATCGCTGTTCATTAATGTTAAAATCTGCAGCTCTGGTTTAATTTATGTATGCAGGGAAATCCAGGTTTTGGGATACCAGGGCAGAGTGGAACAAAGGGAGAGAACGGGGAGAGAGTGAGTCCCTCAATAAATCATCCATATTTTGCTGCATTTACAGCATATACTGTAAATTATTCCTATCTTTCATAGGGAAATGTGGGTTTATCTGGAAAACCAGGACCAAAGGTAACATGAAACCACCTCAAATCATTGTGTACAAAACACCATTATTTAATTATTTCTGCTCAGGGACAGGACGGCTTTAAAGGTGACAAGGGTGATATTGGGTCACTGGGAAATCCTGGACAACCAGGATTAAGAGGTAAAGATGTAAGTAAATCACAAGAGGTGGTTTCATTTGGAAGTTTCGTTTCTTACTATTGCAAAAAAAAAAAAAAAAAAAATGTGCCTAACATATTTCAACTAAATGTTCATCGGAGATGACTGTTTCAGTGCAATAAACCATGTTGACTTGTGTTTAGGGGGAACATGGACGTAAAGGAGAACAAGGGATTAAGGTGCAGTAAGGGTCTGCTCCAAACATTTTAATGTGGCGTTCACAGCCTAGTAAACTAGGTTTGTCTGTCACAGGGGGAACAAGGACCACACGGACAACCTGGTGACAGAGGAATTAGGGTATTTTCCAAACTACTTCTGCAAATAAAACAACAATATTTAGTGCTTCCCACAGTCACAGGACTGCAGTATATTTGTGGCGGTGGGTTGAGGGGGCATTGTCTAATTTGCACAATTGACCGTTACGCATGTGAAATACAAATTAACTTTATTTTTATTTTTTTTTGTGTGTGTTTTTTTCTATGTTTCAACGAAACAGTGAGTGCTTTTGGAAGTGTCAAATGAGACCAGAAAAAAATCACAAGATTTGCCGCTTGTTGCTGGAAAAACTGAATTTAAATGGGTCTCCAATACTTGCTAAATATAGCAACCAATGGCCTGATCTACTATGACCCCAAATAACAAGTGCAAAGTATAACATTGTATGTACTATTAGTTGATGTGTTGCAGTTGATCTACTAAAACTGTGGGCCTGATTTACTAAGATTCAAATATTTTGTGGTAAACAGCATCTGCAATCTATAAAATAGCATTTTATAAACTCATATTTGAGGGTTAAGTTACGATTCTACTGTTCACAGTGACCATAAATTGTTTAATTTCAATTTTGATTAGGGACCACTGGGATTACCAGGACAACCAGGAGACCGAGGAGAAAAGGGTGATACTGGGAATGCTGGTATAACTGTAAGCCCTTGTATTTTTGTCATTCTATAATTAATTCTAATAGGATATGTTGATAAATTCAAATAAAACATGTTTTATCTTTGTTTTCTTAAAGGGGCGTGATGGACAGAAAGGCGAGCCGGTGTGTGTTTTTGCATTCATGAGCCGTCTCATAAACTGTCATGGTTCTGATCACCTGCATCGCTTTGTCATTCACGATAACAGTTTTGATATGTCGCCTCTTTGTTTGAGCTTTTTGTGTGTGTGTCACTGTTCAGTGCGCCCTCTATTCCCTCTTGTCCTACGTGTTGAGTGTGCATTGTGACGTTTTCATTTGATTTTAACATTTATCTCCGTGTGTGTGTTTGTGTGTTTGTGTGTGCTGTCGTCACAAAGGGAAAACCTGGACCTCCGGGAACACAAGTAAACAAACTGTTTATAGTCATGTGTCATCAGAGCAGTCATGTTTAACAAGGCCATTTGTCGCAGAGCTCATAAAGTTGAAACAATAAACAAAAACAAATGAACTACATTCTGGGAAATCAGTGCTCTCAATCAAATCCTTTGCCTATTTTTTTCAGGCAACTGGAGACAATATTCTGACGCGAGTGATTCAGGTACCTAAATATGACGTATATTAGATTTTTTTTTAAACTCAATCAAAACCTCTCTTCCCGCTCTTGTTTCTATCAGGGCGAGCCGGGACATCCAGGTTTAAGAGGAGAAATAGGCCTACCTGGACCAAGGGTGAGTGTCCCATTTCCTGTTATTTCATAGGCCGTAAAGAATGTGTACATTGTCAATCAATCAATCAAGGTTTATTTGTATAGCACAGACCTGGGCAAATTAAGGCCCGGGGGCCACATGCGGCCCGTTGAGCTTTTCAATCTGGCCCGCCGGACATTCCCAAATAATTTTTTTAGATCTTTAAGATGGAAACTGTAGCTACCATTATGATGTGCAGTGATGTTTTCTAATGACCCTAAGTCTTCAACTATACCAAGTATTTCAATGGTTGGAATCTGCGCTTATGGATGATATACCAGTTACTACGGTAATCTAATTAGTTACTATGGTAATCTAATTAGTTACTATGGTAATTTACGTCACAGCAGCTCAGATGAGGCACCAAGCAGTGTGGGCGGGAAGCGTTTCCACAGACGCGGAAGTAGATTTTCACAACAAAGTTCTAAAGCTTAGTGATATATAGAATGGAATAGAATAGAATAGAATAGAAAGTACTTTATTGATCCCTGGGGGAAATTCAGCAAATATCAGATGTATCAGATTGTAGGTGGGTTTATTTTGTACCCTTCGCGTTCATATTTCACTGTTTGTTGCATTTTTGTTGCGTTTCACTTGATTGTAAAATATGTCGATCGAAAGGGGGTGTGACATTCATATTTTGTCAATATTCAGTGTTTTATCGTTCATAGAAAAATTTAAAATTCCATTACGTTTTTAAGGCGGTCTGTCATAACGTTTTTAGCATTCAATCAGACATTATTGTGAGGTTTTACATTAGTGTTCCTAAAAATAGATATACCGCCCCCTAGACACATTTTTTTTTCTCTAAATGTGGCCCCCGAGTCAAAATAATTGCCCAGGCCAGGTATAGCACCTTACAACATCACAATGGTGCACAAAGTGCTTTACAGCAGTGTTTTTCAACCACTGTGCCGCGGCACACTACGGTGCCGTGAGATACATTCTGATGTGCCGTGGGAGATTATGTAATTTCACCTAATTGGGTTAAAAATATTTTTTGCAAACCAGTAATTATAATCCGCAAATGTGCCGGTGTTGAGCGTCTGTGCTGTCTAGAGCTCGGCAGAGTAACCATGTAATATTCTTCCATATCAGTAGGTGGCAGCAGGTAGCTAATTGCTTTGTAGATGTCGGGAACATGGTTTGTCGTGATCACAATATGCGGGAGGCAGCGTGCAGGTAAAAAGGTATCTAACACTTAAACCAAAAACAAACAAAAGGTGAGTGCCGCTAAGGAAAGGCATTGAAGCTTCGGGATGGCTATGCAAAACCAAACTAAAACTGAACTGGCTTCAAAGTAAACAAAAACAGAATGCTGGACGACAGCAAAGACTTACAGCGTGTGGAGCAGACGGCGTCCACAAAGTACATCCGTACATGACATGACAATCAACAATGTCCCCACAAAGAAGGATAGCATCCGCACAACTTAAATAGTCTTGATGGCGAAAACAAAGCAGGTGCGGGGAATAGCGTTCAAGGAAGACATGAAACTGCTACAGGAAAACACCAACAAAAGAGGAAAAGCCACCAAAATAGGGGCGCAAGACAAGAACTTAAACACTACACACAGGAAAACAGCAAAAAACTCAAAATAAGTCACGGCGTGATGTGACAGGTCGTGACAGCACACTTACTGTAAGACAAGAGCTATAGTGATGCATGCTTGGTTATGGTTTAAATTCATATCCAACAATTGCGAGAAGGACTTTTTACTGTCAATATTGACTGCTGAGTTTAATTTTTTTATGTTTTCTGCTGGTGGTGTGCCTCTGGATTTTTTCAATTAAAAAAATTGTGCCTTGGCTCAAAAAAGGTTGAAAAACATTGTTTTACAGGACAAACAAGTTAAAAGCAAGTAAAACCACACATTTTAAAACAGTAATAATAAATACTTACCTATATAAATAAATACTACTTTGTTAAAAGCCCATTGAAACACATATGTTTTTAGTCGAGATTATACGCTTCTAACGTAGGCCAACGTAGTGCTCTAGGCGGGACACGAGGACTGCATGGTCCACAGTGTCAAAGGCAGCTGTGAGATCCAAAAGGACAAGTACAACAGCATTTTAGTGTCAAGGGCCATAAGAATGTCATTTTGGACTTTTAGTAATGCTGATTCTGTGCTGTGAAGTGAAGTGAATTACATTTATATAGCGCTTTTTTCTCAAGTGACTCAAAGCGCTTTACATTGTGAAACCCAATATCTAAGTTACATTTAAACCAGTGTGGGTGGCACTGGGAGCAGGTGGGTAAAGTGTCTTGCCCAAGGACACAACGGCAGTGACTAGGATGGCGGAAGCGGGGATCGAACCTGCAACCCTCAAGTTGCTGGCACGGCCGCTCTACCAACCGAGCTATACCGCCCCTGTGCTGTGGTGACTCTTGAATCTTAAATAAATGATAAATGGGTTGTACTTGTATAGCGCTTTTCTACCTTCAAGGTACTCAAAGCGCTTTGACACTACTTCCACATTTACCCATTCACACGCACATTCACACACTGATGGAGGGAGCTGCCATGCAAGGCGCTAACCAGCACCCATCAGGAGCAAGGGTGAAGTGTCTTGCTCAGGACACAACGGACATGACGAGGTTGGTACTAGGTGGGGATTGAACCAGGGACCCTTGGGTTGCGCACAGCCACTCTCCCACTGCGCCACGCCGTCCCTGTTCAATCAAGTTTCAATCTTGATTGAAACTTGTCAGCAATATAATTGAGGGACAGATATGGCTGAAGTGCTTCTCGGAGCCGTTACAGCATGTCTGTGTGAAAACTAGCAAAATCCTCATCAAACTTTTTGTTTTGAGGTACCCTCTTTAAAATGTCTTTCATAGGGTCCAGAGGGTAAACCCGGACTCCCAGGATCCTCTCTGGTTGGTGCACGAATTCCTTAAAAAACCTGCATATATGTCGGCAGTATACTATTTACGCCCATGTGTCACCATGTGCAGGGTAGTTCAGGAAGAGATGGACTTGACGGTTCACCAGGAGAACCAGGCATGAAGGTCATAATGACACACATGCATTCACAAGATGTGTGCTGGCTTCTTAATTGGCTCATCTGGTGGTTTATTTTAAACACAGGGTCAAACGGGAGAGACTGGTGTGGTAAGTATGCTAAATAAGTTCATCAGCAGCAAGTCTGTTATGTTCTCTACTTGTTTTTTACCCCCAATAGAAAGGAGAAAGAGGGGAGCAGGGTCGTATTGGAATTGCAGGAATGCCTGGATTACCAGGAACTCCAGTAAGACATGAAATATTGTTGCCAAAAATAACTCCTCGGAGTGAGACATCCCCAATATTTGAAGTTGCTTCTTTCCAGGGAAGAGCTGGCATTGATGGGAAGCGAGGACTGCCGGGAAAAGATGTGAGGAGCTTTGAAATTTGACTGACGGGGATGTTTGTGCTGACTGAACTCAATGTATAATGATTTTGCAGGGAGAGAGAGGACTAAAAGGAGAAGAAGGCAAACAGGTCCCTCAAATGTATCACAAACTACAGGGAAGTTGGTGTTTTTGCTGAAATGCACTTTTTGTTAATCCTTTGTTTTTCTATTCCAGGGCGACAAAGGGGGCACAGGCTCAAATGTGAGTGGTTTTGAGGTTGTACATGGCGAAACAAAGTGAAAAGCTTAAGTTTTGCATTACAGGGAAAAGATGGCAGTAAAGGAGAGCCAGGAGCACCTGGGTTGCCTGGGAAGCAGATGCTCGTCACTGCAGAGGTAAACCACCGCCTACGGTCTCTTTCCCTGTCAGCTCGCGATGCTAACTGCATTGTCCGTTCACAGGGCGCCACCGTCGACGAAATCCGACAAGCCTTTCCCATCCCCATGGGTCGTCCAGGGGCCACTGTGAGTAACTATGCGTCTCTCCCTTAGGGTGTCAGTAATCACATGTCCCAACACCTCTCTTGTTTCTTGTGTGCTGAGTAGGGCTCTCCCGGAACGAAGGTAACTAGGAAATGGGCTGATTAATAATTGCAGGCGCTTTTTTGCTTAAGTATCTCTTCACTGCAGGGGGATAAAGGAGAAGGAGGCACAAAAGGAGAAAAGGTGCAATAAGTCATGGTTACTTTTAAAGGATGTATATTAGTATATTTCACTGTGTTTTGCTTCTGTAGGGTGATGCTGGAAACCCTGGAAAATCACTTGAGATGAAGGTGAATCTTTAATATACATTTCTATTACTTTAATTTGAAGCAAGCTAAACAGCACATTTCCTTTTCTCCTATTCAGGATATCGAAGTAATGTTTGAAGCCTATGGCATCAAGGTGTGTTTACATGAACACACTGAACAAAAGTTGATCATATTTCTCAAACTTATTATATATTTTGGTCTCTAGCTGCCTTTGCTAAAGCTTTTGATCGAGAGGCTGCTACAAGGCGGCATGGACGAGCTCCTTCACGCACTTGGAGGCTCCAGGCAAACCAAGACAACCACAGAATCGCAAACGTCCAACGCCGTCACAGAGTACACAGTATGTAGTGTAAACTCCACACAATGCAGGACATTACCAGCAAGCTCCTGTAATTGTTCTCAACCAAGCAGTCATTAGCTATGTGCACATGGATACAATTAATCAAATTAAAAGCCTAACCGTAATAAAAATGCTTTATGTAAACACACTAAGGTTGTAACGATTACATTTGATCCGATATTTGTGGTTGCCGATACGATTCAGAGACGATATTATTTTTAAAACGATACGAAATGATACAATGAGTTGAAATAGATTCAGTAACTTTTTAGCAAAACAAAAAAAGCAGTGTGACTGTGAAATAAATACTGGACACTAGACACTGCAGGTGAAGTTTTCTACATTCCTGTCACTTCTTATAAGGGAATTATGTATAAATGATTCATGGATACAAACAAACAAGTACCGTATTTTTCGGACTATAAGTCGCAGTTTTTTTTCATAGTTTGGCCGGGGGTGCGACTTATACTCAGGAGCGACTTATGTGTGAAATTATTAACACATTACCGTAAAATATCAAATAATATTATTTAGCTCATTCACGTAAGAGACTAGACGTATAAGATTTCATGGGACTTAGCGATTAGGAGTGACAGATTGTTTGGTAAACGTATAGCATGTTCTATATGTTATAGTTATTTGAATGACTCTTACCATAATATGTTACATTAACATACCAGGCACGTTCTCAGTTGGTTATTTATGCGTCATAAAACGTACACTTATTCAGCCTGTTGTTCACTATTCTTTATTTATTTTAAATTGCCTTTCAAATGTCTATTCTATGTGTTGGATTCCATCCATCCATCCATTTTCTACCGCTTATTCCCTTTGGGGTCGCGGGGGGCACTGGAGCCTATCTCAGCTACAATCGAGCGGAAGGCGGGGTACACCCTGGACAAGTCGCCACCTCATCGCAGGGCCAACACAGATAGACAGACAACATTCACACTCACATTCACACACTAAGGCCCATTTTTTAGTGTTGCCAATCAACTTATCCCCAGGTGCATGTCTTTGGAGGTGGGAGGAAGCCGGAGTACCCGGAGGGAACCCACGCAGTCACGGGGAGAACATGCAAACTCCACACAGAAAGATCCCGAGCCCGGGATTGAACCCAAGACTACTCAGGACCTTCGTATTGTGAGGCAGATGCACTAACCCCTCTGCCACCGTGAAGCCTGTGTTGGATTTTATCAAATAAATTTCCCCCAAAAATGCGACTTATACTCCAGGGCGACTTATATATGGTTTTTTCCTTCTTTATTATGCATTTTCGGCCGGTGCGACTTATACTCCGGTGCGACTTATCCTCCGAAAAATACGGTAAACAACAATTAATGACTAATGCATTCACATCTTATTTGAATAAAGTGCAACCAACACTTTAGGTTGAAATAACGGGAAAACACTTTCTGCTCTCATTTTCAACATTCAAGCATTTTTTAATTAAAGTACAGTAGCCAACATTTAAACAGTAGATTTACCTTTTAAATAAAGTTCTTAGATCTGGCCACCCAGTATCGGTTCTACGCCCTGGCGTCGCCGATGAAGGACGACGTCCCAGGCCCCTGGCCCCTCGCTTCCTAATTTCCCTATCCTCTTTGATCCATATCTTGTATTTATTTGACTTCTCATTGTGTCCTATCTACTCATCAGTTAATGATTTATACGGAAGCTGTCCTATCAAGTCTTAGGTCCATGCTCAAGATCAGAGCTGTCCAATCAAGTTATCAGTTAATGTTTAAGACTGTGTGTTCAAGTCGAACAGAACTGGACTGTTCATGTTGCCGTAGGAGTCTCACTTCTCATTTTCAGAATCAGTTAATATTCATAGACTAGATAGGACAGCTCTCGTCATAAGTATGAATTGATAAAACCTGCTCGGATGAGAGGCGAGAAACGTTTCTCAGAACAGTCCAGTTCCAATCGATTCAGTGCCCTGAGTTTACATGTGACTTGTTCTTTTATTCACTGGCTGTGTTGTTTTGACAGAGTTCCGTGAAGTCTGACCTTTCCGGTCAGCCTCTGGTGGAACTGCACACCATGAAGGGTTTTGAGTTGGAACGTCCTACAAAGGTGGTTGTAGTTTACAGAGACACATCATACTGGGAGCTATTTAAAATATTGTTTGTTTTTCACATGTACTTAATTTGAAGGATTCCTGGAATGATACTGTAGAGGCTCCAACAATATGGACCATGGAGCCGCCCAAAGAACAGGCGGAGGCGCGTAATGCAACACTAAAGACGATGAATCAAACGCTGTTACTCAACGTGAGTGCAACTTTTAATCATACTACAAAATAGATGATACCTCAATATTTTCAAAATTGACATTATGTTTGAGTTAGGGTTGTACGGTATACCGGTATTAGTATAGTACCGCGATACTAATGAATCATATTCAGTACTATACCGCCTCTATACCACCCCGCTGCGCCACCATCATCGTCATGTCGTGTCATTTCTGGTTTATGAGCAGAGGAGCATGTTCGACAGCGCACAATCACGGCGTACTTACAATCTGACACAGTGTAGACGGAAAAAGGAGAACGGACGCATTTTGGCTTAAAAACTAAAGATAAAGGTGAAGTTATAACACTGAAAGGCCCTCAGGAAGAGGTGCTTTAAGACATGGCTAGCTAGCTTGCGGCGAACATCCATCCGCAGTCTGCAGTGTTTTAGCTACTTCTAAATCACTGATCCTCGCCTCCATGGCAACAAATAAAGTATGTTTCTTGCAAGTATCATCCCTGCAGGACGAGGAATAGCTAAACATGCTTCACTACACACCGTAGCCCACCCGCGTAACTGCTAATGATGCCGTTCCTGAATGTAAACAAATCTACATCAAATCTAATCTAACAGATCTACACCTAACATCCATTGTAATGATACCAAGTACAGAGGTGTATCTAGTCGATACTACTATGATTACATCAATATTTTTTAGAAAAACATCTTCTTTCGTTTAAAAAAAATGTATATTATGTATATAAACACAGGAAGTATGTCCCTGGATACATGAAGACTTTGAATATGACCATTGTATGATCCTGTAACTACTTGGTATCGGATTGATACCTAAATTTGTGGTATCCAAAACTAATGTAAAGCATCCAAACAACAGAAAAATAAGTGATTATTACATTTTCAGTAAATGAACAAGTAGATGAACAATTCATGTTCTACCACTTGTCCCTCATAATTTGGACAAAATAATAGAATGATAAATGACACAATATGTTACTGCATATGTCAGCAGACTAAATTAGGAGCCTTTGTTTGCTTACCTACTACTAGAATACAAGTCTTGTGTTGTACAAACTGTATGTTTACTATTTTGTTTAAGGACAAACTTGCAATAAGAAACATATGTTTAATGTACCGTAAGATTTTTGGTTAAAATACAGCCGATAATGCAATTTTTTGTAGTCCCCTTTATTTATAAAAGTATTGAAATCGAAATACATTTTGATACCGGTACTGGTACCAAAATATTGGTATCGGGACAACACTAGTTTGAGTATTCAAGTGCACCTGTGTTTCAGGAACCAGGAAGTGTCGTCCCTGTTCAGGTGGACTCCGGGAGGAAAAGCAAAGGACACAAGAGACGGGGAAAGGTAACAATAGAACCGCTATCTTGTAGAGAAGTGCACGAGGAAATTCCTCCTTATTTATTAACACTGACTATTATGTGTCACGGATGTTAACCAGGGCAAAGGAAATAAAAGACGACATAAGAGGCAGAGACATCGCCCGGTAAATGTCCTTGAAGGGTTCACACTGAGCATGTCCCACTCACACTGGCTTCCACTAACACAGCTGCATATGTGAACAAAGCAGTAGTTGTATTTGTTGGTTTACATTCTATCATTCAACCCTTTCATGGACAGTAGAGAGTTATTTGAAAGCTGTTTTCTCATATATGAATGAATATTAATGTCAAAGTTGCACATCAGTCGTTATAGGGGACGCTAGTGCAGTTCTTCTCAAATAGCGGGCGGACCTCCTTGGGGGGGGGGGGCGCGCGTGTGACCCCGGGGAACATGCTTTTTTTGCTGTACCAACATATGATGAAGCGTATGTAGCACTTGGCTTCACTGGAACCATGGTGGGAGACGAGGAAAGACTGGTGTGTTGTTTCCTTTAATGTTAATAAACTCACAATGTTATGTAGAGGTATAATTTTAACAATTTTATCGACAAATTACTGCCTTTGCGTGCCGACCCAGTCACATAATATCTACGGCTTTTCACACACACAAGCGAATGCAATACATACTTGGTCAACAGCCATACAGGTCACACTGAGGGTGGCCGTAAAAACAACTTTAACACTGTTACAAATATGCGCCACACTGTGAACCCACACCAAACAAGAATGACAAACACATTTCGGGAGAACATCCGCACCGTAACACCACATAAACACAACAGAACAAATACCCAGAACCCCTTGCAGCACTAACTCTTCCGGGACGCTACAATATACACCCCCCGAACCCCCTCCCGCCCCAACCCTGCCCACCTCAACCTCCTCATGCTCTCTCAGGGAGAGCATGTCCCGAATTCAAAACTGCAGTTGCACTTTGTGACTTCAATAATAAATATGATAGTGCCATGTTGGCATTTTTTTCCATAACTTGAGTTGATTTATTTTGGAATACCTTGTTACATTGTTTAATACATCCAGCGGGGCGTCACAACAAAAGTAGACATAATAATGTGTTAATTCCACAACTGTATATATCTGTATCGGTTGATATCGGAATCGGTAATTAAGAGTTGGACAATATCGGAATATCGGATATCGGCAAAAAAGCCATTATCGGACATCTCTATCAGGAAGTTTTCGGTTTTTGCAGTACATTTGCCAATATTGTAATATGTTAACACGTTGTTTAAGATCTTTTCAAAACAGTGACCTAAGTAGAAATGGAACAGTTCCAAAATCCACGGTTCGGATCTTGGTGATCATGGCGACTCACAGTGTGGTGACTCAGAGTACTAAGCAATGTTTATGTTTTCTATTCCATTTAGAAAATAATGATGCCAGACTTTTATTAGATACATTACATGGGCTGTGTGTAGAATGTACAGCAGGGGTCCCCAAACTTTTTGACTCGGGGGCTGCATTGGGTGAAAAAAATTTGGTCGGGGGCCAGGCTGTGTATATGTATATATATATATATATATATATATATATATATATATATATATATATATATATATATATATATATATATATATATGTATATATATATATATATATATATATATATATATATATATATATATACACACACATATATATATATATATATATATATATATATATATATATATATATATATATATATATATATATATATATATATATATATATATATATGTATATATGTATATATACATATATACATTGTCTTTATAATCCGTTTTGTCATTTAGCATCAATTAACATTGATATTCATCAACATTTAACATTGTCACGTTATCGATGGGAAAATTCATTTTTAGACAATATGATTTGCCTGAGCGGCTAGGAGACACCAAGAGTAACAAGCGGTAGAAAATGGATTAGAAAGGAAAGATTAAAAAAAAAAAATAATAATAATAAAAATAATAATAATAATCACTTGGGACTTCCTGTGGGCCGGATTTTGGATGCTGGGGGGCCGGATCCGGCCCGCGGGCCGTAGTTTGGGGACCCCTGATGTACAGGGTACAAACTAGTATGTCCTGGTGTAAAAATGCTTCTGTAAGCATGCTGACAAACAGAACAGGCAGTGAGCCACACCCCTCAACCTCAACCTTCAATCTTTCTCAAGAAAATGTATTAAATAAACATTGTAATCAATTTATAACACGGCTTAATAGACAACTTTGAATATTCATTTTTTATTTATTATTTCTTTGTTTTCATTATGACAAGTAAGACCTGTTAAAAAAATTTAAAGTACTTTTTTCATGCCTAAAAAGTAAATAAAAAAAAAAAAAAGTCCGAGGTACTGTAGGTGATCAGAATTCATACATGAAAGGGTTACATTTGACTATGTATTTTATATATATTCATTTTTTTCACTTTGACTATGTATTGTATCCTTTTTAAAATGTATTTTCCTAAACACACTTCCACATCCCCATCTTTAAATCAACAACAAAAGGGAACATTTATTTGTAAACAGTAAAGGTTTTAATGCATGTGATTTGTCATTTTGTGCTTCAGTATGAATGTGCTCCCTGGCTGTCACGTGGCATTGTTGTCTCTTTGGCATTAATATGATCAACCACCATGATATCCCCCTTCATTTATGCCCGTTGTATTCCCGCATCTCCAGACAAGCGAAGAGCCGGAACAGGAGGAAGAGGACTTTTACGATGGCGAAGATTACGACCAAGAGGAGGAGGTAGGTGACTCATTGGCGCACTGTTGGAAACATCAAGTTGCACATGACGCCTGATGACGTACAGTAGACGCCTTCTTGTTAACCGGCCTGTCAAACACACAATCGTTTCTTTAATCACAGTGTCTCTCTCTTAGGAGCAACATTAATTATACACCTACCTCCTCAATTATTAATTAGGAACTAATCAAGTTGCCTTTACAGCCCACCACTAAAAGGTTATCTTATCAGGTGCTTCCTGGAAGGCACAACAGATGACTTTGTGTATTGTGGCATCCCTTTCATACCAAATTAGGTGCTGTCACCTGCATGGGTTTGGTGAAGCTCATTTTGCCCCCTGATAGAAAAGTAGTCTCGACAGCTGAGCTTTTTGCTCTGCCTATATTAGCATGTTTATTTATTTCCTCTTTTGATGCCACAAAAGGGTGAAGGGTCACGGCCAACTCCTCCGCTCAGCACACAGGGAGCAGACAAGGTGGAGTTTTCATTTTATTAACACACACACCTACACATACACTCACCCAAACACACACACACACACACACGCACACACACACACACACGCACGCACACACACACTGTGGTGCATGTGCATGAATGCATGTCTTGTTATGCAAAGCTCTTGCAAAAAACTTTCTTCATTTTTTTCTAACATTGTAAAATGTTCACCAGTGCAACAACGTTAAAGCATGAATGACTTATAGCTTGCCTAAGTGAGAACAAGCAGTCTACAGTCCAACAAGAACCTGTTAAATACATTCCAAAGTTACATGAAATATATTATCTCTCACTCTATTTTTCTTTTTGTCCACCCCCTTTCCCTTGTGACAGGAGCTCCCATAATTACAGGCTAGAATAGAGTTGTACTCAACATGGACAATGTATATAAAGTGAAGTGTTTCACTGGTGAGACGTCACATTCTTCATTTGAAAACATTGCTTTTTACATGAACGTATAATTGCCTTTACTTTTTATTTATTGAAACATTATGCTATACAGAACCTTTTCCCATTGTGAACTACTTGTTGAGTGTCACTGGTGAACATTTTCATTGTTAAAAGTGTTCAGTAAAAAGAAATGTGTAAAAAAAAAAAAAAACACGTTTCCAAATCTCTGGCTTTTACTTTCGCTACTTTACACAGTTAAAAGTTTTAGTCCCTCCAGAATTTCGCTTTTTTTGTGATTGCTGCTTAAAATACCTGAATTTGCAGCAGCTTTTTTAGGAAGTCGCGGTATAATTTGCAGTGTTTTGAGGCGAATTGTTTTCATCAACATTGAATCCATTTAGGAGTTTATGAATTTGCAGCAATGTTTTTTGTAAATGTTCCTTGTAACCTCAACCTCAAAAAGCACAGAATTTCAACAAAAATTTAAAAACAAATACTGTATTGATGTTTTACTCATTTTATACTGCACAGATTTATAAGTAAACTCTAGATGGCAGTAAAAGCACGTACTTATAATGATACAAAAATATTATATAAAGAAACACCAAATGTTTCCATTGGTGTCTGCAACTTGTGGAGCAGAAACTCCTAATATTTTTTTTACCCTTGAAAAGTGTTTGTCCATCTTAAACATTTATGTTCCAACACATTTACCCCCACACGTTAAGACCATTTGTGAACTGTTGAGAGCAATATATAGTGCTAATTTTGTTCTGTCGTGGCGATCCCAAGATGCCGAGGCAGAAACCAGCATACAATAAATCTTCCTCTTTATTGTTGAGGGGGGGGGGGGAACACTGAAGACAACAAAAGGCGATGGTGGCAAAAAAAAAAAGAACTAGCACACAATGAAAAATAGAAAACCAAAAAACAGAAACGAAAGACGCTCGGCAAGGCTAGGAAAAATACTGGGCAGACCTGAAAGCCGGAGGGCAAAACAGAGCAGGCACAAGTGAGGACTCAACATTGTCGGAACACAGAGAGCACAGAATGTCATCAGTAGGCAAGGATCCGATTACTTCTAGCTGAAATCACTCAACGAGTGGGCCCACTAATTGGGATCTCACTGTGAGCAGAGAGAAACAGAAACAGAAGCAGAACAAACACAGAGACATGACAATGCAACACTTTTTTTGTTAGTCATCACACATCAACATCTCTAACATGTAAATGCTGCCTCTGTGCTAGGTCAGCATTGCAAATAAAACGCTCCTAATGGCCTTACTCATGTTAAATAACTGTGAAATAGTTATACAGATAAAAAAAAGTCAACTTGGAAATGAGTATGACGGTCTGTTGCTAAATGTTTATATGCTACCTAGAAGGGTTAGTGCTATTGACAGGAACAGAAAGAAGGTCTGAGCTGTGTGACAATTTTGATCAATAAAGAGTTAATATATTGGTGTACACAAGAAACAAACATAAGTTTTGATTAGACCAGGGGTACCCAAACTACGGCCCGCGAGCGTCCAAAATCCGGCCCGCGGGAAGTCCCAAATCATATTGTCTAAAAATGTGTATATATGCATATACAGTACAGGTCAAAAGTTTGGACACACCTTCTCATTCAATGTGTTTTCTTTATTTTCATGACTATTTACATTGTAGATTGTCACTGAAGGCATTACAACTATGAATGAACACATGTGGAGTTATGTACTTAACAAAAAAAGGTGAAATAACTGAAAACATGTTTTATATTCTAGTTTCTTCAAAATAGCCACCCTTTGCTCTGATTACTGCTTTGCACACTCTTGACATTCTATCGATGAGCTTCAAGAGGTAGTCACCTGAAATGGTTTTCACTTCACAGGTGTCATAGTTTTGATGCCTTCAGTGACAATCTACAATGGAAATAGTCATGAAAATAAAGAAAATGCATTGAAATGAGAAGGTGTGTCCAAACCTTTGGCCTGTACCGTATATATATATATATATATATATATATATATATATATATATATATATATATATATATATATATATATATATGGTAACGCTTTAGTATGGGGAACGTATTCTAAGTAACAAAGACTTAAGACTTATTTGGACACTAGGGGGGTGGAAAGTTTTTGGTAAATTTCCGGAAACTTTCTGGAATTTACCACGGGAAGTTAAGCTCGGGAAGTTTGGAAATTTTGACAATTTTTTGATTACTCAAAGTTGGACACCGTCCATCTTATTCTGTAGAATAAGATGAGAAGCTTGTAAAACACTAATGCAATGCCACACACAGATATAAATAGTCAGCTAAACAATTGGAGTAGTCTCTAAAAATATTTTACTGATGGACAAATGAATAGAAACAGGCTCGATGAATAAATGAACACTCAATCAGCATGCTAAATCAATCTATAACCTACATTCTTGTATGACAACAGAATGGCTAGCAGAACAGAAGGCAGAGGAAACTACACGTTTTGATTTAGTATTTGCAAGTTGAACTTTACAGATCACAAAAAAGGTACATTCGGATCGCTAACGTTGTTAGCATAAATTAATGGGATTTAACATAAAGAAAATTAGCATCACGGCTAACGGAGAAATATTTTCGGTTCATTATGAGACTGTGTTGGTACATAGACCTAGCTAGCTAGAGATATTGGCCCCAAAATCATTTAACAAGTTCAGGAACAGCTAGCCAGCTTGAATGGAAGTCTGCTGGAGTAGTCTACAGTCATACAGTAACAAGCAATTAGACCTCTATTAAACTTAAATACCATAGATCAAATATATTTACCCCAGTAATATCATCAAAACTTACCTGGCTGGATGAAGTCCTTGGGCTCAAATACTAGTGTGGCCTCAATAGCCCTGCTGTAGTGTGTAGCATGCTGGGAATGATATGTGCATGTGATGGAAGAATGCACTGCACATGTGATGGAGGAATGCACAGTGAAGGGTTGAAATTCAACTGAATTTGCATGAAATCAGGTTGTTTTAGCTAATAATCATGCTGCAAGATCTAGCATTTTCATTCAATGTTTATTCCCATTAATTAACGTTAATTCCCATGGAAAGTTTCCAACTTTGAATATTCCCGGAATTTTGCAACCCTAATTGTAAGTAACAAAGACTTAATTTAGAGTTATTTGGTTAGGGTTGGGGTTGGGGTTATGGTTAGGGTTAGGGTTAGGGTTGTTGTATAATAAGGCCATGCAGAATAAGCCATTAATAAGTACTTAATAATGACTAATTAAGAGCGAATATATTACTAATTTGCATGTTAATAAGCAACTAATTAATGGTGAATATGTTCCCCATACTAAAGTGTTACCATATATAAAAACATGTATATGGTAACACTTTAGTATGGTATAAAGTGTTACCATATATAAATATATATATATATATATATATATATATATATATATATATATATATATATATATATATATATATATATACATATTAAACAAACAAAGCCCGGCCCCCGGCCAAATTCTTTTAACCCAATGCGGCCCCCGAGTCAAAAAGTTTGGGAACCCCTGGATTAGACAGTTGACGCGTGCGTCTGAGCACCGCACAGATAAAATCTTGATTGGCCAAAATGACGCTGATTAGCCAAAATGTGCGGAAAAGTTGCGGGCATTGGACAAGTTTGTGAGGCCGAGCATAATTTGTGGGGATTGGGTGAATTGGCGCCATTGCGATAACGTGCATTTCTGGAGGGACCGATAATTACAGCATAGAACTGTGCTCATAAGCATGTTGGGCACATGGCAGGTACCTGCATCCCAATTGAGGGTGAAGAGGAGCCCACCCTGGCCTGACTCCATGGTGAGTGTCAACATCCGCCACATGATGGCGCTGCCATTTGCCAGCGGACAACACGCTTGAGTGACTTGCTCTGTGATTTAGACAGATTTAAGAATCAACACAAGAGGAGGGAGGCGGCGACACGTTGACATGGAGGAGGAAGAGCGTCCAGTTGAAGATGATTATAAAGGAGTGGGCCCTGGGCCTGATGAGGAGGAAGAGGAGGAGGAGGTGTCAAGTGGGGACTGGGGTACACAGGAGGAACATGTAGACCGAGAGGGGGATGAAGAGGAGGGTGACTTGGAGAGACAGGACCAGTGGGAGAGGAGGAATGGGGAGGAAGATCTTGGACATCCTTACCCCCCTGAGTATTCACACCTGAAGGTAAGGCCACACTTCCTGTCATAATAGTATGACTTCAAAATATTTATTTTGCTCATGCATACATTTCCTGATTTAAAAGGGGCATCCTGGGGAGGATGGAACACAAGGTCCAAAGGTAAGTCATCCCAATTCCTATTTACATTGCTTTTGTCTGCACAATCTGGATCCAATGTGGTTTGTAAGCTTGCATACAATACAAATTCTCTTCAGATCTGAATGCTGAAACTCATGCGTCATCTCAGGGGCTTCAACAGTTAAATGCGTCATTACCACTGTCGCAAGAGTTTGGTTCATGAACGCCAAGTCCTCTAAAATAAAAGGAAACTTTCCCTGCACACATTACCCATGTTGCATCAGTGCGTGACATCACTGGCCTGACTTTTTTAAGCATCCTTTGCTCACCAGATTAAAAAGCACACACATGAATAATTCCCCTTGTGAAACAGCACTGACAAGTCTTTTCCTCTTTTTTTAATCTGGCATTTTTATCACTCATTCGATGCCAATCACCGTTTAACTGAATCGGTGCCATTTGTTTGTCAAACTCAAAACTTTTTAAACTCTAAATCTGATGATACTAGGGCTGCTAAAGTTAATCACAAAAATATTGCATTAATCATATATAAATGCAGCATAATCGCATAATTTATTTCTTTAGGTTAACCACAGGTGGTTACCTGAAAGGTGTGTGTTGGTATTGGGTCAGTGATCAGGTCAATGCATGCATAAGTGCAAGCATGTGTGAGGAGCACTGGTGTGCTTGGCCGCTTCCAAATACATCCAAAAATACATATTTGCAGTGATTCATTCTCTTGTCATAAAAGCACAACAGGTTTGAAACAAATAAATAAACATGAGTTATCAAGGAAAGTACCACCGAAAAGTGATTGTGATTAATAGGAGTGCCGGAAAAAAGCGCGTCCACCCTCGATGAGTGCCAGTGAGAAAAAATATACGTCAGCCAGGAGGAGGTTTTGTAACCTCAAGAATCTGAATCAAATGAGATTAGGATGTATTGTTTTATTCACATCCCTAGTGATTAATCACAATTAATAGAAAATCAAAATGTGATTAATGTGATATTGAAATTAATCATTTGACAGCTGTAGATAATGCACATGTTGAACTACTTGAAATAAATCATGTACAGTAAACCATCGTTTATCGCTGTTAATTGGGTTCTGGGTCTGTTTGTGGTTAATCCGCAAAGCAGCAATTATAAATTATATTTTTTCATAACTAAAGCATAACAAACCTTGACAATTCTTTTTTTTTTTTTTTACATTATGAGAGATTTAGATATGAAATAATAATAATAATAATGAGGCCGAGCCAATCAATGGCCACCATACTCAACAGTGTGCTCTGATTGGTTTAGTCTCATCTACTCGCCAATACTACTGTAGTATTGTTATTTTTACTTAATTTAGCCATTTTTGTGCTCGAAAACGTTCAATTTAGGCCGAAAATACAAAGAAAAGGCTTTGAAAAAAAAAAAAAGCAATTTAGTGAAACCGCAAACGACTATTATTCGAGACACTTTTGCCTTGTAAAAGAATATTTTGCAGTTCATTTTATCCTGCATGTATACATTTTATTCCCTAAGGATGCAAATGGCACCGATTGTTGGTGTTCTCCAACTCTGATATGTGCTATTTTTCTGCAGGGGGACATTGGCGAAAAGGGGCAAAAGGTATTTGTTTATATTTATAAATCCTTATACAGTTATGACATCAATGTTATGATAAAGTTGAAAGCAGTTTTCAATGTGTCCAGGGAGAGCCAGGCATCGGCCACCGAGGGCCTGAGGGCCAAGCTGGTCTGCCCGGCAACAAGGTGACGCGGGAACAAATGATCAAAACTCAATCACTTTAAAGTTGATTGACTTTGCGTCTCGTTAATATTTCAATTGGGGGAATTTAATTGGCCCACTGACTCATTGAAGGTTGTTTATGTGCACATGAACCCATAAAGGTTTAATTGGAAAGCAATTATTCCAAAGAAGCAGCGGTCCTGAATCACATTCTGTTTCTGAAAAATATACAACAATAACACAAAAGTTGATGAATGTCACATTGAATGTGAGTTTTTCAAAAGCAATTAAACAAATGCAATTCTCTGCACTGACTTCCATCAAACCCTCAGGGGGAACCAGGGGAGATGGGGCTGCCTGGGGCTCAGGGCATCCAGGGCATCCGCGGTAGCCCCGGGATTCAGGGTCTCCCGGGCATTAAAGGCCCACCAGGGGACCCCGGAGAGCCAGGCAGAGAAGTACTGAGACATAAACGTCCTCACAGAAGCTTGGACGCTTTGAAAGTGAAAGTGGAATGTTTGTTGTCTCTGCAGGGGGAGCGAGGCAGACGGGGGAAAAACGGGGTGCCGGGAGCCCCTGGACTTACAGGAGCAGTAGGACCTGATGTAATGAATACACATTTATATTATTGAGTTGTTTTTATTAGGGGTCCCCCATACAATTTTTTTTTACTTCCGATACAACACTGATATTGGAGCCTTGAGTATTCAGCAGGAATCATACATACTTTTATTATTTTGTAGTGTGGACTGTTAGAAAAAGTTTGATCAAGTGAAATTACACAAACAGAATAATGCAGTCTTTAAATTAAAGTGGATTGTGTAGCTGCTAGCCTATAGCCTACTATGTTTACCTTTTGTAAAGGACTTGACTAAAAAAGAAAAAAAGACCAACTTTGTGTGCTTATTTGAGGACATTTAGATGTTTACTGGCTGTCCAGCTTTGCACAAGTAAACACGCTGCAGCACTGCTTGTATCGCACATTATATCTCACATTTTACATGCAAGCAGATATAATCCTTTTTTTTTTTTTTGATGATGGACCGACATCCGATATCAATATCGGATCAGGACACCTCAAGTGTTGGTATTCCCGGTATTGTTTAACACACTTAATAAGTGTCAGACTGAGATTGTTGATATTTAGATTCTTTTTAAGTTTATGTAGGATTTTTGACTAAATTCGATCATGCTTTATTTCAGGGGCCTCCTGGCATGACTGGGGTAAAAGGAGAAAAGGTAAATGCACACTAAATAAACACTAATATCCTGTAATATCTTCAAACATTATGATATATTTATTGGAAAAATACTAAAAAATATATCTCTTAAGGGTGACAGTGTTATTGGAGAGCCAGGACCTCAGGGTTTGGCTGGCTTCCCTGGAAAAAAGGTGTTTAACAAATAAAAATAATATCCCACTGCTTTTAGCCCATGCTAAAATATTTTAAGTTTTTTCTTTTCCATTTATGCTGACTCATGGACTCTATTTCAGGGTGGCTCGGGCTCCCCAGGTGTGTCGGGTGCTCCAGGAAACATAGTAAGCATTTTGTTTCACACTTTTAAATGATTTACATGTAGAAGAGTTTACATTATTTTCTCTGTTTTAGGGTGCTAAGGGCATGAGCGGCTACAAAGGTGCAAAGGTGAGATGTTGTGTTTCTTCTGACTAAACGTGACAATGATCCATGTTTTTTTTTACGTGTAACTTCAGGGAGAAAGCGGCTTGCCAGGAGTCAGAGGAGAGCGGGTACGTCTGTTTCGTTAGCTACAAGCTATATTAGCCTGTAACCGCCTGATCCATGGCTTACAGGGGAGTGCGCTTCAAATACAAGGACCTCGTGGGTTCAAAGGGGCCAAAGGAGACGCGGTGAGAACTTGGAGTCACTCCATCCGTGTCAGACCTGATTTAACCGTTTGGTTTGTTACAGGGTGAAAGAGGCTCTGCGGGTTTTGATGGCGATAAAGGAGAGAAGGGCGAGGATGGGCCCCCTGGAGTCAAGGTAGTGTTACAGCCAGTCGGGATGTGAATCTTACAACGATTCGGGATTCAGTTCGATTCCGATTCTTGGGGTGACTATTCGATTCAGAATTCATTCTCAATTCAAACTAATTGTCACAATATATTATTCAGTATATAAATAATAAAATAACATTTACAAAACAGGTTACAAAAACTCATCTTGGCTGCTGGCGTATGATATGATATGATATGATGGTCTAACGCAGGGCAGCACGGTAGTACAGGGGTTAGTGCATGTGCCTCACAATACGAAGGTCCTGGGTTCAATCCCCGGGTTTGAGGTCTTTCTGTGTGGAGTTTGCATGTCCTCCCCTTGACTGCGGCTTCCTCCCACTTCCAAAGACATGCACCTGGGGATAGGCTGATTAGCAACACTAAATGAACCCTAGTGTGTGAATGTGAGTGTGAATGTTGTCTGTCTATCTGTGTTGGCCCTGCGATGAGGTGGTGACTTGTCCAGGGTGTACCCCGCCTACCGCCCGAATGCAGCTGAGATAGGCTTCAGCAGCCCCCCCCCGCAACCCCGAAAGTGACAAGCGATAGAAAATCTATGGATGATATGATATGATATGATGGAATGTTTATATGTGTAGTGTCTCAGCAAGGAGATGGCCAAAGCAATTGCTTCTTGAAAATTTTGAATCAATTCAGAATCGTAATAAATAAGAACCGCAATTTGGCTGAGATTCAATTTTTTACAGCACCTCTAATACGCGGTAGGAGTGTAAAGGTTTGGCATAATGGCGGTTCAGCGCATACTTTAAAGTCACGGTTCAGTTCATTTTCTTTACAGTAGGGTTACAAAATGCAAAACTACTTAACAACATCCTGAATCATTTTAAAACACCTAAATGTTCATGTGTAACTCATGCATGCAACGCTATACAGGACTTCAAAGGGCACCTGATTTATTTTGTAACCCAGACAAGTAAAAAAATGTTTCCTTGTCCAATCATGTAAACCTTGTCATGGTAGTTTGTTTTTTTTAAAGTAGAGACGCTGTCAGGAAATCTGGCCCCACCCCTGTGTGTACCATCACTATTATTATTAATTGGTATCAACATTTCAGCCATTTCTCTTTGCGTCATACCTTTTTGCTCTATTTTTCCATTTCCGCTAATTTCCTATTTTGTGTCTATTTGATCTCTACAATGTGCTGTGAGCCAATAAAAACAAGCGATGTGTTGCAAATGGCCCCCGGGCCGCACTTTAGACCACCTTTGCTTACATATTTCACCGCGGAGGTGAAATGTTACCAGATGATGGCAGGCATGTGAAATATCCGCAGACATACGTGAATCCACGTTTTTAAACATACATTTCCGCCTCTAAATATTACTCCCGCCTTTTTAAATGAAACATAAAAACAATAAGATCCAAACAAAATTTGTTGAACGCTCACATCAACCGCAGGTACTCGCTGTTCCTCTTGCCTAAATGCTGCACTGAGTTGCAGGACGGGGAGGCAATCAGGAGCACCAAAACAAGCTCGCTAGTTAGCTAACCATCTAGCTAACTTACATGTTGTTGCCTCTGTTCGCTCTGTTATAGTTCTGGAGTATTCATTAGTAGCCAGCGTGAAGGTATATTTTTGACGTGGCGTATTGTAAACAGGAGTAAACAACACCAGAAGTAAATTACCCGAGGCGGCGTGGCTACAGGATAGAGTTGTCAAATGGGAAACGTTCTTTGCATGCATGTTATAGAATTTTACATTACACTTTTAATGATAATAATGTTCGTAAATGATGTACTAAAAAAAACAAGGTTCAAGGTTCAAGGGTTTTATCCGTCACATGCAGAATACACCACAGTGAAATGCTTTTTTCCATGCTCTTCAGATATTGCGTACAGTGGGATCCAAACACTAGTTGCTGAATCTAATACACTAAATACAAAAAAATACAACACTTTGAATAGCTCTGATGTACATTAATTACAAGACAATAAGTTGCACAATAAGTCCCAGTAGTAGTAGTAGTAGTAACACTGTGTGTTCTGCAAGCTTCTACACCTTCTATGGCGGCTTTTATGCACGCTTCGAATGATTTGCCATTAGCAGATGCTTGTATTTGGTTGAAGAGTAAAAAAACGCTTTAAACATTTGTCAATAGAATAGAATAGAATACAAAGTACTTCATTGATCCCTGGGGGGAATTCAGCACCACCACCAATGAATGTTCTCATTCATTCAGGTCATTGTCATCTCAGGGCATTCAATCGATTGCAACTGGACTGTTTGGTTTGTCTTCGAAGACGTTTCGCCTCTCATCCGAGTAGGCTTCGTAAGTCTGTGCTCATAGACTTAGATAGGTCAGATCTAGTCTAGCAGATGGTGCCAAAACCCCAAATATTTATACTCCAAAACCAGGAGAATGGTTTTGCACTAATGTAGTGAGAAAAACAACTGCTATGATGCAAACAAGCAATCCTAACTGTCAAAGCCAACAACAGTGGTTAAAGTGTATTTTCCCCTCGTTGGCATTGAGGTATTGTGTGGCAGAACGATCGCTGTGGATCGACTACCGGTACTACCATTACTAAATAGTCGGAATCCCCCACGTTAGCATTCCGTTCAGTTGTAAACGAATGGCAAAAATGGTAGAATGTTTCTAACTCCTGTTATTTGTTGGAGGCTAAATTGCAGAGTCTTTTATTAAAGTTCAATCAATCAAAGTTTATTTATAAAGCCCTTAATCACGAGTGTCTCAAAGGGCTGCACAAGCCACAACGACATCCTCGGCTCAGATCCCACATCAGGGCAAGAAAAAACTCAACCCAATGGGATCCAATGAGAAACCTTGCGGGACCAGTGCAATGGATGTCGACTGGATGTAATAATGATAATAATAATAATAATGGATTAGATTTATATAGCGCTTTTCTAGACACTCAAAGCGCTTCACAGAGAAGTGAGAACCCATCATTCATTTATCATTCATTCTCCGGTGTGAGCGGCACCGGGGGCAAGGGTGAAGTGTCCTGCCCAAGGACACAACGGCAGCGATTTTGGATGGTAAGAGGCGGGGAGCAAACCTGCAACCCTCAGGTTTCTGACACGGCCGGTCTACCCACTACGCCATGCCGCCCAAAGTAGTTAATATTGTGAGAGTCTAGTTCATAGTGGGGCCAGCAGGGGATCATCTTGAGTGGAGACAAGTCAGCAGCGCAGAGACGTCATCAACTAATGCACATATGAGTGGTCCACCGCGGGACCCGACTTTGAACAGCTAGCCCTTCATCTGTGGTCATCTAATAAACTTTCCATGCAGGAAAGGGGGGGCAGAGCAGAAAAGAGACGGCAGATCAACTGGTCTAAAAGGGGGGTCTATTTAAAGGCTAGAGTATACAAAAATGAGTTTTAAGATGGGACTTAAATGCTTCTACTGAGTTAGCATCTCTAACTGTTACCGGGAGGGCATTCCAGAGTACTGGAGCCTGAATAGAAAATGCTCTATAGCCCGCAGACTTTTTTTGGGCTCATGGGAATCACTAATAAGCCGGAGTTCTTAGAACGCAGATTTGTTGCTGGGACATATGGTACAATACAATCAGCAAGATATGATGGAGCTAGACCGTTTAGTATTTTATACGTAAGTAGTAAAACCTTAAAGTTGCATCTTAAGTGCACAGGAAGCCAGTGCAGGTGAGCCAGTATAGGCGTAATATGATCAAAAGTCTAGGAAGTTTTAGGAATGGTTGGAAGGACAGTGTTGTATGTGGAAGACAGGTGGTGTCGGAGACCACCTCATTTGTTCAGGGATGGTTTTTCAACCTTGATGACTTCCCTCACTCGTCTTTCGAACCGTCCGTCCTCCTTGTCCAGAATCTGTACATTTTTGTTCTCAAAGGAGTGCTGTTTCTCCCTGAGGTGCAGGTAGACAGCTGAGTCTTGGCCTGAAGAGTGAAACATGAAACATTTACTTGAATCTGTACTAGGGATGTCCGATAATGGCTTTTTTGCCGATATCCGATATTCCGATATTGTCCAACTCTTAATTACCGATAACGATATTAACCGATACCGATATATACAGTCGTGGAATTAACACATTATTATGCCGAATTTGGAAAACCAGGTATGGTGAATATAAGGTCCTTTTAAAAAAAAATTGTTTAATTAAAATAAGAAATAAATTAAAAACATTTTCTTGAATAAAAAAGAAAGTAAAACAATATAAAAACAGTTACATAGAAACTAGTAATTAATGAAAATGAGTAAAATGAACTGTTAAAGGTTAGTACTAATAGTAGACCAGCAGCACGCACAATCATGTGTGCTTACGGACTGTATACCTTGCAGACTGTATTGATATATATTGATATATAATGTAGGAACCAGAAATATTAATAACAGAAAGAAACAACCCTATTGTGCGAATGAGTGTGAATGAGTGTAAATGGGGGAGGGAGGTTTTTTGGGTTGGTGCACTAATTGTAAGTGTATCTTGTGTTTTTTATGTTGATTTAATTTTTTTTTTTAAATAAAAATAAAAAACGATACCGATAATTAAAAAAACGATACCGATAATTTCCGATATTACATTTTAAAGCATTTATCGGCCGATAATATCGGCAGACCGATATTACCATCTCTAATCTGTACACCTCTGTACCGAACTTAAGTGTGCGTACTGAAAAATCAGAAAGTAGTACCTCTAAATAAGCAGAGTTGTAAATAATCAACTTCACCTCTAGGTAAATCCCTTTCTACACAAATGATCAATTGTCGTTGCATTTGAATTGTTCCTAGGGCTTGAAGGGGGATGCTGGTATTAAGGGCATGATGGGACGTTTTGGACCTCGAGGACCAGTCGGCCAGAAGGTCTGGAGACTTTTGTCACTAAATCTTACATGGTTTCTCATAAAAATTGCGTTGATTTCCTACAGGGAGACCCAGGAGAAGCAGGCATCAATGGAGTCATGGTAAATACGTACAGTACTGTACGTGACCTAAATTATACTACTATTTAATATAATGATGTTATTTTAAGGGTCACAGCGGAGGCAATGGAGTGAATGGGACCAAAGGGGACAAAGGAGACACAGGGCTGCAGGGCCTGAGGGGTCATCAGGTACTTTAATGCTCCTCAAGTCTTTACATCATCATGCATATTTCACTTCTTGTTCCTCAGGGGGATGCAGGAGACGTAGGATCACCAGGAGATAAAGGCGTGAAGGGAGAGAAGGGATTCCGGGGCTTCCCAGGACGAACTGGGAGTCCTGGCAGAAATGGGGACAAGGTTTGTAACTCAGCCGAGTTTCAATTCGTCACGGATGCTGTGTGACCATTATCTCTGCTGAACAGGGGGATGGAGGGACACCTGGCACCCCCGGCATACCTGGCCTGAATGGACTGCCTGGACGGAAGGTAGAGCATGTTGATACTCTTTTCGCAGACCCTTCATTTAATATGCTGTTCCATCAGGGCGACAAAGGCAACGCCGGTATCGACGGCATTACTGGTGACCCAGGAGAAAAAGGAGTAAAGGTTTGAAACATGACTTTAAGAGAACGTACCGAATAAAGTTCGTAAATCAGGGGTCTCAAACTCGCAGCCTGTAGACCCATATTTTGTGGCCCTCTATTTAATTGCATAGTTTAGTGTAATTGTGGACCACACACCCAGAACACTAGCTACAACAATTGTGCAGACACAAAAAGGACATCACAATAAGCATACATTAGGTAACACAACTTCCTTGTAAGCTAGAGTAAGTATCTGACCATCTCATGGGAATCTCAACAGTGTCAAAATATACAATTTTTACATTCAAGATTATATTTTTTATAATAATTTAAGGTCTAACATAGCTCAAGTTCAATATAATTGCTGGTAAAAGTAGTTATTCATTGCTTGCTCTCACTGAAGGCAGACTCTTCCCTCTACCCTCCCTTATTATCCTTGCTTGGCTTCTTTGCCTTGTCTTAACATTTTAAGAGTCTGTCTTTTGCACTGTTATCCAAATCTGAAACATGGAATTGATCATCTGCTCTCGCAACGCAATTGACAAGATTTTCTCAATGAGAAACTCCGTTTCGGGGGAACCTGCCTGTTCTGATGGAACATTTGCGGCTGGATATACATTCGATGGTCTTGTTGGAGAAGTGGAGTCTCATGTGCCTAGGAGTTCTTTCCTGAGGACATTGAATATATCTATCTATTTGGAACTAGATGGATAGAGCGTTGCTCTGGTCTATCGACAAATTCGGAATATGGTGTTAGCCGTTTAAGTTGCCCAGAGGCTGCCCGTCATGATTGACGAGATGGGCAGGGCTGTAGGCACTCACACTGTGGCTATTTTTGAATTAAATCACAAACTGGATAACACCTTGGATAAGCTTTCAGCTCTGCAAGGCGAAATTATGGTAAATTTGAGAGCCTGAAAGGACAACTAGAGTAGATGAATCTATTGGAATGCATCTGCTCACCCTAACCAAAACAATCCTGATCTACAATTTGGCTCCCCCTGCACTGGCCTTGGCAAGATCATGTTGTACATTCCCCAGTGGGACCATTGCAGTGAAAGATGCTCTAAAATCCCTTCCTTTAAGGACACCTAGAATGTTGACTTTGTTTGATGCCAGGCTAATGGAACTTCACTTCCAGAGGTGCAGTTTGGGGTTGGTCTTTTTTTCTCTGCCTCCTTCTTCCTCTTAAGTTTCCTTTCCCTGTCTTTTACAGGGAGGCACCCATGTAGCCACCCATTAGTCTCCTGTTATATGCAAATATAATAACAATAAAGTCCATTCTATTCTATTCTATTCTATTCTAGTCCTGTCATAGTTCTCTTTCTGTTTCTTGAAAGGGTTGACTGTAAACACGTTTTGTTGTAATTGTTGGGTGCAATGACAAAATCTTGTAGTTAACAAATTTGGACACATGGTTAAAATGTGATATTGAAGTGACTATTTTGTGTAGCCCAGCCTCACCCAGACCTTCAGTGGCCGCCAGTTAAATTGAGGTTCAGACCCCTGATTGAAATGTTATTTTTAAACACAAATTGTTCTGTTTTGGGGTTTGTGTAAATATGTTGTATCTTCTTGTGCAGGGTGCCACAGGTTTCCCAGGCTTCCCTGGGTTCAAAGGGTCACCAGGCAAACCAGGAAAGGACGGCAGCCGAGGACCACCAGGAACCCCTGGGCTCCATGGGTTGGCAGGACCAAAGGTACATGTTATGCTTGTTAAAATTAACTTATTTTTTTATATTTTATTTAGGGGTACATATGATGATTCAAATCTTCCTTTTGGTCTAGATAACATGTATTGGATATGTTTCACTGTAAATTTTACAAACGTTTTGCTCCACTGTTACATTTCTAACTCACTTTCTGAGTATGTCTGCAAATTATTAACTTTAGATTACAAATGAAACCCCCCAGACCCCACCATATCTACAAGTATCAATGTATCTTTAGAAAATGTACAATGTTAAATATACAAACATCAGTACTGTGTCAATTACATTTTTTTTGGTCACAAATGAAAATGAACTTTTTAAACATTAAATAGATTCACCGGTCACAGCATTAGGTAAACACTATGTGGTGCACAATGCAGCATCAAAAAAAGCTGCTTTAAGCAGCATTTAGTTCACTGCACGTCAGCATTATTGTGTACACGCAATGATGATATTAAAACCATATTTTGATTTATTCTACCTTCTCTTGTGTTTCTTCAAACCAAGTTTACATTTCACACTGGTGGCATTTTTTTCTTTAAGAAACAACAATATAGTGGGGGTAGGAGTAGTAAGTACACATGTTCCTGTGTACTTACTACTCCTGGATAGAACAGAGAGCCAGTTGGATAGACTGAGCATTGCTGCCATCTCACTGTAGGCTCTGTATCGTTCTAACATAAATACTTGAGTGGTGACAAAATAATGAAAATCTCCGCTGCTGCTCGCGACCCCCCTGACACATCACCACAACCTCGCAAATTGCCCAAACCTTTATTTGTGGAATATTCCACAAGTCACATGGTCCACAGGAAGCTGCATCATTCACATTCTCTGCAGACCCCAGGAAAAACAAAAGTAACTTCCCTCATTTATTTTTCTGCGTATTTCATGATATTTCAATTTCGACGATGGATGGGAGTTCAAATCTCATCACAGTCATGTTACTTAAATTATGCTTGTATGTTATTTGTTTATTTTTTAATATTTTGTAATTGTTTGTTGTTGAGTCAGCATGAAGCTGGCTATACATTTCATGCATTTGATAATGCAATGCTAAAACACTCTTGTTACTTTGTTCTTGGAGCCTTATTCTAAATATGTTTCTGTCCAAGATGGACCTATACACATTTTAAATACAAACCTCAAACCAATGAAGTTGGCACGTTGTGTAAATCGTAAATAAAAACAAAATACAATGATTTGCAAATCCTTTTCAACCTATATTCAATTGAATAGACTGCAAAGACAAGATATACAATGTTCGAACTGGAAAACTTTGTTATTTTTTGTAAACATTAACTCATTTGGAATTGATGCCTGCAAAATGTTTCAAAAAAGCTGACACAAGTGGCAATAAATACTGATAAAGTTGAGAAATGCTCATCAAACACTTATTTGGAACATCCCACAGGTGAACAGGCTAATTGGGAACAGGTGGGTGCCATGATTGGATATAAAAGCAGCTTCCATTAAATTCTTAGTCATTCACAAACAAGGATGGGGCAAGGGTCACCACTTTGTGAACAAATGCGTGAGCAAATTGTCGTACAGTTTAAGAACAACATTTCTCAACGAGCTATTGCAAGGAATTTAGGGATTTCACCATCTACGGTCCGTAATATCATCAAAAGGTTCAGAGAATCTGGAGAAATCACTGCACGTAAGCGATGATATTACGGACCTTGGATCCCTCAGGTGGTACTGCAACAAAAACCGACATCTATGTGTGAAGGATATCACCACATGGGCTCAAGAACACTTGAGAAAACTACTGTTATTAACTACAGTCCGTCACTATATCTGTAAGTGCAGGTTAAAACTCTACTATGCAAAGTGAAAGCCATTTATCAACAACACCCAGAAACGCCGCCGGCTTCGCTGGGCCCAAGCTCATCTAAGATGGACTGATGCAATGTGTAAAAGTGTTCTGTGGTCTGACGAGTCCACATTTCAAATTGTTTTTGGAAACTGTGGACGTTGTGTCCTCCGGAACATAGAGGACCTCTGTTTTATCGCTGTTCATTTGAAAAAAAAATAGTGAACCAGGATTTGATTTCCTTGAAGCAGGCACAAAGGGAGTAGGGAGGAAAGGTGGAAGAGGCTTTGGGGGAAATGTAGAGCTGGGTGTCGTCCGCCTAACAGTGATAATGAATGTTATGTTTACGGAAGGTCTGACTAAGTGGAAGCAGGTAGATGATGAAAAGTATAGGGCCGAGGACAGAGCCCTGGGGTACACCAGAAGAGAGGGGGGTTGAATAGGATGAGAATTATTTTACCTTAGAAAGATAGGAGTGAAACCAGGCTAGGAGTGTGTCCAATAAACCAATGGAGGCCAGTCGGTGAAGGAGGGTGGAATGATATATGTCAAATGAAGGTCATTTGTGAGTTTAAGAAGAGCTGTTTCTGTGCTGTGGTGTGGGCAAAAACGGGACTGGAACTGTTCATAAAGGTGATTGCTGGAGAGATGGGCGTGGATCTGTAAGGCTACGGTTTTTCCCAAGATTTTTGAGAGAAATGACAGGTTAGAGATGGGATGTAGATCGTTGAAGATATTACGGTCTGAACCAGGTTTCTTTAGGATTGGTGTTAGAGCAGCGGTTTTACAAGATGATGGGACCGAACCAAAGGTGACGGAGGAATGGATGATTGCAGTTATCAGGGGGAGAAGAGTGGGCAGGACTTCTATTACCAGGGAGGAGGGCAAGGGGTCGAGTTGGCAGGGGGATGACTCTGACTTTTTGATGAGTTTTGATAGATCACCAGCAGAAGGGGGAAGAAAGCAGGAAAGAGTTGCAGAAAAGGGAGGTGAGGAACAAGGGGAGATGGACAACTTGACATGTGTTTTTTTTAGATTTGGAGTTGGAAACAAGACATATATTTAAGTTTATTTTGAGAGTTACAAACATAGATGCAAGCAGCCAGAGTAAGCGATGTGCCTACGTTGCGGTCATTTTAGCGGGACCAATTTCCTATTTAAAGGAATGGGTATATTGTGACGACTGGGTCGCATTTTAGCGCAAGAACTCCGGACACAGCGTGCTGGTAGGAAATGATTTATTTGCATAACTCATGCAGGAAAAAAACAAAAGCGTGCCGATAGCACGGGTGGCAAAACTGAGGAAGAGGTTAGCGTGGAAGCGAGCATACAAACAGGAATCAAAAGTAATAGAACAATACTTGCGTACAGGTTTGAATGGAAGCAGGTAGAAAATGTCGTCACTGTTGCGCAATGCAAACAAGGAAGCCAGACTGATTGTCAATCAATCAATCAATGTTTATTTATATAGCCCTAAATCACGAGTGTCTCAAAGGGCTGCACAAGCCACAACGACATCCTCGGTACAGAGCCCACATAAGGGCAAGGAAAAACTCACCCCAGTGGGACGTCGATGTAAATGACTATGAGAAACCTTGGAGGACCGCATATGTGGGTAACCCCCCCGGCCCCCCTTGGGGAGACCGAATGCAATGGATGTCGAGTGGGTCTGACATAATATTGTGAGAGTCCAGTCCATAGTGGATCCAACATAATAGTGAGAGTCCAGTCCATACTGGGGTCAGCAGGAAACCATCCCGAGCGGAGACGGGTCAGCAGCGCAGAGATGTTCCCAACCGATGCACAGGCGAGCGGTCCACCCCGGGTCCCGACTCTGGACAGCCAGCACTTCATCCATGGCCACCGGACCTGTGTCCCCCCTCGACAAGGGAGAGGGGGGAGCAGAGGATTGTGGAAAAAAACAGTGAATAAATAGCTCTCTGATTAGTGCCCAGGAGCAGGTGAGCGTCCCCAACACTAATCAGAGGCAGGTGGAACTAATCTGCAGTCATGGCAACTGAAACACAAACCCAGGAGTGCAGAAAACAGACAAAACATGATCTGGGCAACGGATCATAACATATATATTGAATAACTAGTTTTTGTCTTTATTCATTTCATGCAGTTTACTCTATTGTCAATGTAAAAATGTGCTAATAATACACATATTATTCATACAAATAACAATCTTACCTATGAAAGGTTATTCCCAGTGTCCTTGTACGTCGTATTTTACAACCGTATGCAGCACAACGTGTCGTCATTCTTCTACTCTTTGTTTCCGTGCTGTCTACAACAATGAAATACACCGTTGGCACCTTGCCTTCTAACTTATGCACACATGGTTACTACAAAAAATAGGACTTAATAACTCATAGATGCTTCAGTGTTAGAATGTAATCCTCTAGGTTCATGCAGAGTATGGATAATGATTGAGAGTGTGTGTGTGTGTGTGTGTGTGTGTGTGTGTGTGTGTGTGTGTGTGTGTGTGTGTGTGTGCAGGGCGTGAGAGGTCGGAGAGGCAAAGTGCAGCCGTGTGAAAAAGGAGCGACCGGCTTGCCAGGACTGAGAGGACAGAGTGTGAGAATCTCTCCTGAACATTGTCATCATCGCTATATCCTTATTATAACTGTGTGTTCTTGCAGGGAATGCTGGGGAGTGGAGGTGTGAAGGGGGAGAAGGGAGAGCCTGGCCTCTCAGTATGTACACGCACACACACACACGCACACACACACACACACACACACAAAGGACTAGAAAACACACACTGATTATGTTCTTGTGTGTGAAGGCTCATGAAGTGAAGAACATAGTCACTCAGGAGGTGGTGCACAAGTGTGGTAAGTCTACACACTCAACTCCTTATTGCGCGCCCGTGGGTGTGTGTGTGTTTGTTCTTGTATTTCTACCCTTCTTGAGACATCGACAAGGAAAAGTACCTGCCATATGAGAACCGGTGAACAAGTCAGGACATAAATCATGGTCCCAATACGGAAAACCATTGCATCTAATAGAGAGCCAAACACTAGAGTCTGTGAACATTGCTCCAAAGTCAGGATTTTTTGTTGATTTAATGTGCCTACAAAAGTAAACATTGACCGGTGCAAAGGCAGCAGTATATGATAAAACAAGACGGCAGCTAAGGAAGGACTTCCCTATTCATCCCCGAAAAAAACCCGCCAGGTGAACAGCTGATTTTACGACTTCCGGCGCTGACGTAAGACAACCCGCGTCCCATATGTGACCATAGGATGAACAAATACACTACAGTACTAAGACTATAGTGGCAATTAGCAGTTAGCTTCTACAGCTGGGTTGCCCAAAGTGCAGCACATGGAACCATCTGTGGTCCGTGACTCGTTTGTCATCGGCCTTAAGCACATTACAAAAAACTAAAAAAAAATAGAGATCCTATTTGCACACCTGGTGGTGAAATCTATCAAAATTAGGGTGGTCCCAAAAAGGAGAGATTTTTCTAATTGACTGTGTGTCGGTTTTAAAAGTGCTGCCCCTCTGGCCAACATATGAAATAACAAGTGTGTGTAAGAAACTGAAATGTGTCCCCTTTGGCCAAAATTAATTAAAAAAAATTATAAACAAAAAATTCAGAAAAAAAATGATTATCTAAAAGCTTACCTTTTTTATATTTGCATAGTGTGTGTATATGATTAATGTTGTAAATACAAATCTTTATATACCTAGAAAGGGTGGTCCTAAAGAGGTAGGCATTTTTGGAAGGTTTCGAGAAGGTACCAAATACAAGAATGTGTGTGCGCGTGTGTGTGTGTGTGTGTGTGTGTGTGTGTGTGTGTGAACTCCTGTGGCAGCAGCATGTGTGGGGGCCATCTGTTGTGTACCATTAGAGGGACACACACACACCACGGTGCCACCCACACACATGTAAACACACACGACAATTAGTGCAATCGTGTTATAGCGTCTGTGTGTCCAAGCAGGTTTAGACTACAAGTTCATGGTCCGGTCAGTTGACCCCGATGGAAGAACCGCAGACAGTGACCACCTTAACGAAGACGAAGACGACGTCGGGGAAGAGGAGGACAAGATGGACGTTCTGCTCTCATCAAACAGCACTGGTAATGACACTACCGTAACGCAGCGATGGAAGAGTAGTAAAGTCTGATGGCGAGGGCCAACACGCTGCAAGAAGCGGCGACACTTCCCAGAGCTCATTAGCGGGCTGCAAGAAGATCAATCAGCAGCCCAATTTATTGTGATCCGAGGCATGAAAGGCTGTCATTGCCAACGTCAATAACAGCGGGCGAGCTTTCGCCAACCCCAGGAAGGTTACTTTTTTACACCGAGTGACGCCATTTCACCGCAGTGTTGTCTGAGAAGTTGTACAACTTAACTTTGTCGTTATATAATAATACAAATAATAATGTCCATATAACCATCTGCACCCTCCCTTGTTTCAGGAATGATTATTTTAGCTGCATCTCACATGAATATTGAGTCTGTCGCCTCACAAAGTCCCGTTTCCACTCTTCAGATCCCGTTAAAGGCGCCGCCTTCAGGACGAAAAGACGGGTTTTTGGATCGCGGGCCTCTGGTGAGACTCACATCCTCTTCTTGTTTACTCACACTCATCTTCACGCCATCTATGAGTCATGAGTTTTCTTGAAATCATTTCAAAAGGGAATCCATGAATGTTTGACAGAGTGTGCTAGATTTGAAGGCGAAGCAGAGAAAAGTCTTACAACGCCACTTTTTGTATGCTTTTTGTGTGTGTACCGCCTTGGTTATTAAACGGTCAAATATTGCGCGTTACAAACTATTCCTGTGTATGATTACGCAGAATCGAACACCCAAACAAAGACACAACAAAGTGATGGGGAAATGGCGCCTCAGTGAGTACCGTATTTTTCGGACTATAATATTTTTTCATAGTTTGGCCGGGGGTGCGACTTATACTCAGGAGCGACTTATGTGTGAAATTATTAACACATTACCGTAAAATATCAAATAATATTATTTAGCTCATTCACGTAAGAGACTAGACGTATAAGATTTCATGGGATTTAGCGATTAGGAGTGACAGATTGTTTGGTAAACGTATAGCATGTTCTATATGTTATAGTTATTTGAATGACTCTTACCATAATATGTTACGTTAACATACCAGGCACATTCTCAGTTGGTTATTTTTGCGTCATATAACGTACACTTATTCAGCCTGTTGTTCACTATTCTTTATTTATTTTAAATTGCCTTTCAAATGTCTATTCTTGGTGTTGGGTTTTATCAAATACATTTCCCCAAAAAATGCGACTTATACTCCAGTGCGACTTATATATGTTTTTTTTTCTTCTTTATTATGCTTTTTCGTCCGGTGCGCTTTATACTCGGGAAAAATATGGTATGTGGCACACTCACTAGCTGTATTGACACTGCGCTGATACTGTTAGTGTTTCATGATAGTCTGTTGGATTAAACAAGTCACTACATTTGAACTGCAAATACAAATAGTAATCATCAAATATTCTTTTTTTTTTTATAAATATCTGGGCAGCAAGGTATATAAAACGTGCAACTCCAGTTAAATGAGCCAAATTATGAACAGGAAAAGAACGTTCACCTTATTTGGCACTGTAAAATCTAAATAATCCCACGCTTTGGAACTTTTCTATTTCTTTAGTTCCATTTAGATCAGTGGTTCTTAACCTGTGTTCGATCGAACCTTAGGGGTTCGGCGGAGCCTCCGTCGCGGAGCTCAAGCCACACCCAACTCATCGTGTACATAAAAACTTCTCCCTATCGGCATATTATGGATACGGCAACAGCAGAAGTCACACTAATTTGCAGGTGTGTAATTTGTTGTGAGTTCATGCAGTGTGTTGGTTTTGTTCTTTGAACAAGGTGATGTTGATGCACGGTTCATTTTGTGCACCAGTAAAAAAATCATATAACTTTGTCTTGAGTTTGAAATTTTTTCTTTTAATTTTTCACTAAAGAAGGGTTCGGTGAATGCGCATATGAAACTGGTGAGGTTCGGTACCTCCAACAAGGTTAAGAACCTCTGCTCCAAATGCAACTGAACTACACACAACTATTGTGTTCTAATCGTTTAGGGTTCAATTGAGCATTATTACTTAACATCGAAATTAAACACAATTAGAGCTCAGGTCAAGAGTGGGCCAGAATTTAATTATTAATTTATTTTTATCGGAATGCTTGATGATTAATACCGGTAATAAAAATCGGATGGTAAACTTTAAACTTGGGCGGTGACGCAAAAACTGAGACAATGCTAGAAAGTAGTTCTGCTCCCTCTGATGTGCAACTTACCCTCCAAATCAGTGGTTCTTAACCTGTGTTCGATCGAACCCTAGGGGTTCGGTAAGTCGGCCTCAGGGGTTCGGCGGAGCCTCCGTCGCGGAGCTCAAGCCACACCCAACTCATCGTGTACATAAAAACTTCTCCCTATCAGCATATTACGGATACGACAACAGCAGAAGTCACACTGATTTGCAGATGTGTAATTTGTTGTGAGTTCATGCACTGTGTTGGTTTTGTTCTTTGAACAAGGTGATGTTGATGCACGGTTCATTTTGTGCACCAGTGAAAAAAAATCATATAACTTTGTCTTGAGTTTGAAATTTTTTCTTTTAATTTTTCACTAAAGAAGGGTTCGGTGAATGCGCATATGAAACTGGTGAGGTTCGGTACCTCCAACAAGGTTAAGAACCACTGCTCCAAAAGCAACTGAACTACACACAACTATTGTGTTCTAATCGTTTAGGGTTCAATTGAGCATTATTACTTAACATCGAAATTAAACACAATTAGAGCTCAGGTCAAGAGTGGGCCAGAATTTAATTATTCATTTATTTTTATCGGAATGCTTGATGATTAATACCGGTAATAAAAATCGGATGGTAAACTTTAAACTTGGGCGGTGACGCAAAAACTGAGACAATGCTAGAAAGTAGTTCTGCTCCCTCTGATGTGCAACTTACCCTCCAAATCAGTGGTTCTTAACCTGTGTTCGATCGAACCCTAGGGGTTCGGTAAGTCGGCCTCAGGGGTTCGGCGGAGCCTCCGTCGCGGAGCTCAAGCCACACCCAACTCATCGTGTACATAAAAACTTCTCCCTATCGGCATATTACGGATACGACAACAGCAGAAGTCACACTGATTTGCAGATGTGTAATTTGTTGTGAGTTCATGCACTGTGTTGGTTTTGTTCTTTGAACAAGGTGATGTTCATGCACGGTTCATTTTGTGCACCTGTAAATAATCATATAACTTTGTCTTGAATTTGAAATTTTTATTTTTTTAATTTTTCACTAAAGAAGGGTTTCGGTGAATGCTCATATGAAACTGGTGGGGTTCGGTATCTCCAACAAGGTTAAGAACCACTGATCTAGATCAATGGTGGAGACAAAAACATGACATTCCCCCGACTTCAGGTGCTTCACAGTCAAATGACTCAGCAGTGTTTTTTCCTTAAAGTGACACACACATCGAGGTATCGGAGGAGCCAGTATCACTCCTTGTGTTTCATAATGATCGATGCTTCAGTATCGTTTGACTCTAATTACGCATTGGTGATTTGATGTCTTTTATACATTAGGACTGCAAAATAATCCACGGTGGATGTTGTTACATGTTAGTGCAGAGACTGAGATGGCCTGCAAGAGGAAAATGTCTTTGATCTTTCTTCCACACACAAAACAAATGTGGAAAAATATAAGGGCAGGACAGCGAAGACACAAAGGATGCATGTAACAAACATGTTACACTACAATAGTAAAGCGATCACTGTTCTTAAGAGGCATCTTCATTTTTGATGACAAACACCTGCACACTGCCGCCTCCCGAGACAGTAAAGGGAATACGTTGGACACCAAACAGATGTAACAAAATAAGAGCACAGAACCGGACTCATGGTAAACAAGACAAAAAGCAAAACCGTCATGCGGAAAGTTGTGAGTGTCAGCAGTTTTATAAAGAAAGTGAGAAACACTCTTGAATTCTAGAAAAATCTTATAGTAAAGTATGAAAATTAAATTGATGTTAAATAATGTTCTACGTGTAGTTTGCATTGTTTTCTACATGCAAAACTAGAATTATTCTCTATGAAATGTGTTTTGTGTTCCGATACTACTTCTTCACTTTAAGTATAATGCCGACATTGGCCGACACCAATTATAATCCGATATTACATATGGAATGTTAGAAAATGTTTGATCAAGTGAAAGTAGTCAAACAGAGAACCATGGTAGGTGTTAGAGATGCGCGGATAGGCAATTTATTTCATCCGCAACCGCGTCAGAAAGTCGTCAACCATCCGCCATCCACCCGATGTAACGTTTGATCAGAACTGCACCCGCCCGCCATCCGCCCGTTGTTATATATCTAATATTAATTAAAAAAAAAAAAAAAAGGGTGAAAACTACGCGAATTGCACCTTGTGCAGACAAGATTTTTCGATCGGACACGGAGGAATTAGCGATGTAAAAGACCACGTTGGGACAAAAAAACACAAGTCTAATGCCGTTGCTAGCGATACAAGTGGAAAACTTTCAACGTTTTTCGTCGCCCAAACAGATTCTTTGGATGTGATAAATGCCGAAGTTTTATTTACGGAGGCAATAATTGAGCATGGACTTCCAATCGCACTGACTGATCACATGGGACAGTTAATAATGTAATGCAACCTTTAAAAATCATTACGCGGTGATCGCGATCCCAAAAATAAACTTTTCTTGCATGATAATGTCCAGAAAAATTTGCTTTATATTACTATAGAGTCCTTTAACGAATGAGTTTGATGGTTTATCACAAACCTTAAATGAAATTCCATGGCCACCGTCCTGCTCTCTATATCAACCAGGGTGAGCCCCACCCCTTTCGTGAGCGCACTGCGAAAGCGGACGAGGCGGGGTGTCGGTGCGGTGGGCGCGGTAGTGACCCTGGACGTGCGTCGGGCCCTTCTCGCGGATCGCCTCAGCTACGGCTCCCGGTGGGGCCCTCTCGGGGGAAGGGGCCTCGGTCCCGGACCCCGGCGAGGCGTCCCTTCTCCGCTCCGTAAAAGTGTCCATCTCTTTTCTTTTTTTTTCTTCTGTTGTGGCATATGCAGCAGGTGCCTGCTCGTTTTTCGTATGTGGGTAACAACATTTAACTATGTATATATATTTCCGAATTGGTTTAACTGCCACCCGCAAAAAAAATAAAAAAATAAAAAAAATATCTAATTAATCCGCCCGACCCGACCCGCGAGCGGATAAAACCTTATTGTTTTTAATTTCATCCGCCCGATCCGCGGATAATCCGCGGACTCCGCGGTTGTGTCCGCAAACCGCACATCTCTAGTAGGTGTGAAAAACACTGACCTATTTATTACTAACCGTCTTGAATGGACTTGTGCTGTCTTTAAGTTGAAGTGGAGTGGTCATTTTTTTTACGCGGCCACAATAATTCATGACGACAAGCTCATGACGCAGTAAGTCAAATGATGTGGACACGTTTGTTACTGGATACATTGTAATACGCGTTTGCTTTGGAGACTGTTTATGTGTAAGTAATATGCAAGTATGATTATTTGTTCATATTTACACATGTGCTGTTTTAGTTATTATTACGTATGTCTAGCTTGTGTGCTATTGTGGGCTTAGCTGTTGTGTAGCTGCACGCTCCTAATAGCCTGTAGCCTATACCATGTTTACCTTTTGTAAATGACTTGCCTAAAATAGAAGAAAAGACCAACTATGTGTGCTTATTGAAGGACATTTCGATGTTAACTGACTGTCCAGCTTTGCACAAGTAAACACGCTGCAGGACTGCTTGTATCGCACATTATATCTCACATTTTACATGCAAGCACTCATAATGCCATACTTTTTTTTTTTTTTGCTGATATCAAACCGATGTTAATATTGGATGGGGACAGCCCTATTTGCAACGCATTAATTAGAATTATGTTATTTCTTACGGAGAAAATTGCTTTGGTTTTCATACAATTTAAATTTTTTGGAATGGATTAGTGAGGAAAAAATGAGGTAGCACTTTATTTGACAACTGCTTCCACGGAGATGACGTAGTTATTGATCAGTGTTTATTATTTTGTTGTACTGCATCATGTTACAAACATCAGTACTTTTTCATTTCCAGGGTGGGATCGCTGCCTGGAGCTCATGAGCGAAGGCGCCTGCTCCGACTTCGCCCTCCTCTGGTACTTCCACGCCCACTCTGGCGAGTGCCGCCCCTTCGTGTACAGCGGCTGCGGCGGAAACAGCAACCGCTTCGCCTCCAGGCTGGAGTGTCACAGCTGGTGTGTGGCGGGCAGGTGGAGGCCGGGGGGAGAAGGGGAGATAATGGCGCCTCTCGACAAACAAAACAGGGCGGCCGACCTTTAATAACGGGTCTAATTGCATTGTCACAGATGGCGAGGCCTAGACATGAGACAGGACACAAAACTGTACAGGATTCTTATTTATACCAATATTGGCTGTAGAAAAATCATTAAATGTGTCGACTTTAGTCACGCTTCGCTCTCACCGCCTTTCTTCTTCTTTTGGCATCTCCAACGCCACATATGTTCCTCCAGTGGCGCTCGCAGGAGGAGGTTACTGCGGTTGATGTTCTTAGCCCCGCCCTTTTTTATCAGGACCTATGCATTCTTTTCAGCTCCTCTTTTTACGCCGGTCACGACTCTAGCGCGTAATGTTCCGCCACACGCCAGGACGCCTCACGCGCCCGAACCAAGACATGCTAATTGCGTCATTTTTGAAAATAACTCTCTGATTCATGTCCAAAAAAAGCATCCTCTCTCCTAAAGTCATGACGTGTTCCATCACACGGATTTGTGCCGATGTCTCCTTAATAGAAGGAAGATGGACAATCATCTTGGCTCTCGGCGCCGCCAACACGTGATTATCACATTCTGAAGTCAACGCTTCTGAGAGGAAGCACAAATGAACTTGCAAATGTCTGCTTATTAAAGTTGAAGAGGAGCAAGTTGTTCCCCCTCGCAGTGATCAGCGACAATGTGGGAGGACAAGTGTCATGGAGGCCCATTACAGCCGTCACAACCGCCCTATTAACACTGACCATGCTCGTCAGCATCCTGTCCTCATCTCTGGCCATACAACTCTGATTTTTTAATATTTCAATCTCTGTGCTACTCATGGCCACTAGAAAGCACACTTTGATAGTATTTATGCTGATAACAGCCACGAGAAAGCACACTTTGATAGTAGTTATGCTCATAGATGGCACACTTTGATAGTATTTAAGCTAATAACAGCCACTAGATGGCACACTTTGATAGTATTTATGCTAATAACAGCCACTAGAAGGCACACTTTGACAATATTTATGGTAATAACAGCCACCAGATGGCACACTTATAGCATTTATGGTAATAACAGCCACTAGATGGCACACTTTTAATAGTATTTATTCTAATAACAGCCACACGATGGCACACTTTTATCGTATTTAAGCTAATAACAGCCACTAGGTGGCACACAATGAAAGCATTTATGCTAAAAACAGCCACTAGATGGCCCACTTTTGATAGTCATTATGCTAATAATATTCAATAGATGGCACACTTTCATAGTATTTATGCTAATAGCAGCCACTAGAAAGCACACTATGATAATAGTTATGCTAATAACAGCCACTAGATGGCACACTTTGATAATATTTATGCTAATAACAGCCACTAGATGGGCCACCTTGATAGTATTTATGGTAATGACAGCCACTAGAAGGCACACTTTGATAGTATTTATGCTTATAACAGCCACCAGATGGCGCACTTTGATAGTATTTATGCTAATAACAGCCACTAGATGGCACACTTTGATAGTATTTATGCTAATAACAGCCACTAGAAGGCACACTTTGACAATATTTATGGTAATAACAGCCACCAGATGGCACACTTATAGTATTTATGGTAATAACAGCCACTAGATGGCACACTTTTGATAGTATTTATGCTAATGACAGCCACTAGAAGGCACACTTTGATAGTACTTATGCTAATAACAGCCACTAGAAGGCACACTTTGACAATATTTATGGTAATAACAGCCACCAGATGGCACACTTATAGTATTTATGGTAATAACAGCCACTAGATGGCACACTTTTGATAGTGTTTTGCTAATAATAGCCCCTAGAAAGCACACTTTGATAGTATTTAAGCTTATAACAGCCACTATATGGCACACTTTTATAGTATTTATGCTAATAACAGCCACTAGATGGCACACTTTGATAGTATTTATGGTAATGACAGCCACTAGAAGGCACACTTTGATAGTATTTATGCTAATAACAGCCACTAGATGGCACACTTTGATAGTATTTATGCTAATAACAGCCACTAGAAGGCACACTTTGACAATATTTATGGTAATAACAGCCACCAGATGGCACACTTATAGTATTTATGGTAATAACAGCCACTAGATGGCACACTTTTGATAGTATTTATGCTAATGACAGCCACTAGAAGGCACACTTTGATAGTATTTATGCTAATAACAGCCACTAGAAGGCACACTTTGACAATATTTATGGTAATAACAGCCACCAGATGGCACACTTATAGTATTTATGGTAATAACAGCCACTAGATGGCACACTTTTGATAGTGTTTTGCTAATAATAGCCCCTAGAAAGCACACTTTGATAGTATTTAAGCTTATAACAGCCACTAGATGGCACACTTTTATAGTATTTATGCTAATAACAGCCACTAGATGGCACACTTTGATAGTATTTATGGTAATGACAGCCACTAGAAGGCACACTTTGATAGTATTTATGCTAATAACAGCCACTAGAAGGCACACTTTGATTGTATGTATGGTAATAACAGCCACTAGATGGCACACTTTTGATAGTATTTATTCTAATAACAGTCACACGATGGCAAACTTTGATCGTATTTAAGCTAATAACAGCCACACGATGGCACACTTTGATAGTATTTATGGTAATAACAGCCACTAGAAGGCACACTTTGATAGTATTTATGCTAATAACAGCCACTAGAAAGCACACTTTGATAGTATTTATGCTAATAACAGCCACTAGAAGGCACACTTTGATAGTATTTATGCTAATAACAGCCACTAGAAAGCACACTTTGATAGTATTTATGCTAATAACAGCCACTAGATGGCACACTTTGATAGTATTTATGCTAATAACAGCCACTAGAAAGCACACTTTGATAGTATTTATGCTAATAACAGCCACTAGAAGGCACACTTTGATAGTATTTATGCTAATAACAGCCACTAGAAAGCACACTTTGATAGTATTTATGCTAATAACAGCCACTAGATGGCACACTTTGATAGTATTTATGGTAATGACAGCCACTAGAAGGCACACTTTGATAGTATTTATGCTAATAACAGCCACTAGAAGGCACACTTTGATAGTATTTATGCTAATAACAGCCACTAGATGGCACACTTTGATAGTCCATCCATCCATCCATTTTCTACCGCTTATTCCCTTTTTGGGGTTGCGGGGGGGGCGCTGGAGCCTATCTCAGCTACAATCGGGCGGAAGGCGGAGTACACCCTGGACAAGTCGCCACCTTATCGCAGGGCCAACACAGATAGACAGACAACATTCACACTCACATCCACACACTAGGGCCAATTTAGTGTTGCCAATCAACCTATCCCCAGGTGCATGTCTTTGGAGGTGGGAGGAAGCCGGAGTACCCGGAGGGAACCCACGCAGTCACGGGGAGAACATGCAAACTCCACACAGAAAGATGCCGAGCCCGGGATTGAACCCAAGACTACTCAGGACCTTCGTATTGTGAGGCAGACGCACTAACCCCTCTTTCACCGTGCTGCCCCACTTTGATAGTATTTATGGTAATGACAGCCACTAGAAGGCACACTTTGATAGTCCATCCATCCATCCATTTTCTACCGCTTATTCCCTTTTTGGGGTTGCGGGGGGGGCGCTGGAGCCTATCTCAGCTACAATCGGGCGGAAGGCGGAGTACACCCTGGACAAGTCGCCACCTTATCGCAGGGCCAACACAGATAGACAGACAACATTCACACTCACATCCACACACTAGGGCCAATTTAGTGTTGCCAATCAACCTATCCCCAGGTGCATGTCTTTGGAGGTGGGAGGAAGCCGGAGTACCCGGAGGGAACCCACGCAGTCACGGGGAGAACATGCAAACTCCACACAGAAAGATGCCGAGCCCGGGATTGAACCCAAGACTACTCAGGACCTTCGTATTGTGAGGCAGACGCACTAACCCCTCTTTCACCGTGCTGCCCCACTTTGATAGTATTTATGGTAATGACAGCCACTAGAAGGCACACTTTGATAGTATGTATGCTAATAACAGCCACTAGATGGCACACTTTGATAGTATTTATGCTAATAACAGCCACTAGAAAGCACACTTTGATAGTATTTATGCTAATAACAGCCACTAGAAGGCACACTTTGATAGTATTTATGCTAATAACAGCCACTAGATGGCACACTTTGATAGTATTTATGGTAATGACAGCCACTAGAAGGCACACTTTGATAGTATTTATGGTAATGACAGCCACTAGATGGCACACTTTGATAGTATTTATGCTAATAACAGCCACTAGGAAGCACACTTTGATAGTATGTATGGTAATAACAGCCACTAGATGGCACACTTTTGATAGTATTTATTCTAATAACAGCCACACGATGGCACACTTTGATAGTATTTAAGCTAATAACAGCCACTAGGTGGCACACAATGAAAGTATTTATGCTAAAAACAGCCACGAGATGGCACACTTTGATAGTATATTGCTAATAACATTCAATAGATGGCACACTTTCATAGTTTTTATACTAATAACCATTTAGAGTATTATTGCTAATAACAGCCACAAGATGGCACACTTTGATAGTATTTATGCTCTAACAGCCACTAAAAAGCACACTTTGATAATATTTATGCTGATAACAGCCACTAGATGGCACACTTTGATAGTATGCATGCTAATAACGGCCATATAGGGTATGTATGCTAATAACAGCCACTAAATGGCACACTTTGATAGTATTTAAGCTAATAACAGCCACTAGGTGGCACACATTGAAAGTATTTATGCTGATAACAGCCACTAGATGGCACACTTTGATACTATCTTTGCTAATAACAGCCACTAGATGGCACATTTTGATAGTATGTATGCTGATAACAGCCAATAGATGGCATAATTTTATAGTAGTTATGTTCATAGATGGCACATTTTAATAGTATGTATGCTAATAACAGCCACTAGAAGGTACACTTTGATAGTATTTATGCTAATAACAGCCACTAGATGGCACACTTTGATAGTATTTATGCTAATAACAGCCACTAGATGGCACACTTTGATAGTATTTATGCTAATAACAGCCACTAGATGGCACACTTTGATAGTATTTATGCTAATAACAGCCACTAAATGGCACACTTTGATAGTATGTATGCTAATAACAGTCAATAGAAAGCACACTTTGATAGTATTTATGCTAATAACAGCCACTAGATGGCACACTTTGATAGTATTTATGCTAATAGCAGCCACTAGATGGCACACTTTGATAGTATTTATGCTTATAACAGCTACTAAATGGCACACTTTGATAGTATGTATGCTAATAACAGTCAATAGAAAGCACACTTTGATAGTATTTATGCTAATAACAGCCACTAGATGGCACACTTTGATAGTATTTATGCTAATAGCAGCCACTAGATGGCACACTTTGATAGTATTTATGCTTATAACAGCTACTAAATGGCACACTTTGATAGTATGTATGCTAATAACAGTTTTAGACCAATCAGAGAAAGTATGGCCGTAGTATCTCCTAAACTACAGGGTGCCATGTTTGCTACCAACTTTGAAACCCATCCATCCCTCCATACATCTTCTACCGCTTTTTCCCTTACGGGGTCGCGGGGGGTGCTGGAGCCTATCTCAGCTGCAATCGGGCGGAAGGCGGGGTACACCCTGGACAAGTCGCCACCTCATCGCAGGGCCAACACAGATAGACAGACAACATTCACACTCTCGGGACCATTTAGTGTTGCCAATCAACCTACAACTTTGAAACCGAGTCTAGTATTTATGCCAACAGCCCACTTAGATAGTATCCATGTAAATAACAGCCTTTAGAGGGCGCACTTGTTCATGCTAATAACACATTTTACTGTAACCATGCTGCAACATTGTCACTATCAGCGTAAAGTTAAGTAATCATGTCATTTTTTTAGTGTCCACGTGCACTTTCTAGTTTTGTGCGTAAATAAACTAAACCAACACCGGATGCAGTGTACTTCACACAAAGTAAACATGAATAAGACATATACAAAACATCAAAATATGCATCATTTAACCAAATATTTCATATTGGGCCTTTGTTGCTGTCCGTGGTGCTGAAAAACATAATATGCATCATTTAAACAAATATTTCATATTGGGCCTTTGTTGCTGTCCATGGTGCTGAAAAACATAATATGCATCATTTAAAAAAACATTTCAGTGTTCATTTGTTGCTGTCCATAGTGCTGAAAAACATAATATGCATAATTTAAAAAAAACATTTCAGTGTTCATTTGTTGCTGTCCATGGTGCTGAAAAACATAATATCATGCATCATTTAAAAAAACATTTCAGTGTTCATTTGTTGCTGTCCATGGTGCTGAAAAACATAATATCATGCATCATTTTTAAAAACATTTCAATGTTCATTTGTTGCTGTCCGTGGTGCTGAAAAACATAATATTATGCATCATCTAAAAAACTTTGTGTTCGTTTGTTGCTGTCCATGGTACTGAAACTCTCAGCCCCTCAAAGCACATGTGTCGTGTAAATGAGCTCCAAAAAGTCCACGCTTGATCACGTCGCGCGTCTGTTGGTGAGCTGTGACCCCGTGAAGGCGTGGCAGCCAATAAAGGAGCACCCAGGCCGGCAATAAACTAAAACGCAACATGTGATGAGGATGACGTCACTGGCGCACAGTGACGGCTGCTACTAAACGGAGGCTGCAGGAAATGAGGGCGCAAAAAGACGCTGCTGCTTGCACCGCCTGGACACACACACACACACACACACACACCCCGGTGGGATTGTTTTCACTTTGGAAGGACGTGTTCTTTATTTTCACCCAGGACTCGTTTGGTAAGTTCATATTTCTTAACTTTAATAATAACACTGTGTAGAAAAATGTTTGTTTTTGCTTCAAACATTTGATAGTGCAAAAATGCATTCATGTATTTGGTGAACTTGCACAATCTGACATCAAAATACTTGAACTGTTTGCAAGATCATTGTTTTGTTGTACTTGTCAGAGGCATTCATTGAATATGTTTGTATTTCATTGTTGCATTTGGAACATTTCTACATTTAGAACTAGAGAAATGGTCTTCACGAGCTGAGTTTGAGTATCTCACCAAAGGGTCAAATAATATTTGCTTAAACTCTCAGTACATGTAAAGTATATTAATGTGTCAATGTGCACATCAGACCATATGCATCTATTTAATGAAACATTAGCATAGTAAAAACCACACAGTTTGAAGTGAACTATATTTATAAAGTGAGAAAGGCATTACTGACATGTTTAAAGCTACATTTACACCAGTGTGGGCGGGTCAAGTGTCTTGCACAACGGCAGTGACTGGATTTGAACCAGGAACCCTCAAGTTTCCGGATGGCTGCTCTACCATCCGAGCCATGAAATATTGCCGGTCAAAGTAGCTCCAATAGTGGAAAAAACCTGCTCTAGAAATAAATGCAAGCTAAAACTACAAGACGCAGATGAACAATATTTTTTGTCTTTGATTTTTGGAATAGAAAAGATGAGTTGTGCTTACCAACATTTATTAAGTCCTGCATGGCAAAACAAGCGTCTTATCTTTGTTTAGGTTAAAGTACAGTCAAGCTCTAAAAATGAGCATTAGAAAAAGAAGTAACTTTTTGACATTTTTATTGTGTAGAACAGGGGTAGGGAACCTATGGCTCGAGAGCCAGATGTGCCTCTTTTGATGACTGCATCTGGCTCTCAGATCAATCTCAAATCCCGGCCGAGTCATACCAAAGACTATAAAAATGGGACCCATTGCTTGACACTCAGCATCAAGGGTTGGAATTGGGGGTTAAATCAACAAAAATGATTCCCGGGCGTGGCACCGCTGCTGCCCACTGCTCCTTCACCTCCCAGGGGGTGAACAAGGGGATGGGTTAAATGCAGAGGACAATTTTCACCACACCTAGTGTGTGTGTGACAATCATTGGTACTTTAACTTTACTTTAAGTAATGAATAATTCCCCTGGTAATCACAGTGTTAAAAATAATGTTCAAAATATAAAACATTCTCATGCATTTTAATCCATCCATCCGTTTTCTACCGCACCTGTTCAAGAAGTCGCATTAAAGGTAAGAAGTATTTTATTTATTATTGGTTAGCTTCAGAATAACAATGTTATTAAAAAGAATAAGAGACTCATTATGCTCTAAAAATGTTGGTCTTACTTAAAAATGCACGCATTTAGTTGTATTCACTGTTAAAAAATATTATATGGCTCTCACGGAAATACATTTTAAAATATTTGGCTTTCATGGCTCCCTCAGCCAAAAAGGTTCCCGACCCCTGGTGTAGAAGGTTGCAGAGAGAGCTGTCAAAATGAACGAGTTAACTCATGTGATTAACCACAAAAGTCATCGCATTAATCACGAACACACTTGGATTAATCATGGAACAAGCTATTTCGCCTTAAGTGCTCTATATCAGAAGAAAAATGAGTAAGGAAACTCCAAAATAAATTCTGACATACCTTTAGATAAAAGTCTTAAATAAATGACATTTAAGTCAAACCTTTAAAAGCCTTCCTGGATGACATTCTCACCATAAAATTGCATTTGTGTGCACATATTGGATGCTTTTCTTGAATTATGCAAGCCAGTTATGCCAATCCAAAATGTGACACATCTTAATATTTGCATATATTTTATAATGCATCTTTATTGGCAGCGGTGCTTGTATTGTTTGAGGTGTGTCCTGTTAAAGTCTACTTGAGGACTATGTTGTCCACAGCAGAGGACATCCACACCCACACCCACGCACAGGATGCTGTCGTCCTTCAAAGCCCTGCTGCTGCTGTCCGCGCTGTGCACGCCGTCCTCCAGCCTCTGTCCCCGCTTGTCCCACGGACGTTTTTCCCTGCTGTGTGACCGCCAGATGGCCGTCGGCTTCCGGGGCGACGACGACGACCTGGCCGGATACGCCGTGGAGGACGAGGGCTGGGGGTCCCTCCTGCAGTCGGCGGAGCGCCTCTCGGCTTCCCCGGAGTCCGAGAGTCGGGAGAAAAGAACTTACAACGCGGCCAAGTCGCGCTTCCAGAGCCGGGCGAAGCTGCGGGGGCCTCTACTGCGCAGCCGCGGCAAAGCGGAGCGCAGGAGCCGGCTGACTTTGTCCTTGGACGTGCCGACCAACATCATGAATGTCCTCTTCGACGTGGCCAAAGCCCACAACATGCGCGCGAAGGCGGCAGAGAACGCTCGTCTGCTCGCTCAGATCGGCCGGAGGAAGTAGAATAACTTTTATTTTTTCTTTAAAGAAACTTTATTTGCGTCAACAACTTCTTCTACTCTTGTTTAGTTTTTTTTAAACTTTATTTCAACAACAATTATCCCATACTTGCCAACCTTGAGACCTCCGATTTCGGGAGGTGGGGGCGTGGTCGGGGGTGGGGCAGGGCGCGGTTGGGGGCGTGGTTAAGAGGGGAGGAGTATATTGACAGCTAGAATTCACCAAGTCAAGTATTTCATACATTTTATATATATATATATATATATATATATATATATATATATATATATATATATATATATATATATATATATATATATATCTACATCCTGAAATATGCAAACAAAACTGTGTTTAGATAATTGATACTTCAAACTTGCATAAATAAATCTTAAGAAATATAACATAACTTGGCTTCTGAGAGCTTCAAAATGTAATGAATAAAATGCTAAAGATGTTGATAAACAAGCAATTATTTTAATAATTAAATATGGTCATTTTAAATGAATTATTATGATAATTTAAAATTAATTATTTCAAATATGTTTATTTTAATGTATAATTCTAATGCCTGGATGTAATAAGGAGTCAGAAAAAATAAAAATAAAAATACAATAAATTTTGATGTTTTTAGCAAAATAGAGTAAAAATGTATTTAGTTTTTTTTTTTTTTTTTAATTAATAAATATATTTATTTTTAGGTAAGATAAACATCCATCCATCCATCCATTTTCTACCACTTATTCCCTTTGGGGTCGCGGGGGGCGCTGGAGCCTATCTCAGCTACAATCGGGCGGAAGGCGGGGTACACCCTGGACAAGTCGCCACCTCATCGCAGTAAGATAAACATAATAATACAATTTATCTCTTGTCTGGATGATTTAGTTCTTGTCACCCTGTTGTCCTCCCGTTGTGAAAAAAGGCTGTCCTCACTCAGGTCCGCATGGAGCTGGAGGGGGCGTGGTCTCCAGCTCCGGCTGAAAATCGGGAGATTTTCGGGATAATATTTGTCCCGGGAGGTTTTCGGGAGAGGCGCTGAATTTCGGGAGTCTCCCGGAAAATTCGGGAGGGTTGGCAAGTATGAATTATCCCCATATTATTTCATCATTATTACTACAAATAATCTCCAAGTATTATTTTTTAAATGTATTCCAACAACCTCGTAGTATTATTCATTAGATTTATACTTCCACATGCCTCACTTTGAAAAGTTGTCAAAGGGTCAAAGGTCACCGCTCCATCAAGACAATAAACGAAAAGTGGATTTCATGTTTGTCATGTAATTATGTCAACAATATTGTTCTAGAAATATGAATATACGTTATATACCATTAATATACCTCTTGCAGGCCAACATGACTTTCTTTAAAAGTGGAATATCTTTTTGATTGTGACTGATTTCATCCTTTCATTTTCAATTCATTCGCAAGATGAGAGTTTTGGTTTATGAGAGTTGAGAAGATGACAACACATGACAATGTGTGCTCATCAGAGGGGTTATTTTTATACCGGGAAACAAAAGATTATTTTTCCCTAAATAAAGCAGAAGTGTCAAACTAAATGTCGCTGTCACTCTTTTGTCCTCACAGGCAAACATTTCATGTTCATCCATTTTCACAGCTTGTCCCTTTCGGGGTCGCGGAGCCTATCTCATTTCAAGACACAATATCAAGTATTCATGGAAAATAAAGTTGAATAATGAACAGAAAACGTTTGAATTCAAATGAATAGGAAAGCATGTAACGCAGTCAATGTGTTGCACTTTAATACATGCTGACTCTGGCATACACGAGACACTGCTCTCTAGTGGCTAAAAGGTGTAATTGCACAAATAAATGTTGTTGCCCCTCCCAGCTTGATGCGTGTGACGTAAATATAAATACATCTGATGACGTCATTGTTGTCACCAGCAGCTATCTTCGCTTTGAAGTCACATTTTTTTCCAGACACCATCACGCTTTACAAACATAAAAATGGCACGTCACTATCTAGATGCCACGTGACACCAGTTTGCTGACATTAAGCGCCCTCCTGATTTGCTGTTGCTTCTTTTTCAAGATGGAATCAAAGCAGGTGAAATTTAATCAACTCATCTCGTTGTTGCACATAAAACTGCATTTTTTTGGGCCTGCTGCAATGCAAGCAGTCCATATTATTATTGCTCATACTTTAAATTGTATTATTATAATTCCGTATATATATATATATATATATATATATATATAGTAATGAAATCACAGTTGTTCTAACTGTACTGTACTTGCTGCTTACTTAAAAAAAAAATAACACTTACCTTTCACTATTTGAGTAGCCTTTGTTCTGCCATTTGAGTACTGGTGAGCGATCTCTGAATCCGGGAACATATCCTTCACGGATTTGTTGAAAACATCCGCAAATGAGAACGGGATGTTGCTTGCAGCTATCAGCATAGCCATATTTGTCTCGGCATAAGTTACACCCTCGGGTCTCCATTTAGCGAGGTGGCCCATAATACTGGGCTGGGACCGGTGCTGCGTTGCCGTCGCCTTGTGCTTCTCTGACCGTTCATGAGTGACTATATCCATTCGGCCACCGAGTTCAATGGAGAAGTCTGATCTACAAAATTTGCAGGCAGCATACCCCTTCCCCTTCGAGCTGTCCTGGATAAACTGAAATTCTTGTTTCCAATCATTTTGGAACTTGCAAGCGTACTTCTTCTTCTTACTCGTCGTCGCCATGACCGTCTCTTCTTCGTTCCCTCCATCAGTGTGTGAATGTGTGTGTGAATGGGTAAATGTGGAAGTAGTGTCAAAGCGCTTTGAGTACCTTGAAGGTAGAAAAGCGCTATACAAGTACAACCCATTCGTCTCTGTTATGTTTTTGGACATTACTACTGGCCGTAGTTTTGAAGCAATGCATGATGGGAATCCGGATGTTATGTGTCAGTCTATTAACGTTCCGGCTGGAATAAACACACGCTGAGAAATAGTTTCGTGCCTGCCTACTTTATGGGTTATAGATAAACCTATGGATAACGGAGACATACAGGTAAAAGCCAGTAAATTAGAATATTTTGAAAAACTTGATTTATTTCAGTAATTGCATTCAAAAGGTGTAACTTGTACATTATATTTATTCATTGCACACAGACTGATGCATTCAAATGTTTATTTCATTTAATTTTGATGATTTGAAGTGGCAACAAATGAAAATCCAAAATTCCGTGTCTCACAAAATTAGAATATTACTTAAGGCTAATACAAAAAAGGGATTTTTAGAAATGTTGGCCAACTGAAAAGTATGAAAATGAAAAATATGAGCATGTACAATACTCAATACTTGGTTGGAGCTCCTTTTGCCTCAATTACTGTGTTAATGCGGCGTGGCATGGAGTCGATGAGTTTCTGGCACTGCTCAGGTGTTATGAGAGCCCAGGTTGCTCTGATAGTGGCCTTCAACTCTTCTTTGTTTTTGGGTCTGGCATTCTGCATCTTCCTTTTCACAATACCCCACAGATTTTCTATGGGGCTAAGGTCAGGGGAGTTGGCGGGCCAATTTAGAACAGAAATACCAAAGTCCGTAAACCAGGCACGGGTAGGTTTTGCGCTGTGTGCAGGCGCCAAGTCCTGTTGGAACTTGAAATCTCCATCTCCATAGAGCAGGTCAGCAGCAGGAAGCATGAAGTGCTCTAAAACTTGCTGGTAGACGGCTGCGTTGACCCTGGATCTCAGGAAACAGAGTGGACCGACACCAGCAGATGACATGGCACCCCAAACCATCACCCAACCATGCAAATTTTGCATTTCCTTTGGAAATCGAGGTCCCAGAGTCTGGAGGAAGACAGGAGAGGCACAGGATCCACGTTGCCTGAAGTCTAGTGTAAAGTTTCCACCATCAGTGATGGTTTGGGGTGCCATGTCATCTGCTGGTGTCGGTCCACTCTGTTTCCTGAGATCCAGGGTCAACGCAGCCGTCTACCAGCAAGTTTTAGAGCACTTCATGCTTCCTGCTGCTGACCTGCTCTATGGAGATGGAGATTTCAAGTTCCAACAGGACTTGGCGCCTGCACACAGCGCAAAATCTACCCGTGCCTGGTTTACGGACCATGGTATTTCTGTTCTAAATTGGCCCGCCAACTCCCCTGACCTTAGCCCCATAGAAAATCTGTGGGGTATTGTGAAAAGGAAGATGCAGAATGCCAGACCCAAAAACGCAGAAGAGTTGAAGGCCACTATCAGAGCAACCTGGGCTCTCATAACACCTGAGCAGTGCCAGAAACTCATCGACTCCATGCCACGCCGCATTAACGCAGTAATTGAGGCAAAAGGAGCTCCAACCAAGTATTGAGTATTGTACATGCTCATATTTTTCATTTTCATACTTTTCAGTTGGCCAACATTTCTAAAAATCCCTTTTTTGTATTAGCCTTAAGTAATATTCTAATTTTGTGACACACGGAATTTTAGATTTTCATTTGTTGCCACTTCAAATCATCAAAATTAAATGAAATAAACATTTGAATGCATCAGTCTGTGTGCAATGAATAAATATAATGTACAAGTTACACCTTTTGAATGCAATTACTGAAATAAATCAAGTTTTTCAAAATATTCTAATTTACTGGCTTTTACCTGTATATACCGGTAATAGTCTCCTTTTCAGGTGAGAGAGGACGCTAAAGGCACTGCCTTTAAGGCATGCCCCCAATATTGTTGTCTGGCTGGAAATCGGGAGAAATTCGGGAGAATGGTTGTCCCGGGAGATTTTTGGGAGAAGCACTGAAATTCGGGAGTCTCCCAGAAAATCCGGGAGGGTTGGCAAGTATGCGGATCGGCCAACGAACCTCCACAAAAGTTATACCGTCTGGGTGTAACATACAAGGTCGGCTGTATATACAAGGTCAGTTATATAACATACTGACTCGCACCGACGGCATAACTTTTAGTCGGGAACATTTCGTGTTACCATGGCGACGCTATTCACGAATGAAAAAAAATGGGCCAATTTAATGGGTACATGCCCTTTTAATGGAGGATGGCTTTTGAGACAAACGCCAAAAAGCCAAGGTTGCCTCCTCTTGTAGCTCAGCCATTCTTTCACATAGCTCGGTGCTTAACGTCTCATTTTGTTCACACACTTGCCTACTTCAACCCTGGCTAAAAAGTTTTCATGTCCAATGGTTGGTTTTGGCTGGATGGCCATCAGAAGGAGGCAAGCACCGTCTGGGTTTTCCCATTAAAAGTGGATGGCGTACGGTTAGTTTACTAGAGAGTGGAATCCCCGAAAATACACTTTTTTTTGGTGAGCAACCTGTCCTCACGGCTACTTCTTTTATCCCACTGTCTTGGGTTTTGGTGAAAACGTTGACACACATGTCCTCTCTCAGGAAATGTCACTTTTATGGAGGTAATGTGTCCCATTTCGCTTCTGTTGGCCCTCAAAGCCAAGAAAGTCAGCTAAATCTCTCATTGACTCCAATGTTAAATGTCGGCTCTAAAAAACACAAAAATTCACATTTTCCTACTCGCTTTATTGGAAATGTGAGAACACCTGAACATTCCCCAAACCCCTGAGGCGCTCACGGTCTTTACGAAAAGTCGATATCTCGAAGCGTTTGTCCACAATCAGACTTTGTTCCACAGGAAGTTTTTCAACAAATCCTACATAAAATGCTGTACACTTCCAAGATCCCGAGAGGGACAAGCGATAGAAAATGGATGGATGGATGGATGGATGGAGTGGTAGTTGTTTTTTTTGGAACAATAATTAATTATTGTATGCAGTAACAAACTGACACGATTGTTACTAAATACTTTCTAATACACTTCTGCCTTGGAGACTTTGTATGTATAAGTAATATGAGTTATATAATTATTAGATATTTGTTTACATTGACAAATGTGGTGTTTTAGACTGCAATATTGTTCAGTTTTTATTACGTATGACTAGCTTGTCTGCTTCGCTGTTTTGTAGCTGCTAGCTCCTAAGAAACTATTGCCTACCATGTTTACCTTTTGTAAATGACTTGACTAAAATAGAAGAAAATAGCAACCGTGTGTGCTTATTGGAGGACATTTAGAAGTTAACTGGCTGTCCAGCTTTGCACAAGTAAACACGCTGCAGAACTGCTTGTAGCTGACATAACACACATTTTACATGCACGCACATATCGATATTGGATCGGGACACAGACCCAAACACAAGCGAGCATCACAACGAATGCTATGACGATGAGTTTGTGTTAAATATAAAAGCAAACACCATCTTGTTTGTCCTCTTCTTCAGCTGGGAGACCTGGGAGTGACATTAGCAAACATCTAGAAGATTAAGCTGAACTCTGCAAGAGCATGGAAAGAAGTGGGAGGATTGTGAGGAGATGTTTGCGTCCATATGCACTTTTTCAGACAGTATGGTTAACGCGTCATAGCACGACTTCTTGTTTACCGTATTTTCCGCACAATAAGGCGCACCGGATTATAAGGCGCACCTTCAATGAATGGCATATTTCTAAACTTTGTTCATATTTAAGGCGCACCGGATTATAAGGCGCACCTATGCATCCATTAGATGGAGCTGCGCTAAAGGGAATGTCAACAAAATAATCAGATAGGTCAGTCAAACTTTATTAATAGATTACAAACCAGCGTTCTGACAACTCTGTTCACTCCCAAAATGAATAAACAGCTAATTTATTATTTTCCCCGAGGTAAAGTCAGTGACGTGGTGTTTTGTTTATCTTTTAACAACAGCAAGGTATAACATATAGTGCAACATTTATATCACATAGTGGAGGGGAACTTTTCCCTGATTCAATAAACACGTAAAAAACAGTGATACTGTTACGGTAAATCAAACGTTAGTGCAATCACAATATAGTAACACTCGAAATAGTGCAGAGCAATAACAATATATCAATAACTCAACGTTGCTCAAACGTTAATGTCACACAACACAACACACAAAATAAAAATGTAACGCTCACTTTATGAAGTTATTGCTCATCCACAAATCCCTCAAATTCTTCTTCTTCAGTGTCCGAATTAAACAGTTGGGCGGATATGGCATCCAACATGCCTGGCTCCGTCCCGTCGAAGTCGTCATTAATGGAGTCAGTGTCGCTGCTGCTCTATTCCCGTGTTCTACTGCGTGACTGATCGTCTTAAGTTTAAACTCTGCGTCGTAAGCGTGTCTCTTAATCGGAGCCATTTTGGAATATTTACATAAACAAACAAATGGAAATAAAACGGCACGCCTCGCGCAGTCATATATCCCAGCATGCACCGCGCGCTTCTTCTTCTTCTACGAGGGCGGCTGCTTACTGTAGAAGAACTTCTTCTTCTACGGGGGAAAATGAAGACGTGGGAAAATGAAGTCAGCGGCTGCTTACCGTAGTTGCGATTGATTGATTGATTGAAACCTTTACCTGTTGGAGGCTCAATATTGGTCCATATATAAGGCGCACCGGATTATAAGGCACACTGTCAGCTTTTGACAAAATTGGAGGTTTTTAGGTGCGCCTTATAGTGTGGAAAATACGGTACTTTTAGCTGATCAACAGAATTGTTGTCTTGCAGAGGTTGTGAGTAATGGTCAACTTCCTGGGGATTGAGCATGAAAACATTAATTCTTGTTAATATTTTTTATTTTGTCAGCATCTTAAAAACTATTTATACAACAAAAAAAACTTGAAATTACAGCTCTTCCTTTCTCATGTGTTTTTGAGTAGGTCACGACACGCTAAGCCACTCTATTCTTCTTTGGCCAATGGCGTCGCAATGAAGAGATGGTCGTCTGTTTGCTGAATATGCAACCTTTTGAACAATGCTACCTAATCATCTACACTGTAGCCAATGTTCTAGAAAAGTGCCAAAAAAATGGTGATTAACACAAAACCTTTTAGTACAAAACTATTTATTGATGGGCTCAGAAGGAGTGAATAAAGTTAAAGTAAGAATTGAGGAAGCCAGTGGGGTCTTCCAGCTGGGGGTAGTGACTGATGTGCTCGTCTAAAACGCTGACTGTTGACCGCTGCACCAGCTTCCTGCAGGAACCACGGTGGACACTTAATACCTCTCTTGCACCGGTAGTATTTGGAAGTGAGAGTATTTCTAGATGGTGTGTTTCTACTTCTAACAGAACAAAGTGATGGTGGGCAAGCTTTAATAGCTTTAAACCAGCATGAAATAAGATATGAAGGTGGAAACAGGAAAGGTACTCACTGGTAAAGACGGATGAAGCGTGGATGCGGGTTGACTGGATCCAGGGGGCCATAGATCATGTGCACTGAAAGACAAAATGGAGGGCAAGGTTTGACAGACAGAGCAAGGCAACACTGTTGGCAGAGGTATTATAAACCACAGGAAATTATTAAAGTAAACATATATTACAAACTATGAGCTACAGCGTTTACTGGATGCCATATTGATACACATAGCAAGAGTGCCAAACTTTACCCCAGATTACCAATATACCTGTGGTGGCGGGGGCGTGGCTACGGCTGTGGCCTATGTTACATTTTTGTATAATTTGCATAATTAGAGATGATGCATATATTTTCTATAGAAGGCAAAAAATTTGTATCGATTTATTAAAAATCAAATCTGTGTTATTAGTATTAACATATATCTTTATCTTATATCGTTTTGCTCTATTTTTTTCAATTGTTGCTGCTTGTTGTAAAATGTAACAGGCTACACTGAATGTATATATATAACATATACATATAAATATATATACACATAAATATATATATACACATGAATATATATATACACATAAATATATATATATATATATATATATATATATATATATATATATATACAGTATATATATTAGGGGTGTGGAAAAAATCGATTCGAATTCGAATCGCGATTCTCACGTTGTGCGATTCAGAATCGATTCTCTTTTTTTTTTTAAACGTTGTTTTTTTATTTTTTATTTCATTTTATTTTTTTTATTAATCAATCCAACAAAACAATACACAGCAATACCAGAACAATGCAATCCAATTCCAAAACCAAACCCGACCCAGCAACACTCAGAACTGTAATAAACAGAGCAATTGAGAGGAGACACAAACACGACACAGAACAAACCAAAAGTAGTGAAACAAAAATGTATATTATCAACAACAGTATCAATATTAGTTACAATTTCAACATAGCAGTGATTAAAAATCCCTCATTGACATTATCATTAGACATCTATAAAAAAAAAAAAGAAGAACAATAGTGTCACAGTGGCTTACACTTGCATCGCATCTCATAAGCTTGACAACACACTGTGTCCAATATTTTCACAAAGATAAAATAAGTCATATTTTTGGTTCATTTAATAGTTAAAACAAATGTACATTATTGCAATCAGTTGATAAAACATTGTCCTTTACAATTATAAAGGCTTTTTACAAAAATCTACTACTCTGCTTGCATGTCAGCAGACTGGGGTAGATCCTGCTGAAATCCTATGTATTGAATGAATAGAAAATCGTTTTGAATCAAGAAAAAAATCGTTTTTGAATCGAGAATCATGTGTATATATATATATATATACATATATATATGTATATATATATATATATATATATATATATATATATATATATATATATATATACCGACACCAGCAGATGACATGGCACCCCAAACCATCACCCAACCATGCAAATTTTGCATTTCCTTTGGAAATCGAGGTCCCAGAGTCTGAAGGAAGACAGGAGAGGCACAGGATCCACGTTGCCTGAAGTCTAGTGTAAAGTTTCCACCATCAGTGATGGTTTGGGGTGCCATGTCATCTGCTGGTGTCGGTCCACTCTGTTTCCTGAGATCCAGGGTCAACGCAGCCGTCTACCAGCAAGTTTTAGAGCACTTCATGCTTCCTGCTGCTGACCTGCTCCATGGAGATGGAGATTTCAAGTTCCAACAGGACTTGGCGCCTGCACACAGCGCAAAATCTACCCGTGCCTGGTTTACGGACCATGGTATTTCTGTTCTAAATTGGCCCGCCAACTCCCCTGACCTTAGCCCCATAGAAAATCTGTGGGGTATTGTGAAAAGGAAGATGCAGAATGCCAGACCCAAAAACGCAGAAGAGTTGAAGGCCACTATCAGAGCAACCTGGGCTCTCATAACACCTGAGCAGTGCCAGAAACTCATCGACTCCATGCCACGCCGCATTAACGCAGTAATTGAGGCAAAAGGAGCTCCAACCAAGTATTGAGTATTGTACATGCTCATATTTTTCATTTTCATACTTTTCAGTTGGCCAACATTTCTAAAAATCCCTTTTTTGTATTAGCCTTAAGTAATATTCTAATTTTGTGACACACGGAATTTTGGATTTTCATTTGTTGCCACTTCAAATCATCAAAATTAAATGAAATAAACATTTGAATGCATCAGTCTGTGTGCAATGAATAAATATAATGTACAAGTTACACCTTTTGAATGCAATTACTGAAATAAATCAAGTTTTTCAAAATATTCTAATTTACTGGCTTTTACCTGTATATATATATACATATACATATATATATATATATATATACACATACATACATACTGTACATACATACATATATATATATATATATACATACATACATACTGTACATACATACATATATATATATATATATATATATATATATATATATATATATATATTAGGGCTGCAACAACTAATCGATTAAATTGATTAAAATCGATTATAAAAATAGTTGGGGATTAATTTAGTCATCGATTTGTTGGATCTATGCTATGCACATGCGCTGAGGCTAGTTTTTATTTTATTTTTATTTTTTATTTTTTAACCTTTATTTATAAACTGCAACATTTACAAACAGCTGAGAAACAATAATCAAAATAATAGGGGTGTAACGGTACGTGTATTTGTATCGAACCGTTTCGGTACGGGGGTTTCGGTTCGGTGCGGAGGTGTACCGAACGAGTTTCCACACGGACATATTAAGTAGCGTACTGCGCGTTGTGTAAACAATACTCAAAATGCCGGACATTTGAGGAATTTAAGAAACTCCGCCTTGACAGCTCCGCAAAAGAGGACATGTCCGGTGAAAAGAGGACGTATGGTCAGTCTATCCTAGCCCTTTAGCTGCTAGCATGCTAGCAAAAGAGGACATGTTCGGGCTAGGTCCTGACCATACGTCCTCTTTTCACCGGACATGTCCTCTTTTGCGGGGATGTCCGGGCAGTGTTTCTTAAATGCCTCAAATGTCCGGCATTTTGAGTTAGGGTTGCGTGTATTTTCAATGTACGTTAAGGGTTAAGAAGGTAAAAAACAAAACAAATTGCGCGCGCAGCTGCATTCGTGAGGGAGGGGGAGAGACAGAGAGAGCGAGAGAGTTGTGATAAACGCGCATGCATCGTCAGGCTCTGCTTTTTATCGATAGATTTTTTAGATTTAATTTTTTATTATGTATAGCAGGGGTGTCAAAAGTGTGCATTTTTGTAACATTTTCCTTGTTTTATTTGGCAAGTTGAAAGAACATGACGCCAGTATGCTGGTTTTTTTCAATAAAATACTGGAAAGGATAGAAATGTAGTTTGTCTCTTTTATCCGATTATTAATCGAAGTAATAATCGACAGATTAATCGATTATCAAATTAATCGTTAGTTGCAGCCCTAATATATATATATATATATATAAATACGTATATATATATATATATATATATATATATACATATATATATATATACATATATATATATATATATATATATATACATATATATATATATATACATATATATATATACATATACATATATATATATACATATACATATATATATATACATATACATATATATATATACATATACATATATATATATACATATACATATATATATACATATATATATATGTATATATATATATATATATGTATATATATATATATATGTATATATATATATATATATATATATATATATATATATATATGTATATATATATATATATATACATATATACATATATATACATATATATACATATATATATATATATATATATATATATATATATATATATATATATAGATATATAGATATATATAAATAACCTAACATTTTTTTTAAAGGTAAACATCATTTTTAAGTGGCGGCTTTTGTTTTGTCGTGGCGTAGGGTAGGGTAAACCTTGAATGCTGTGAAGGTGTATGTTTTCACTTACAGGGTACAAAGGTGGATGTGAGGGCACCAACCCATCTCTCTCTGTGCTTTAACCTCTGGTTGATGTACTGCAGAACACTAAAAACAAAGCAAAATAAAAATACAATTACATTTCCCCGTGATAAACAGCAGTATTTAAGAGAAATTTTAATCTCCCACGCCAAATAATTTGGTTAAGAAAATGTTGATTCCGGTTGCAAAAATCCTTGAAATTGCCACAAATACACCAAGAGTGAAAGCTACTAGAATTTAAGCCATGTTTACTTCCGTAAACACATAAGAGAGCATGTGTAACATTATGGCATCATTTGCGTATGCGAGTCACTTGAGTTACTGTAAGTGTCGTTGAAACTTAAACTTAATATTTTTGTTTTAAGGGTTAATATTTTTTGTTGAAAATTATTATGGTTGTGAATTCATGCTACATTTTTTTGTAAATAAGACACATTTTGTTTACTATAAAAAGAGCGATTTATTTCCTTTGTTAAACCGCTATTCTCGCGAGGTTTTGGTTTGGAGGTTGCGAGACCTACATTCGCCCAGACATGCAAAGGACTTTGAGCGAGCCATCAGCAGCAGCAAGAACATTTAGCTAGCTGAACAAGGTATTTTGTCATATTGTGTCGAATTGTTCTGTATATTAATAAAGTACATTGGTTTAATTATTGTACGCTCATTTAGTATGCACAAGACTGAAATATTTGCTGCCCAAGAACCTCCGAAGTGGCAGGCGGCCACGAGGTAGCTATTTTGTTTAGCACTTTATTTGCCTGTGACTGAACTATGTCTAAAGCATTGTATTTCATGTCTTGTCCTGTAGTTTTCACGGCATAAACCCAAGTAAAGAGCCCGTCTTTAAGAAGCCGTGCCTGTGTTGTCATTTCGGAGCCACAGTTACTATTCTGTTTACTTTGGAACTTTTTTTTTTGTAGTGTGAACAACTACATGACAAGATCAGGGTTAGCAAAAAGTCACCCTGCAGTGTGGACATAGCCTAAGAACCTTAATGTAAACACACACACCTGTCCAAAACCAGGTTTCCATCATTGTATCGCAGACCCGTCCACATGTCCCAGAATTCGGCGTCTGTGGGTTGCGTGTACGGCCCAAAAACCTCCCCGATCCTGCCAGTGTAGAGAAACAACAACAATGAGTTTTGTACATGTTCGAGATGTAACAATATGAACATGTCATATCAGTTATTGTGACCAAAATAATCAGTTATCATTATCACAATATTGTTGAATGTGCTCAAAAGCGACACACTGAAATATTTTAACTATAGTCCATGAGCCAAAACCCTAAAATCGGCCTCCTGCAATCGAACAGGCGGGCAAAACGTTGGGATTGGCCAAGCTTTTTGAAGGTTCACTGCAGCGTCAATTTCCCAAGTTGATTTGAAACAATAAAATATGTTGATTTTTGAGTTTTGTTGTGATTACAACAGTACTGATGTCGGTTATATTATTTTGGTAATTCAGCAGCAAAGCCATAATGTACTTTACTCACTACATCTTAGCCTTCTTAACCTTGGATGTGTAAATAAACCAATAAAAATGTTACCCTGTATAATGTGATTCACAAAAGTCCTCTCTTTGCTACTTCCCATTAACAGCGGTATTAAAGACCATTTTCTTACTTGCTCGCTCATGCACCCAGAGGAATTGGCGCCAACTGGTGGTGCAAACAAATATTATCTGCAGGGCCTTTTGGCAACTGCAAAGGTAATTTAAATCATTAGTAGTGGCACACAAATGATGAAATTTGCAACATTGGAGAATGGCCACTATTGGTGAATAGCATTTTTATGGTCAAAATCGTGAATGCATTTTAAATATTGTTAAAATACTCCTTTGCAAAGGTTATCATGCCAATTAATAATCTGGACATAGGAATAATAAAATAGCAACTATAATTTTCCCTTTTGATTGCGATTGGTAGTCTGGCTCACAGACTACTAGGGATGCACCGATCAATCGGTATCAGTCGATTTTCGTGAAAAAGTCTATGATCCCCATTATCGATTACCGTTTTTTAATGCCGATCAACTAACGCTGATCTCTTCTGGCTGACACTGGATTTATTTTTAGTCCTGTAGCTGACATGCGGCTAACAGCTAATTGTGTGTCTCAGGGCACAATGTGGAGCCGTTTCCTTAAGATAAAAATAATTATCTCCATTACATCAAATAAATTGCATTTCTTAGTGTCTCAAGAATCATCATCAAGTATCACTGGGCGACAAGGCTAAACATAATACACACCAAGAGAAAGCCAGGAGCAGGCATGCTAATAGTTAAGCTAACCTCTAAGCTACCTTTAAACAGCACAAGAATAGGTGCTTTGTAAAGTTTAAGAAGTGTAGAATGAAGCACGTTATAGCAGAAAGTTAGCGGTTGTATCAAGAAATTAACAAATAGATGATTAAGAGTTACAGAGAAGGTAACATAGTAAGTTGGTGTGTCAGTATTAGGAATGTAACGATTAATGATATTTAAAACAACCACTGTAAACGTCCTGACTCCTATTATTACGGTTTTACATTAAAGTTATGGAAAAAATTGAGATGATAACTGCACTTTGATAAACTCACAAACCGACTGGCGCCAGCTCGCTAACTTAAATGCTGACATAAAAACAAGAGACAATAATGTATTTTTTTTAATGAAGAAACGACATACACCAATCTAAACTTATACAAACAAATTGTTTGTTTGAGCAACTAAGTAATTCAATTGTGCACATTGAATCTACAAGCTGTGCTCTCTTGAGACAGGAAGATCATTCTATACTCAGAGGAATACAAGACGGAGGTGTTCTTATGGTACGTTCAAGGACTGCTGAACAGAGTAGGACAATGCCCACCAGAAATAAATAACAATATTAGATTTTATTTGTTACACACTTTTCATTTAAAAAAACAACCACTTAGTGCTACAGTACAAACCAATATTTAAAAGAATTAAAGCTTAATTAAAACATAAAAAATACTAAGACTAAAACTCTATCGATGAAACATAAGCAATACAAAACATGAAAAACAGTGGGTTTTCTAACAGTGCGTCTATTTATTTTAGTTATTTAAAAAAAAAAAAACTTGGTCAAAAGAGTTCAGTGTGTTTATCAGTACTTTTTTAGCACATTCAACTATACTGCGATAATATTAAACATGATAATTTTGGTCACAATATTTGTGATATGACATGTTCATACGGTTACATCCAGGAGTAAACAACACGAAATAGGAGGGCAATTCGATCCATAATTTGGTGGTGCTAATACCAAAGGTAGTATCAGTATACGAACAAATACTAGTGTGACTTATTTTCTCAAAATCTTTTTTTTGTTGTTTTTGTTGATATTAACAAATTCAGGGAGTAAATCCCTGGACAGATTTGAATGAAAAATAGACAGTAGGTTTTACTAATGTTTAGTGTCTACTATTGACTCTATTTTTATCAAACAATTATTTAAAATACTACAGAATAAGGAACTAGTTTAAATATTGTGTTGATGTTTTTAAACCCTTAGTATCACTCATTATAAATACAATGAAACGTTTACAGTTAATACATTTGATCAATTTTGGTATCAGACAATGTTACTCATGGATGATCAGTACCAGAATCATCAGCATAAAACCCTGATCAGAATGTCCCTAATTTGAAACAAGTTGTATTGATTTATTTCTTTAAATGTATCTTCTTCCATTTAGATTTGGAGTAAGACATTTGCAATGAGGAAAGACGTTAATGTGTTTTGTATTCAAATTAGCATTTAAGATAGTGGGAGATTACTGTGTTAGCTGCTTCTCAAGGAATTGAGCAGTATTGCCGTAAATTAATCTAAAGTCAAATAATTAATCACGGTTTTACGATAATTACAATTGAAAACGGTAATACTATAACTCATGAATCTTACCGCGGTTTATCATTATAACGTTAAATGTTACATTCTTTGTTGGTATAGAAAATGTCTTGCTGGACTAGACTGACCCCTTCTGGAAGATCTTGTAGTTGGTGAGACGCATCAGGACTGGAGCCAGGAAACTGGAGTCCTTGAGGAGCTTTGGGAGACAAAATGGATCTCACTGAGACAACCTGTCATCAATTAAAGTGACCCAATTAAGGCTTTGTGGAAGGGCTATAACGGGACTGACCATCTGCAGCAGGCGAGGGTGGTGGGCTTCTGGAAATAAGCCTGTGGGAACCCCAAGAGAACTAGATTACAATGGTGAACCAGAACTTTTCAGAATATGTGTGTAGAGAAAACTTGCCTCCATTGGAGAGACACAGGCTGTTGATGGTGAGGTGACCAGTGCGGTTCTGGTCACTCCTGTCCCAAAGAGATAAACAGTCAGTGAAATCATTTCAGTCCTCCTGAATGAGAACCTTTGTTGTAACCAAACTCACCTGTAGAGCAGCTCAAGCGCCACTGTGTCTCCATAGTCATGTGAAACCAGGTTGACGCGCTGATTGGCCAGACCCATGTGAGCCAGCAGGGCTTCCACCATGCTAGCTTGCTCAAAGATGGAGTACTTGTGTGGTCGCTAAGCAAAACAAATTGACTAATAAAAGGTAATATGTTGATTGACAGATTGGCTTACTCACAGGCTTGTCGCTGAAGCCAAAACCCAAGAAGTCTGGCGCTATGACCCGGTTGAAGCGCTGAGTGAGAGGCTCCCAAATCTATTAGACATGTTGTGTTATGATTACAAAAACATTAACCAAGCGTTTTCTATTTTGGTGATCTCACCTTGTTCCAGTCATAGCTGGAGGTGGGGAAGCCGTGGAGAAGGACGACAATGTCAGAGCTCCCCAAAGCGCCATGAGAGTCTGTGGGGACACACACCAACACACAAACCTTGCACTGACTGACTTGGAAAATGGAGGGCAGCAGAAGCATGTTACGAAAAATGAGAAATACACTAGTGATGCTTTTTGAGGCTGCCAACCTGCTCGTTTCTCTCAGTAAAACAAAGTGATTGTAGATTATTATTGAAAAAACAAAGCACATTATTTCCAGAATAGATATACATTTACATACATCAGTGAGGTGTGGTCATATTCATGACTGGTGTGGCACTGACTCTTTTTTATGAAACTTTCAAGTCTCGTGCTCTAATCGATGCTAAACACCCTGGCATAAACACTCTACGCTGTTGGTTAGGGCCACGGCCACCAGGGGGCCACACATGATTATGGCGACTGGTCACTTCATTATCTGATCATCACTTGGTTGGTACGCTCTGCAGGTGCCCGCTTGTTCTACTTTGATGGACTGAATTACGTCATAGATCAAATTATATTATACTGGTTTCTGCTAAGCTTCTATTCTGCTGTGAGTCAACATGTCTTTTAATAGTTTTAGTTTGGTTTAGCAGCATCGCGGCCGTGTCCGTTCAAAAGCCCGTGGAGATAATTGCTAATTTATCATCGCTTTGAATGCCATCAATAGAACCTTGATTTAACCAGATAAGAAACCCATTGAGATCAAGATCTCTTTCACAAGGGTGACCTGGCCAAGAGGTCAACAGCACATGTCACAGAGCAGTTTCAAAAAAGTAATACGTTGGGACATACATTTTAAAATACATAAAAGAGAACTGTAAAACAATAAAGATTTGCACCTTTTAAAAACACATACACTGCAAAAGTCTCTTGCTGTTTGTCCCTCAGGACAGAACGGAAGTCTCCAAATGGAAGTAGTTCAGTGAGTTTCAGTTTCGTCTGCAATGCATTCCATGCCATAGGAGCAGCAATGCCAAAAGCTCTTTTGCCAAATTCAGTCGGTACATGGGGAACAGTTAAGACATACACATTGTTAGAACGTAATGCATAAGAGCTGTTTTTTCTTTGCAACAAAGTACACAAGTATGGAGGTATTAAACCTAAAAGAGCCTTATAAATGACAGTCAGCCAATGTGTGTATCTGCGTGCACTCAATGAAGATAAGTCTGACTTCATATACAGTTGACAATGGTGGGTGAGACTACGACAGCCAGTAACAAATCTTAGTGCTGAGTGAAAAACAGTGTCCAAGGACTGGAGGCATTTAGATGAAGATTAGACCATTATGATAGATGAACGTATTTCTAAAACAACCCTGCTATTTAAACTTACAATGGAACCAAACGTTCCCTAATGATAGCACGTCTAAAAAAACCAGCAGTTTTTATTTTCCAATTTATTGTGTTTTGTTTACTTTTTCGAATAATACTGAAGCGGCATAGAAGTTTTGAATGGGCTTCTGTGCGGTAAGAGATAATTAACAAATGTCTGTTCCCCTTTGACTTATCAACATATTTGTATTCCCTTTCATATAAATGTATCTGGAATATAAACTCGACTACTGAACATATTGGAATGAACTGAATTGTAGTTATCAATTTAGTCTTTTTGTTTATTGTTCTTACATGATTATTTTTTGTGAATACAATTCTTTACATAACTTGTAAACTATGAATTATACATTATTTAAGAATATCCAATTATAAACGTACTTGAAATACTTTGCTAGTTGTGTTTTTAATGCAGTCAGTCAGGCTCTCATAGCCAAATGCACTTATGGTTACTAAGAGCGACATATTGCTGTTAATTGGATCTACGCAAAGTAGGATTTGAATGATGCTGTTTATTAATAACAAAGCACTATCATTCACCTGCAAAACCTCGTCACTTTGTTGTAAATATACTTCTTATTTTAGTTGTGCTTTTACCTATGCCAGTTTAGGTACGCCCCCACCCTTTTACTGTACAGCACCCTGCTGTAGATTCTATTTTTGTTTTGTTAAATCGATTAGCAATACTCCCTGTGGTTAGAGTGTCCGCCCTGAGATCGGTAGGGTTGTGAGTTCAAACCCTGGCCGAGTCATACCAAAGACTATAAAAATGGGACCCATTACCTCACTGCTTGACACTCAGCATCAAGGGTTGGAATTGGGGGTTAAATCGCCAAAAATTATTCCCGGGCGCGGCCACCGCTGCTGCTTGCTGCTCACCTCAACTCCCAGGGGTGATCGGGGGTCAAATGCAGAAAATAATTTCACCACACCTAGTGTGTGTGTGACTATCATTGGTACTTTAACTTTTAACGTATGATGTCAAGCTTACTTTAAACACATTACACATGCAGTAGAAAGTTGTGTGCAATAAATGTTTCTGCAAATATTACATTTGCAACATGCTGACAAACACAAATTGACACGCGCCATCCAACCCAGTTTGTGGAGGAAAGCATATTTAGACTTAGACTTCCTTTATTGTCATTCAAATTTGAACATAAAATATTAAAGTTCGGTGATTTGGTAAAATTGCAAACAGTTAAAATTATGTACAAAGCAAACTATAACCTGCTACCAAAGAATGTACAACAATTCTTCTCAACTAAAGAGGAGAAATATAACCTTAGAGGAAAATTCAATTTAAAACATTTGTATGCACATACAACACTTAGAACCTTCAGCATATCAGTATGTGGAATTAAATAATGGAATGGATTAAGTAATGAAGTTAAACATTGTACTGATATGATCCAGAGGTTGTTCAAATTAATAGTGCTTACAAAGCACAAAGAAAACATTATTGAAAATAAGATATTCTTCATCTCAGTATATTAATAATGACTGAATTAATTAATTACATATTACAAAAATATTGTGTATACTAATTCACAGATGTTATTTTATTATAAAAAGGTCAGTAAATGATTCTATATATTTGTAAACGCTCTGAAGTGGGAAGGGGCTAGGATTAGATAAGCTTTGCTTCTTCCTACTCCTTTTCGGACATGATGTAAAGTGAAATGATACAAAACTGTGTGATGTATTATACTGTAAGTGTGTTCATGTTCGAAATAAACTAAAGAAAGAAAGAAAATAACTTTACAGTACAGGTGAGAACGACATTTCGTTGCATTAGCTCATGGTTGTGCAGGATAAAAGAGCAACAAGGTGCAGAGTGTTTGCATTTCCTTTTTTTGTTTTTTTGTCCTGTCCAGCTTCTCAGGCAAATCATATACCGGTAGTTGATGTTCAGATTTACTTTACAAAAGAAAAGTGTAGGATACTTCTCTTGTTGCCTTTTTTGTATTTTACTTTATTAAATGTATTTATATTATCATTTGGTGCAGCCGGGCAGGAGGGGATAGAAAGAGAAAAAAAAGAAGACAGAGGCGGAAATTGTGGGGACAAGAGGGGGATTAGACAGAGAGACAAAAACAACAACAGCAAACACAACAACAACAATAGAGCAACATCAGCAAATACGACATGTTCAAATATGATGGTAAAAGTGATAGCAAATAAGCAGTTAGCGAAAATAAAAAATAATACAGAAATGACAATGAGCATTATTACACTACAAATGGAGCAATACAAATACCAATAGAAATAGCGCTATTAATGATGAACAATACCAATAATTTACCTCTATTATCAACAATACAGTTGTTCAAATGCAACAATACATATACGTAATGATAACTTGAGATACGAAAGAATGCAGAAAAATGGAGGGGAAGAAAGAGAAGCAACCTGCATTAACCTTGTAGATTGTTATAGTAACAATAGGTTAAGCTTTGTCAGTGTGCCATGTGTTATACCCAGTTTACCCTAGGGCAGGGGTCGGCAACCCGTGGCTCCGGAGCCGCATGCGGCTCTTTGATCACTCTGATGCGCCTCAGCTGCATACTTGCCGACCTCCCCGATTTTCCCGGGAGACTTCCTGATTTCAGCGCCTCTCGCAGAAAACTCCCTGGATTAATATTCTCCGATTTTCACCCCTACAATAATAACAAGGGCGCGCCATGATGGTACAGCATTTAACGCCTTCTACAATCTGTACAAACAGCGTGCCAGCCCAGCCTCTTGTTATATGCATCTTCGGCTTGCACACGTAAGTCACAACAAGGCATACTTGGTCAACAGCCACACAGGTTACACTGACGGTGGGCATATAAAACAACTTTAACACTCTTACTAATAATGCGCCACACTTTGAACCAAAACCAAACAAGAATGACAAACACATTTCGGGAGAACATCTGCACCTTAACACAACATAAACACAACAGAACAAATACCCAGAATCCCATGCAGCCCTGACTCTTCCAGGCTACATTACACAAACTTTGTATGCAGTGTTATTTCATTTTAAATTTCAAAAGATTTTTGTGGCTCGCATTGTTTTCTTTAATTTGTGAAACTGGTCAAAATGGCTCTTTGACTGGTAAAGGTTGCCAACCCCTGCCCTAGGGCAACAACGTTAATATATGTTTGATGAAACGTGATTATGTGCATGAGTGTATGTATGCATATGTACTTGTATATGTACAGACTGTATATGTACAGAATGTGTATATGTGTTTGTACAGTGAGTGTTTATGTACAGTATGTGTATATGTATGTTTGTACAGTGAATGTATATGTACAGTATGTGGAGTGTTTGCATTTACAAAAGAAGGTGCAGATAAAAATAGATAGATTACTGTACAGATAAATATAAATTGCACTTTTGCATATGCATCCACGCTTAGACTTTTTTGTATACGAGTATCCTCAATGGGATGTCCATGAAGACATGTCAGAATGAGGATGCCAATTTCGTAACAAGACAATAAGTGCTGAGTTGGTCTAAATTGGCGTTAAATCCAACAGAAGGCAATAATTGAGTCTATATTGTCTTTATAATCCAGCGAGTTAATCCGTTTTGGGGGGGGGGATTGAGGGTATTATGATCATGAGGGAATTGTATGAATACTGTTACCTGTGTAGAAGATGTCGCTGCCTCTGAAGGTGAACAATCTGCCAGCATTGTGCCACTTCTGAAGCGCAGGTGATAGTTGAGGCGGCGGGATGTGCAGGTAGACGGCCAGCAGCGGGACGCAGATCAGTAAGACATGTAACCACCACTCTTTCATTGTGGAGAGTTTATAGACGACGGGAGGTCATGCCTGCCTCCCCTAAGACAACAAAAATAACATGAGAAGTCAAACGTGTGGCGCTTTAACCCCCTAATACTGGGAGTAGTATACATGCCAGCAGGCTAGCTTAAAAATAATGCCGATTTTATAGGCATGGCTCGAAAGATGTAACAAAAAAGTATCCCTACACGACCGAATGTCTTACAATGTGTAATCCTGTAGTGTTAGGGAAACATGTAGATTGTTCTAGGGGTTTTGAAACTCACATTAAAAATGTCGAACGTAGTCAGGAGAGGACCTTCGAACTGTGATTAGCTTCCATCCGTCGCGCACACAGTACAAGCAGGGCAGAGACAAGTTACAAAAGGAGGTCTCACTCCTCTTGCATTCCATCGCTACTAGTTCTGTTTCGCCTTTAGAAATTAATTTATTTCAGTTTTATTTCCACAGATGTAAAAATGTGATAAAGCGTGTTTTACTACGTAATATTGTTGCTGCTGTTTTGTAGTGCAACTGACACCAGTAGTTATGCAAAGAGAGTGTGGCTCTTCGTCGTCATACACGTTCTTTGATTGTTCGTGCATTACAGGGTCAGAGAAGAAGTGACAACAGTCGTCTGCTGCCCTCTATTGGTGTATTTGTGTAGTACACGTCAGTAAGTCAATTTGTGTTTGAATACATTGGTTAAAAAAAACCCAGCCACTGAAAGAAATGCATTTTTCCCAAGCTTTTAATTAATCGAAGCTCTTAGTTTTACACATTTTATATGCAAAAAATTTTTTCATTTTGCCTCATCACAACACACTGACCTTTGTTCATGCACAACTGATCCATATAAACATTAAAAATACTAAAGTACAGCCATGTATTAGACCTAGTTATTGTTTTTTATATCTAAAAAATAGAAAATTGAATTTCCTCCATCTAGACAAAGTGTTGCTGTAAACTGTGGCTTCTTAAATAAAGAGCAAGGCCCTGCGCATAGGCTAAATACATTTTTTATTTTTAAAAACCATACACATTACTCGACAAGTTTCAAATGTAAATCCAATCACGATATCCATTTAAAATGCTCAAGATAAACAGACATGAAGTACTTTTATTTTCAAATGTTAAGATAAAAAAAATCATACTCCATAAAACAGATGAAAAAAACAACATCCATTCCCGTTGCAGGAAGAAGCTACAGAACAAACTCCTCGAACAGATTCCGCTTGTGTTTCTCAAATGTCTTCGCGATCATTCACGGCTTTTTTGTCATATGCATCAAACAAAACAAGGACAACAGACGAGCGCCACCTCAATCCAACATAAGGGCTCCTTTCACTTCCAAGGGCCTGCAGGTGAGGACTGTCAGGAGGGGCTGCGGGAAGAAATTGCAGCCACCAAACCAACCAAACGTGGCAAGAAAGAAACCAAAAAGAGGCCTGTTCTCTCTTTCGCTCTCCCTCACGCCTATTTGCACCCTGAGATGAATGTTCCAGAACACACATTTATTTTAGTGGCCAAAACCCTCCCCGCAGTGTCAAATCTTCCAAAAACTGTGTGAGTACGATGAAAGGTCTCATCAGTTTCATAAAAATACAAATTTGTGTTCAATGATCTGTATCAAAACTCTTGCTAGGAAATAAAGTACCCTGTGCAGATAGATACCAGTGTATGCCTCGTCTTTATTCCAAAAAAATAAATAAAAGCACATCCAATTTGTTTTGTTTGTTTCCAGTACATCAGGTGTCCAAAAACATGTGAGGAGGTTCCAACTCCCTATGAGCGCGTGTGTGTGTGTGTGTGTGTGTGTGTGTGTGTGTGTGTGTGTGTGTGTGTGTGTGTGTGTGTGTGTGTGTGTGTGTGTGGAGGAGGAGATGTAACATGGAATACACTTTAAATGATCAAATGTTCTCCACTGGGCTGAGAAACACCAATTCAAATATGTACAACTGAGCAGGGGTTTATATTTAGCAAGCATCTGCAGGGTTTAATCAGGAAATGAAGCGACTGGACCCAAGCTTGAACGTTAACTAAAGCCAAGGCACATTCACGTTTTGTCTGTTTGAATAAATAACTTAGCCACTTGTGTGCAAAAATGACATCGAAACGAGCCAGAATGTGCAGAAACTTTCCCTTTTTGTCCAGTTGTGGAAGAGGTGATGCTTGCTAAATACTAGCCCCCACAGCCCGGATTCCCTTTTTTTGAGACACTTTCAACATGTGGAAGTCTTTGAACACAAGATGAATGAGTGAAAAAAGAAGACGTTTTTTTTACCCCGGAAGGTTTTGTGCACATGGAAACTAGAGTAAATATTCATAGCGATGTTGAGGCCCTAAACGCACATCGACCGGTGGACCTCCTCTCTATACAAGACTTAGTGTTAATTGGTTTGGCTAGAAGTTTCTATATTTATCTACAAATATATATATATATATATATATATATAACAAATAAAACTTGCAGGCAAAAATACTTAAGTTTCAATAGAAACACCCTTTTTTTCCTGAAAATACAGCAGTATCTGAAATAATCATCATTCATTTTTTAAATTCTGCATCATACATCAGGAAGCTCTTTTGCCTACAAACAGAAAAAAAGTATCTACAAACTTTGTAAACAGACCTGCTTTTTTTCCTTCCATAAAACATAAATAAGTCAAAAATATTAACAGCCAAATGGAGCAGAAATGAGTTTTGTGTGAACGAGGGCCAAAGAGCTAAATATACAACACAATTGAGATTAAAGAGAAGCTAGAAGATTCTGACATGTTCAAGCCAGGAGGACCGCCTCCTCTTCTTTGCAATGCAAATTATTATATTCAGAAGAATAAGAAGAAAAAAAACAGGTCACTTTCAATCAAGAGTTTATAATCACACCTCATTGAGCCAGACAAACCAAAGCCAAGGGGGTGGCAGGGGGTGGAGTCCTGGCGCGGAGGCGGTTTTAAGAAGAACCGAAAAGGAGAAAGCAAAGCATCCACACAAGCCGGTACATTCCTCCAAAAGTTAGTCCGACCACAGCCCCCTCCAGCTCGCTGTCCTCCGAGTAGAAAAGTGGTAAGGTACCTAGCAGGGGAGGCGGTCGTGCTTTTCCGATCAGAGGGAGGTCTCCAGGCTGTGTAGGGGGCTGCCCGGCATGGAGGCGCTGCTCGCTTTGGTGGCCTCAGGGAGGAGGTGGTTGCTGCTCTCCACAGCGTTATTGTTCTGGTTTGGGGAGGGCGAGAGCGGCACGACTGCGGGGACGGCGGTTGGTGAGGGCGGGGTGGGCGTGGTGTTGCGGGGGCTGGCCGAGTTGCGCTTGGTGGGTGCGTCGTCCTCGGCGTCCGTGTCGTCTATGAGGGGGATATGGGGCTCCGAGTCTTCTATCCGAAATTCCGGGTGAGTCATAAAATTGTGAATAGAGGTCCGCGACTCGGGTTTCTCCAGGCCCTCATAGAGGGAGATGGAGCTGCGGAATGCATTCACCACCCGGATCTGCAAGGGGGTGGGGGGGAAACACGGTTTTAGACATGGATGGAAGGACAAGTGTGTTAATCGCTGAGACACCTGGATGGTGTCGGAACCGAGGGCGCACATTTAATTGGGTCAATACAAGGCGTGTTTTAGTGGCCTCAAAACAGTGAAGGGGGGGTGCAACCTTGTCTACTAGCTTGCAGGGACACTTCAAGCGAGCACCTTTTAGGGCCTCAAAAAGGTAGAGGAATCTTAAGTCCAATGGCACAGAACTCTTTTTTTGTAACGTTACTGAGGCATGTGTCGGAGCGCTTTCTGTATGCACAAGTGAACGAGCATCAAACCCAAACCAGTGTGCTTGTCAGTGAGTGAGTAGAGTACAACACTCAAAAGGCTCAGTGGGAGGCCCGGCTCTGATGAATCAGAATGCAAAATAAGAAGAAGAACCAAAATAAAGTAAGGCCTACAAGGTTCTGGACATGCTCAAAAGTAGGGTTGTCATGATAACAGAATTTCAGTAGTCGAAGAAGAACTTTCACGACTCGAAATACTTTTTGTAATGCCTCGATGAAAAAAAAACTGAACCCATGTACTTTCAAAATTCTCTATTTTATTGAAAATTATTTTAGAGTATAAATTATTTAAAATCACTGTGAAACGACATAATTTAAATGTCAGTATGAGCTGCCAAGCGGTAATTATACATTTAAAAAAATAATTAATAGGCTACTAAAAAAACATTTAAAGACACATCTTTGTGTTTTTATTTGTTATTACCGGTAGTATCAACATTTCAGCCTTTTCTCATTACGTTAGGCATTTTTGCCCTATATTTACTTTTTTTTAATTTATTTTTTTTAAAAGTACCATTAAAAAGATGTGTGTTCAGCAAATGACCCCCTGGCACCACTTTGTCTTCCTGGAGAAAAAAGTAAAACAGTGGTGTTCAAATTGTTGCCAAACAACAGAAGAGTGCAAGCGGTGTTATCTTAGCACTTATGGAAGTGATAAAGGTTGGCTTGCACGCTGTGGTTATGTACACTCTCTGGGCTTGTGGTGGCGGATCTACGCTCTCACGGCAAATACTTTGGTGACTGCTTGTGTTTGATTAGCGAATAAACGCAAGATACACCTCTCTCTCACTTTGAATATGTACCTCTACTGGCTAAATACAGCAACAAAGTGGCTAAAGTGCATCACAGATCATTTCTGCTATGTCTTATTCTTCCGCAAAGCAGTATGAGGTGTTGTGAAGCAAAATTACGCCACACTGACCGTTATGCTACACTCACACACTTTCATTATCATTTGTTTATGAGTGAGGGCCAACCGGAGGCACCAAATCCGCATTTGTGACAGGCTTCTACAAATAAACAAATGAAAACACTGGATTTCGTTGTCTGCGTTGACTCAGAGCTCAGGTGTTGCGAATTGACGATGAACAAATGTTTGATACTGAAAAAGCAGGTATCGGTGTATTATTTTTTTGAGGCATCAATACTTTTGACAACCCTACTTAGAAGAGAGGACAGCGCCGGCAGGAGACAAGAGAGGACAGAGAAGAGGAGACAGGAAAGAGAGATGACCGAAGACAGAAGAGCGAGAGGGTGAGTTGGGGGCGTGGCTTGAGACAGATGGTCAGTTGTAAGCGTTCGCTGGTGTCCAAACAAACAAAAACAAAAAAAGCTGAGGCAGCCAAGCACGTCCACAAGCTGGTTGGCAAGTCAAAAGAAATACAAAGAAAAAACACCACAAGTAGGTCAAAGTTCACAAACGGGAGCCGGGAGCGAAGACCCATGCAGAGCGTGTGCTACCTGGTGCTCTAACGGCAGCAAACCTTTGAGTATAGCCCATGACACATTTCACTGAATCTGAAGGAGAACACGTGATGGGTCAGTGGGATTTGGACCGACACACACACACACACACACACACACACACACACACACACACACACACACACACACACACACACACTCTTTTAAGGACTGGAGTTGACCTGGAATGGAAATAGTTATGCTGAGCCTGTAAAAGCATGGGACTATCAGTTACGATTGTACTCCTTAAAACTCTTCTCACGTGGTCCCAAGACCTGCAAAAGAGAAAAGCGTCACACGCATCATCCGCACGTCAGAATACCGACAAGCAATCCCCCCCACTGCCACTTTGAGCCTTTGACGTAGTGTCCATGGGCGTATACTCAAAAACATTTATCCAGCGAGGGACTAGAGCGCTGCGACACAGACCCATGAGCACTACAAATTGGTGGTGGGCAAGGTTTGGGGGTTGGGGGTTGGTGGGCGCACACATTGCTGCAGACACAACCTGCTCAATCCGGAACATCCGCAATTAATCACAGTCAAAAAAACAACATTCCAAGCAGAAGCGGAACGTAAGACAAAGTGATGACACAGAAATAAACATCTCCACGCCAGAGGCCGTCTGGTCACATGGCACATAGATAAGAAGAGCGGTGTCATCCAAGCTTGATGGAGGATGCCTTTTGTTTGTTTGAAAACATTAGGAAGAAGCATGATGTTAGGCGGGAGAGAGGGCAAGAGACAGAGGTGTCGAGGAGGATGTTAAGTGAAGAGAAGTCTCATGCACGAGAGGAGAACACGCACTCACACCCCACAGCGGCAGAAGCGGAGTTGGTGGCAACGGTGGTGTTGTTGTTGTTGGTGGTAGTAGGAGAAGTAGTGGTGGTGGAGGAGGTGGAAAAGGCTACATGTGAAGGGCTAGAAACATTGGTTACATCGTGCTGTTGTTGGAGGCCTGCCGCCTCAGAGCCCCCTGAAAGGAAGTTCCGCTCTGGAACGCACTCACTACATCCATCTGCAAAGAACCAGACAGCGTGACAGGAGAAAGCCCAGAGGAGATACAACAGAGAGCAGGACGAGAATGAGAGAGGGAGAAGTGAGAAATAATAACAACAAAGCAAAGAAGGTACCATAAAAAACATCGCTTGGGAATTGATTTGTTAAAAGAGGTGAAAAAAGGAGGACAGCTGAGTTTAAAAAGGCACCGATGAGACTTGTATGCAAAGATTCTTTGACCAATCAGTAAATACTAAGTTCTTTAACTGTGCCGCTGCAACAGCAATGGAGAGATTAAAGTTCATGGCTTTTGCTTCCCATGGTGTGTGCACCGTACATTCTTGGTCCTTTACCTGAGTCTGGATTCGGTTGAGGCCACGGAACCAGAGGATTTGGCCACGGCGGAGCTCCCGCTCAGCGTGGTCGATCTCGTCCATGTCGTCGAGCTCCTCCAGTTCCTCGTCGGGGATCTCCTCCTTCTGGGTGCCGTGGCCTGCTGTTTTCAAGAACTTAAGGCGGCTGGTTGGTATGGAGGAGATGACCTGGAAGACGTCCGCGTTCAAGTCAGCGAAAGGGCATTACAAAAAGTGCACCAAGCCCATCCCAACACCGGGGGGCAGTGTTGTGCCACAAAAAAGGCAGACATCAGCGTGTCTTACCTGCCCCCACAGCAGCGAGCCAAAGCCCAAGAAGGTGCACCAGAGCCACTGGTCGATGTTGAGAGCCACGCAACTGAACGGCTTGCCTCCAAACTGTACGATGACGATCTGCAGGATAAAGGTGGACATTAGAAGTTTTCTGGGTCGATTACTCGCTTCTGCATGAGGACCCTGCATACCTGGATGATGAAGGTACCGAAGACAATGGTGCAGAAGATGAGGTTGTTGAAGATGCCGTCGAAGACGTTCCTTTCGCCGTGGATCTTGCGGGCGTTGATCTCGTTGAAAAGCTGCATCAGGACGAAGGTGTTGAAGACGATGGTGTAGTGCTCGGAGGGCGGGGCTCTCAGGGGGGCGTTCCTGCCGCTGTCGATGTCAAAAATCTTCTCCCCTGCACACCAAGAGAGGGTGCACGTTGGCAAGGTGGAATTCCTCCGGATGAGCAGAAAATTAAGGCTTACCGGCAAAGAGCAGTGTGAAGATAATGACCAGCTGGTAGACGCCCTGGCCCAGAATGTTCTTCATCATGGTGCGAGAGATGAGGGGCTTGTTGCGGCCATACGGCTTCCTGAGCAGCAGTGCTTCTGTGGGCGGCTCCGTGGCCAGGGCAAGCGAGGCGAAAGTGTCCATAATCAGGTTGACCCACAACATCTGGACCGCTTTCAGCGGAGAGTCCTGCAGGAAGACAAGTGGGACAATTAGATCTGGGGGCAGGAGCACGAGGAGGTGGACCATCAGGAGAGCGTTGACTGAGTAAGCCTAACCTGCGTGATGCAAGCGCCAGTGAAGGCTACAATGACGGCCACCACGTTGACGGTGAGCTGAAACTGCAGGAACTTGGAAATGCTGTCATACACGTTGCGTCCCCACATGACGGCCTTGACTATGCTGGAGAAGTTGTCGTCTGTCAAAATGATGTCGGACGCCTCCTTAGCCACATCTGTGCCGGCGATACCCTGGAGATGGGAGTGGGTGATTGGCGTGAAGCATTCGTCATACTCCACCGTGAGACAAGCTGGTGTAGCAGCACGACTCACCATTGCAAAGCCCACGTCGGCTTTCTTCAACGCGGGACCATCGTTGGTGCCGTCCCCTGTCACGGCGACAACTTGTCTCTGTTCAATAACGGTGCTGTCAATAATACCTGTGGGAAAAAAAACTTGTTAACTGAACAACTGGAAACTTTACGTAGTTTACAATAATTCGACAAAAACATACCTTTGACTAGAGTGTGCTTGTCAGTGGGGGAAGACCGAGCCAGAACTCGCAGTTTGGGCCAGATCTTGTCAATGCGTTCTTGTTCGATCTAGAAAAAAATAAAAAATCCACTTAAGAGGACTTCTTTAAGGCGGTGGTTCTCAACTGGTTTGACCGCGGGACCCACCATTATCACATAATGACTAGGGCCACACAAACTGCAGACATTTTTCGACTAAAATGTTTGAGACAGTGCAAATTAACCCTGTGTGCTTGCATAACATCAGTTAGCAATAGGGGGGCACGATACATTTCTGACAGATAATATTTGGGAGGAATGAGGAATAATGATGTCACAATGATAAATTCAATACATGAAAAAATTGCTCAGAAAAAAAATAAAAACGCTACTATTACCCGTATTGAGCTCATTGTAAACAAACATGGCGTCGAATGTGTGGGACTTCTTTACTTTTTCAAAGGAAGACATTTGCCCAAAAAATATTGCGTCTCAACACATTAAACCTTGTCAGCCAACTTATATAGTATGGCATGGTATGGTCTTTATTGTCATTGAACAAGTACAATGAAACTTTTGTTTTCAGCACAAACCCGTTCAAGTTTAGACAAACAAACAGTGTACAGGGTTACAGAACAGGAACGCTGATGGGTCGCCACAAGGCGCCCCCGTAAAAGATGGGAAAAAGGTAAACGCTGGGGGAGGATGATTAAAACAAATACAATCTATCACTGGGCTCCTATGGGGGCCCAGTCTGATGTGGGAAAAAAACTCCATAGCAAAGCACATATACATATTACAACATACAACTCGAGACTTGCAACAGAGGGGAGGGAGTGGGGGCTACGGTGGCAGGCTGCAGCTCTACAAGCGCTGCCCAGCCGTCCATTACCCCTAGGGATTCGCGTCGAGGGTGTTGGATGGGGGGTGGGGTGTGTGTGTGTGGTGTATATTTTTTGTGGATGCATGTTGTTTGTGTGTAAGCCTACAGTGTGTCTCTGTTTCGCGGCCTTGATCTTGTGCAGCCGATAAGTCCAAAGTCAACAACAACAGGTGTGTGTCCATGAGAGACAAGAAGGGAGTTTGTGGTGTCTTCGCCGCACTGTCCTTCGGGAGAGTCTCGAAGCCAGGGAAATATTCCAAGTTAGAATGTTTTGAATGAGAGTGAAAATAACATTTGCTTTTCACTCTAAATTGTCTATTACTGGTCCTCAAATTCATCCTGCAGGGCAGACACTCCGATGTTATCCAAATCACAAAGTGTCCACACTTCTGCCCGCATCCTCCAATCATTTGTGGCAGCTTTGGGGTACTTTGAAGACTGCCAGCAACTTCCAATTTGTTGACAAACCAGAGCAACGCTTACTCCAATCAGCAGATGTCCTGTTGTCATAATTCCGAATAGGTGGATATCTTCACGTCCTCGACTGAAAGGGGTCCCCAGGCACACGGCACTCCTTCTCCCAAGAGTCCGTCGTGTGTCCAGCAACAACCGCTCAGTCAAGATAAGCAGGTTCCCCCAAACCCAAGACTTTGTCAATTTCGTTGAGAGGCCAGTTAATTAGTTCCAATGTTTACATTTGGAGAGCAGTGCAAAACGAGGCAACAAGAAAGTTAAGACAAGACAAGACAAAGAAGCAAGCAGGAGAGATAAGGGAGAGGAAAGGGGAACGTCCGCCCTCGATGAGTGCCGGTGAGAAATACCATTGCTCCAACTGTGTTTTACAATCTCTACAAAAACACTTCCTTATGGTCTATATAAAGCGCAAGGGTGGTGTTTTGGTCAAAGATAGCATTTTGGATTATGGGTTTCACTGAAGACATATTTTCAAAAATGCTTTGAGAGAAAACGTTTTTTCAGTAGGGCTTTTAAACGCATTTATTTAGAATGCATTTAAAAAAATACATCCGTCGACATGTCTTTCATAATTATGGTGAACGATAGGCAAAATAAAAATACAAAATGCAGTTCCCCTTTAAATATTGAAAATGTCTCAAATCTGTTATACAACAAAAATATACTTTGTTTTCTTTCCTTGTCAAAAAAAAGCTTTGAACAGCTTAAACTTCCAGTCTCAAAAGTGCAATTTTGAAATAAAAAAGGAATTGAAAATGAAAGTGTAATTGTATTGCAACAATCCATCACTGCAAATTGCACTAAGGTATAGTTTCATATCACTGTTATTGTCAAAATTATCACGGTTGTCATTATTATCACAGTGTTTTTGAATGTGCTTAAAAAGTACACACATTGAAATCTTTGAACCAGGTTCTTTTTAAAAGATCTAACAACATAGATTGACACACGATATACTTTCTTTGGCAAAATAAATATTAAATATCGTTCCGGCTTCTTAAGAGCCATATTTTGACTGTTTAAATATTAAATACTAATAATTTGTAAAGGTTTTATACTGTTTTTAAATTGATAAATAAACGGTCTTGGGCGCATTACTTCCGGTTTATGTGACGTCCGCGAGTTCACTTCCTATCGTCATTATTCCTTCGAGTATAGATTGATCACTCTGTAAGATAGCACTGTCTGTAGGTTCACTGTACACAATTGAATAGTTGAGTTGCTTGGACAGCAATGTGCTTATGCATGTTTGTATTGGTGTGTATGGGGGTAATCAATATTATGCTTTGTGAATTCATATTGCTAAAAATGAAAAGATATCGATCCATAATCAATCAAATCGATTATTCTACCCAGCCCTAATTTTCAGTACATGGTATATCTGAAGAGTTGAATCAGAGCAAGTGAACTCAGACCGAGATGAGAAGTGACATCTTGAGACAAGAATGCAGGGTGTATTCACAAACATCGAGACAACATTTTTTGACCTAGTGAAAACGGATCCACCAGTTGAGGATCAACTGAGCAGGTCTGCAGCAACCCACCTCTCCTTTTGCGTTGCGTATCCGTCGGTTGAACTCTTTGCCCTCCAAGCAGATGAAGTCGTCTGCCGGCTGCAGGATGCCGCACTTGGTGGCGATGGCACGAGCCGTGTTGATGTTGTCTCCAGTCACCATACGCACAGTGATGCCTGCACGTTGGCATTTCCTGATGGCGTCTGGAACCTGGAACAGAGCAAACACAGGTTCATAAAATGGGTTTAACGAGTTGCACGGTATGCCGAAATTCACCTCTGGCCTCACGGGGTCTTCGATTCCCACCACGCAGAGGCAAGTGAGCCCAGTGAGGATGTCGTTTTCGTTGTCCCAGTCTGGCTCGCCGTCTGAGGCGGTAAAATCTCTGTATGCGAGGCAGATGGTCCTTAGGCCTTCGGAGGCCATGGGCTCAATCACTTTCTTCACCATGTCGTCTCGATCTCGAGGGCGAAACACCTTTGACTCGCCGTTTGCTGTGAGGATTTTATAGCACCTTGAAGAAGGGTAGAAATGTTGATAAATGGCGAGAATAATAAATGGTAGCCAAATGCTCTCTTGAGGGCACACAGAGGAGAAAACAAAAGCATTTAAATGGCGAAGTGCACTAGTGTGACGTCACGCTAAGCCTTCTGTGGGTTAAAAAGAAGCCCGCTTGGTTAAGAGGCTTACAGAGTTGTTACCAGCTCATTTTATCAGCGCCTGTTTCTAAGTCGCAAAGGGCTTGGGTGGGATGCACTTGAACTTCTTAGCTGCTCTAAGACGTGGCGCGTATCATTCATGGGAAGCTTGAACAAGAAAAGACCTCTGTTCTATTGAGATGAAGAGATAAACAACTCGGGTAACAAAGAGGGGGAAATGTTCTCACTTTTTAAGGAGGATTTCCGAAGCGCCCTTGCTGAACATGCGGTAGCCACCGTCAGCCATCTTCAGCACAGTGCTCATTGACTTGCGGACGGAGTTGAAGGTGTAGACCTTGTACAGTTTCTCCTCTGGGATCTCGTTTCGAATGGTCTGGTAGTCGCGCTTGAGGTCGGTGGAAAAACCAAGTAAGGCACATTCGGTCTTGTTACCCACTTGTCGAGGCAGGCCTCCTTCTTTCTCTGGAGGCTACGAAGGGGAAGGTGTGAAGATAGGTGATCATCACCACATGATCATAAAAAAAAGAACACAGCACATTAGACGTACCATGATCTTAGTAGTGTAGGCGCAGTTGACGGCTATCCCCAAGATTAGGAAATCTAAAATGGATGCAGGGATGTTTTCCGGTTCCGGGACTTTCTTGAAGTGTTTGCCGGCCAAGTAGGCCTGCACCACAGTCATGCGATTCATGGTGAGAGTTCCAGTCTTATCAGAGCAGATGGCTGTGGCGTTGCCCATGGTCTCGCAGGCGTCCAAATGACGCACCAGGTTGTTGTCTTTCATCATTTTCTGTTGGAAGAAAGACAATCAACAGCAACCAGAGAGGATAAATAGCTTGGCTTCAAAGTGTTAAGCAAGGATAAGAGACGTTACCTTAACAGAGTACGCCAGGGAAATGGTCACAGCGAGTGGAAGCCCCTCGGGAACAGCCACCACCAGCACGGTGACGCCGATGATGAAGAATTTTACAAAGAACTGAATGTAGATGGGCGTGCAGGCCTTGACCCAGGGCAGGTTCTGGATCCAAAAGGTGTCCACCACAAAGAGCACCACCAGGATGATGACAGTTATGGCTGACATCACCAACCCTGTAAGAAATCACAGGTCCAGACTATATAATTGGGAACAAAAGTGTACAAATTAGAGGTGTAACAGTACATATATTGGTATCGGAATTTTCCGGTACAGAACTGAAGGTACTTATGTCCCAATAGGTACACATTAAAGTGGGGGACCGGAGGTGTGTATCGCGTCAAGAGTCATAGAAGCGCTCTTCGACTCAGAATGTTCATAGTCAAATGTGATTTGTAGGATTTTGCCCATAATCGACGATCAGTTGAATCTATGGCGTTTTTCTCTGAGAGAAATAAACAGATTGTGATGATATGTAGTACTGTATACTGACTGGTCACTAGGTGTCAGTAACATCACATGGATGTAGATTTAGCCCCTGTAAGGAAAAAAAGCTAAACCACTCTCGTAAACAAATAAATACGGTAGAGATTGGATAGTTTAGTGAGGCCTTCTGCCTCACTAATAAATAGAGGGAGTAAAAGTTGAACAAACAGAACTGAACATCTTAAAAAATCATCAGGAGACAACTACAGCTTTGGAACGAGGGAGTGGCGCACGCTATCTAATTTCCCACCGGTGCCAACGGCGGGATTCGGCCGGCCTGAGCTCAATGTCAGACAGCGACGTGTCTCGACGAGACTAATGTCCCCGATGAGGAAACATTCTCTAAACACTATTAGTAATAATAGATAAATTGTTGCCAGCTGGTTTTAGACACGTCACACCAGTAAGCATTAGGGTTGGGCGATATAAACGATATGAGTGATCTAATTTTGGTTGACGATAGAGTTTTTAATACGATTGTCATATCGTGATGGATTGACAAATTCTCGCTGTGCCCTGCAAATTTGACAGCGACAAGCTAACAAACGCGTCCTCAACCACTGTAGCATTATCGCTAGCTGGCTAGCGGCTGATGTCCCTCTACAATGTGAGGCTGCTTCTAAATCATTAATCCTCACCTTCGTGGCAGCAAATAAAACTATGTTTCTTAGAAGTATCATCACTTGAGGACGAGGAATAGCTAAACATGCTAAACCACACACCGTAGGAGGATAATGCTAACCGTTACCCGCTAAGCTATAGCGCTTGAATGTAAACAGAGGGGGCGGATCGATATAAATATCGACAGTAACGATACCAAATATATCAGTAGTTATATCGATATTTTTTTATTGTCAAATAGTATTTTGTTGTTGTTTTTTTATTGTTTACAAAAACCGGAAATAAGGTCCTAAGAAAAGGACAACTTTGAGGGCACAAACCAAAGGATTTAAATCACAGCCGACAGTAGGAAATAATTCAAACATTTATTATATATTAATACACCACCATACACTGCCTTTTTCTGCGTGTAATTGTGATAAAAATGTTTATTAATGAATGATGTTGAACATTTTAAGTATGAACATCGATTGGTATGACCAATACTACTCCTGTCAGTACTTGGTATTGAATTGATACTCAAATTTGTAGTATCGCCCATAACTAATGTAAAGTATTAAAACAACATAAGTGTAGATAAAACCTTGTTACAACAGACAACCAGATATTAACAGTAAATTATTAAGTAGATTAATAATAGTTTTGAAAAAATAATAACTGGCAAAAATGCAATATGTAACCGCATACATCAGCAGCCAACTTAGGAGCCCTTGTGACCTGTTTTAAAATGGTTCTATTGTCATTTATATAGCAAATAATATGTTGTGATATATACCGTTATTGCAGAAGGCTGCAATATGTACCGCAATATGGATTTTAGGGCATATCGCCCATTCATAGTAAGAACCTAGTAAGTCAGAGCTGAAATTGTAAGCAGGTACGATTTATCACTTTCTAAAAACGATTTGTTTGCATACACAATAATCTTCTACTAATGTTTAAAGAAGATCTATTCTCTCAGCACACCCGCTGTATGCAACTACTCAACTCGCCTCCCTCCCACACAAATATAAGTTCATAAGATGAAGTCCAGGCACGTAACGAGCCGTGGTTATAGTGTACAGTTACACACCTAGTACACACCATCAAAAGTTTGAACACAGTTCAAACTGCTGCTCACCTGCTTTGCCGATCTGTACAGCAAGTTTGGTCAGCTTTCCCTGGAGAACAGATTTCTCCTTCTTTGGCAGGTTGGCTTTCTTCTTCTCCTCTGCATCCGCTCCCTCGTCGCTGTTCAGAGGCTGCATTTCCATGGCAGCGCCATCCTGTGCTTTAGCTGCATCAGAGAAAAAGTCGTTAAAATGCCTTAAATCTCAACTCATGGCAGGTAATGTGCACAGAATATCATCATAAATAAACAATTGTATTTGCACAAATAAAGGCCAGATGGGAGTGACTGCATATTCGCAGTGCCATCCTCTCCCTCGCAGGCAGGGAATCCCAGAGACACGCAAGCAGATAAAATATGAGAGCCATGATAAAATCATTAGCTGCGCCAGGCAGTCAGGCTACAGCTGCTGAACAACTGCAGGACAATTGTCAAAGCTTTCTTCTCTCAAACTTTGCATGATATATAATAAAAGGCATCGGACAAATGGTGCACCCCTGACAAGGCTTTATCCGTCTTGTGTGTGATAGTATGCCACATGGAAAGGGCGTGGGGGGGGGGTTAAGAACTGGGCTCCTGCAGCTGCTGCGGACTGTGGTTGGTTCTGGACTTACACCTCTGGATTAATCTCAGTCTAAAGGATCACGGTTGATTCCAGGCAGACAGAATCTGTGCACCAGGGACCAACGCTAGTGTAGTGCATGGTCACCGACATGAACAGCACTGATCACCGTCCCAGCAGGGCCGTGAGCCCGGGAGAGCCGGTTGCCATGAAACATCCTCGTTATCGTGGTTGTCAGCCTTCAAATTGGACCAGCTGCTCGTCCCACTCGCAGTCATGATTCAGATCGAGACATTAAATGGTGGGGGCCGCAGGGAGAGTCAAGGCACGGCGGGGGTTGGGGTGGGAGATGAGCAGATGTTCTGGCCCTGGAATTGTTGCATAGCTTTAATCTCCTCATCACTAATCGCTGTAACTGGATTCGGTAGCACCTGCTGCCCCGAGCACCTGCTGCCCCGAGGAAAGATGGGAGACTCGCAGGACAATGAGGATGCCAGGACAGCTTGCGCCGGGTCAAACGGGGTCACACTAAAATGTAAAATCACTCTCATAACACCACTGTAGTAATCATACAGTGCTGTGAATGGGGAAGGGAGATGTAAATGTGGCTTGCAAATGTAGGCTCAACGTTGCCAGGCAATTACACACACTGGGGCCACTTTAATGAGAACACCTGTGTTTAACCTGCTTACACATCAGCTGTAACATTCTGCAAGCACAGCCCGGCAAAGTGCATCAAACACAGACTTACTAACCCTGTTCCACCACATTCTAAACAAATGTCATGAAAATTACCTTACCACAACAACTCTTCAGTTTCCTCAGACCTTGCGTTTAAAAGCACTTGTGAAGAAATCAGGTCTTGGATATCCCTCAGCATCAATAAAGATTCTATCCATCCATCTCTATCGAATAGTTCTGCATTATTGCGGCCATGTATTTCCATCAGTCTTTCTAAACATTTTGACATTCATGTGCTTGTCAGTCCTCTAAAAGTATGAAACCCACTTTCTTGGCAAAAGACCTTAAAGTTACAGCAGGTGTTTTGTTGAGCGCTTTGAGCAGTGTAGGAAATCATAAATCAATATGATTTAAAAGGGAACTGCTCTTTTTGGGAATTTTGCCTATCGTTCACAATCATGATGAGAGACAAAATTACACATGTATTTTTTTATTAAATTTTAAAGATGATAAAAAAAACACTTGGAAGATGTGGTAAATGGGAGTCACCAATGTAGCCTTCAAAGTCCTCTAAGACAACTTCAAAACCCTCTATCAACGTTTTACATACACTCTGCAAATATATATATATAATGTAGAAACAGATACGTTTGTAACAATATGTAATATGTACAATATTTACCGTATTTTGGTCATTTTAATCATTGCCGGAACTAGTTTTTCGGCGCGTTTATTTCCGTTTTCCATAGCAGCGTGTCAAGGCGTGTGTCTTATAATGGTGGCAGACACGGTAACAAACAACAAAGACAACCATTTTTGGACAAATGAGAATTCAAAACCATATCTTTTTGAAGCTCAATATACGGAGGAGGAACTACTGCTTCAAGAAGCCAGCATGAAGGAAGAGTGAGACGTTGGAGCAGACGGAAGCCGAGAGAGTGAGGTGAAAGTGAATTGAAGCTGCAAAATGTGGAACTTGAAGCCAAACTATTTCGACATTAATGGATTACTTAGCCAAAATCAACAGGAAATGTCCCAGGCCAGCTGGACTAGACGAATCGAGTGAGTCACATTTTATATTTATCATGAAACACGCAGCACATCATGCGTGTTATTGCAACTACAGTACATTAATAGGGATGTTCTGATCAGGGTGCTCTGCAGCCAATTCCAATACTGATCATCCATGAGTAAGATCGGCCGATACCGATCACATGTGCTATTGACAGTTTAACAATATCAACACAAAATTTAAAGTAGTGTCTTATTCTCTTTCATTACATACAATTGTTTGAGTAAAACAAAGTCAATAGTATACAATAGCTAAACCAAAAAGCAAAAACTACCATCTGCTCCTCTTTTAAATCTTTTGGTTTTTGCCCTCAAACTATACTGTGTTATTCCCTGAATGTGTAAAAATTGACAAAAAAATGATTTTGAGAAAAATACAATCAAACGAATTACTCAATTACACCGATACTACCCCTGGTATCGATACAAACAATTAATGGATAGATTCGCCCTCCCCTTCTGTATACACCTAGCCACTACAAAGCAACAGAGCACAACAGTTGTTATATTACCGTATTTTTCGGATTATAAATCGCTGTTTTTTTCTTAGTTTGGCCGTGGGTGCGACATATACTCCGGAGCGACTTGTGAGTGAAATTATTCACACATTACCGTAAAATATCAAATAATATTATTTATCTAATTCACGGAAGAGACGAAGCAAAATGTCAGCAATCGTCACTCACACGTCAACCAAAAAGAATTTGGCGGGGAGGGTCATGGCAGAAGTGCATTGTGGGTCATGGGATGCTAACTGCTATATGCTATATGCTACTGCCGTAGCTATTAAAATGGATCATTTCTACATTGGCGGTAACTTATAAAAACTGACAAGGGCTGAACAAAAATGGCACCGAAAAGGAAATCATATACTGCAGATTACAAGCTGGACGTAGTGAAATATGCAGCAGAAAACGGTGATTGAGCAGCAGAAAGAAAGGATGCTAGCGGCGCATACCAGGAGCGACAACGAGGAAGAAGATTTAATCGGATTTAGCGATCAGGAGTGACAGATTGTTTGGTAAACGAATAGCATGTTCTATATGTTATAGTTATTTGAATGACTCTTACCATAATATGCTATGTTAACATACCAGGCATGTTCTCAGTTGGTTATTTATGCGTCATATAACGTACACTTATTCAGCCTGTTGTTCACTATTCTTTATTTATTTTAAATCGCCTTTCAAATGTCTATTCTTGGTGTTGGATTTTATCAAATAAATTTCCCCCAAAAATACGACTTATACTCGAGAGCGACGTATTTTTGTTTTTTTCCTTCTTTATTATGCATTTTTGGCCGGTGCGACGTATACTCCGGAGCGACTTATAATCCGAAAAATACGGTATTCGCTTTCTAAACTTAATGTAATTGTTAGTTTCCTGTTAATATCTGTTTACCATCTGCTGCAATGCGCTTCAATTTACACATCCTAAACTTTAACTCAGCACTTATTTATTGTGCTGTCTCAAGCTATCTTAGCGATTAGTATGCCTGCTCTTGGCTTGTTTTTACTCGGTGTGTAACATGTTTAGCCTCGTCCTCCAGTGATAATGATACACAATAGGGTTGGCCCGATACCAATAATTTGGTACCGGTACCAAAATGTATATTGATACTTTCCGATACTTTTCAAAATAAAGGGAACTACAAAAAAAGTCAATATTGGCTTTATTTTAACAGAAAATCTTACAATACAATTAACATATGTTTTCTATTGCATTTAAAGAACAATTTTAGAAGGTTAAAATATAAATTAAAGGGAATTAAACACATTGGGCTTTTCTTGTTGCACTCAAAGAACAATTTACAAAATAAAGTTTATGAGTTTGAACATCAAATATCTTGTCTTTGTAGCATATTCAACTGAATATGGGTTGAAAATGATTTGCAAATCATTTTATTCTGTTTATATTTACATCTAACACAATTTCCCAGGGGAGCAGCTCCACACTGTATGGAGATACACAGTTAACTGCTAGCTGTCTGTCAAAAATAACTAAAAAGTAATACAGAATCAACCAGAGGGGTTTGGATTTTGTGACTGGCAATGAAAGGCATGTATCAGCATTGGGTGATCACATACTTTTTCACAAAAATCGACTGATACTGATCAGTGGCCAATTGATTAGTGCATTCCCAATTGTTAATGACATATACTATTGAATATTAAACTACGTTGCTTTGTCATTTATAATGCTAAGCTAAGATGAAGATGTTTTGTTCAGATACTTAAGCACAGTGGCTCTCAAACTTTTTTCACCAAGTACCACCTCAGAAAACACCTTGCTGTCCAAGTACCACCATAAATGAGCAACATTAAAATATAATAGCATAGTAGACGTAAGTATTCATTAAAAAAAAGGCAGAGGTTTTATTTAACATGTAATTTTATATTTTAGGCCACTGTAACATTAGACACAGTTTGAACAGCAACACTGTGTTTGATTATTTAATTAAGCGATTTATTGACATACCACTAGATGGAGCCCGTGTACCACTACACAGTTTGAGAACATTGGTTTAGCATGTACTGACATACAATGGATTGGTTTGAGCACATTTAATATACAAAATGCATCAAAATGGCCTCTGAGTCCTTCGAATTTTCTGCGTGAGACTATCAGTAAAAAGAGCTTGACCCCCGGACCTATGAGGTCAAACTTTGGGGTTAAATAACAGCTCGACGAGGTGGTGTATTTGTCATAAAAATACATGCAACACAGTAGCCGTGCATGTTTTCACAAAGTTACATTCTGGGATTTCTTGATTTTTCCAGAATCAACCAATAATAAATTGGGGTTTTGCTTTGAAGAACTGTTTTGGAAAGTCGATTCTGTGGGACAAATAATTGTATTCTTTGGATATCTGAGAAGACTGATCATATAAAGATCTAGAATACATTTTAAATCATCTTGTGGTCCAGCTCGTTTAAGGCTGAAGAACAAGAATTAAACAACAACCTCAGACTAAAACAAGGTTGTCTGTGTCAGACCAGCAGCTTACCTTTCTTGCGATTTTCAATGGACCCATCCTGCTTCTTGTCTGCAAGAAATATAGAAGTCATGAGGAAAGCAACATTTCTACTCTTTCTGAAGCTATATTTGCCATGCAAAAATAGCGGTGGCTCATGGAACACGAATCAGGCGGATGGACACTCACTTTTTCTTTGTTTCTTCTTCTCCCCCTTTTCCTTCTTCTTTTCCTCCTCATCCTCCTCGTCGTCCTCGGCACTCCCGAGTAACGTGAAAATAATTCCAGTTTGGGAGTTGACGCCCACCGCTGTGACCACCATTTTCCCAGAGCCTTCCATCACGTGGGTGCCTTTGGAGCAAAGAGGCAAGCAAAAACAGCACTTAAGTTCCCCACATGTTCCAATTAAGAGCAAAACAAAAGCCCGAGTTGATTAATTTGCAGAGTGAGCGGAACACTGAAAAGTATGGCAGACAATAAAGTAAATTACATAACTAAAACAATGTATAGCAATAATAAACAGGAGATGGATAAATTACTTGGAGGAAGTATTCATTTCAAATACAGCAGTTAAGGTTTGGCTATAAAAAAATAACAAACAGGAAAAGAAGAGCAATGAAGAAACCACAAAAGTGAAAGTGAGCCTCTTTACACAAAATAAGTGTTAGAAGGATTCTTTCAAAATGCAATGAGTCACTTCGTTGGTTTAAGATATAGAACAGTGATACTCAACTGGTGAAAATAATATTGCTGTTTTATTCTGAAGGTTTTTTTAATCCAGCGGGCTGTTGTCTAACAATGACTCTTAAGGTGGTGACAGTGCTCTGTCATGCCATTTTGAAGTTTGTTCCTGGTCTAGTCTCTTGTTGAGCCTTAGAAAGCGCTTGCATTTAGTATTTTATGTGTATTTCATATCAGCTGCTTATGTCGAAATTGACATCTCGGTTGTGTATTTAATTATATTTGCTGAAAATGCGAAATCACTAATGCTAATTGCTGGCACATAATTGGGACTTTCAAATGTAAATTAGCATTCAGCAAGCACATTTGTTTGAATGCATTTTGCTTTTGTTGACCGTCATTCGACTGATTTGGTATGTAATTTAAGTTATAGTTAATATTCTTTAATTTAAGTTATAGTTAATATTCTTTAATAATGTAAATGCAGTTTTACAGTGCTTCGAGGGTAAGACTATGAAGTGGAACTCATTTGGCGTCTAAAGCCTGTGGAGCAAAGTTGGAGTCTTGGCGTTATCGCTCTACGGATGTAGCAAGTAGAAACCAAACATTAGCGGCAACAGAATCGATACACTTTTCAGACACTTTTTGCCAAAACAATTTGGAGTTTGTGGATAAAAATGTAGTGTTTCTAAAACTGATTATCAAATATTTGTGCTGTCACACTGTTATTTTGCACTACCTCAAATTCAAATGTCTCCTTTAAACAATATATTTAGCTGAAAAATGTCCGTTTGTCATTAAGGGGTGATGGTCATGCAGCAAAACCAGTTAAAAATGTATGCTTAAGAAGTCACTACCAACTAGCAGTGGTGCTAGATTTATTAAGTGGTTATACTTAGCAAGTACGAGGCTGTGACATCATTCTGTTACCTGATAAAAGCATTAAATCTTTTTGTTGCGTTTTCTTGACATGGTCCGACTCTCCTGTGAGCGAGCTCTCATCAACCTTCAAATCGTTGCCTTGGATGAGGACGCCATCGGCGGGCAAAAGGTCACCTGAACGCCACACACAGGGAACACAACTCAGACTTTGTACAGTTTTAAATGGCTGTAGTTAAATCAATCTCACCATATTTTACTTGAGCAACGTCGCCCACCACTATCTCTGCCACGGGAATTTGGATGACTTGCCCCCCGCGCACGACCGTGAACTTCTGCTCCTGCTCGATGCGGCTCTGAAGGCCACGGAACTGCTTCTCTTTACTCCAGTCGTTGAACGCCGTCACCAGCACCACGCAGATGACCGAGAGCAGGATGGCGACACCCTCGATCCAGCCTGCCTCTGACTCGGTTTCATCCTCCACGCCACCGGCAGCCTTCCCACAGTCTGAGTAAAAAAAAAAATATATATATATGTATATAAGTCAAGAGAGTCACATTTTTACAAATAAATCTAGTGCAAATAAATCTGGCGGAAATAAACAATGCGATCGAATGTTTCTAAAAATCTCATTCTTACCTTCTCTTTCGGCATCTTGAGGTCTATAAAAAGAAAGGCCAAGTGAAACTACGGCTGCCACTTCTAGGATAATCAGCGTGACATCCTGCAGCGCCTCCCACACTAATTGCAAGAACGTTTTAGGCTTTTTGGGGGGTATTAAATTTTGCCCAAACACCGTTTTCCGCTTCTCGATGTCTGCTGGCTGCCCACTTAGACCTGTGTAAGAAGGGGGAGAAAGGGGATGGAAGAAAAGCGCAAAGTGAGACAGGTTTTAAATGAATGGGTCATGCTACATCTTTACATGATTATTTGTAAATACAGCTAAAAATACATATCACTTTGTGGAACTAAAATATGTAACGCATTGAGTAAAGAAGTCAAAAAATTTACTAATATGATCCAGTTTGAGGAAAAAGTGGTGTTTAAAAAGTATACCAATAATTTTGAACTAGTGTCTGATGTCATTATCATGAAGCGTAATAATCAATAAGGCATTATCTATCATCTATTACATAATCATCTGTTTATTATGCGAGCTCATACCAACTATATATCATATACAAAGCTTAGGTCAAATCTACTCTTGTACTTACTATTCAGTCTTCATTCCTCTTAATTATTTGAAGTACTATATACTGTATTCTAGGGGTGCACAGATAATTATTGAGCCGATATGAGGAATTATGAAGACATCGATAAATCTGATAACATTTAAAAACAAAAAATATCTGATAAAAATAAAAAAACCCGTACTGTGCTGTAGGTGGGTTATGGTGAGCAAATCAAGCGCGCCTTTTCTCCAATCTGTGCTGTACTGTAAACTTCCCTAGAGCTTACAAGGTAAACAAACATGGCGTCGATCGTGTGGGACTTCTTCACTGTTTCAGAGGAAGACTTTTCACGTTCTATTTGCACCAAATGTTGTGCAAACATTCCCCCCAAGGATGGAAAAAACACCACATACACATCAAAGCTCATCAGCCACCTGAAACACCTGCATGGCTACGAGCCTGTTGCGAAAGAAGCTGCCCCAAAGTCAGTCGCAAAGATAAGTGTGCACACACTACATTTAAATCTACACACACACATTGGATAGATAGATAGATAATATAGATAGATAGATAGATAGATAGATAGATGAGTTATCCGTATCGGCCTTGAGAAGCAGAAAGTTACCCTTATCGGTAGGGCTGTGAATTTTTGGTTGTCCCACGATTCGATTCAATATCGATTCTTGGGGTCAAGATTCGATTCAAAATCTTTTTTTTTTTTTCCAATTCAACACGATTATCGATTCAAAAACTATTTTTTCTCGATTCAAAACGATTCTCTATTCATTCAATACATAGGATTTCAGCAGGATCTACCCCAGTCTGCTGACATGCAAGCAGAGTAGTAGATTTTTGTAAAAAGCTTTTATAATTGTAAAGAACAATGTTTTATCAACTGATTGCAATAATATAAATATGTTTTAACTATTAAATGAACCAAAAATATGACTTATATTATCTTTGTGAAAATATTGGCCACAGTGTGTTGTCAAGCTTATGAGATGCAAGTGTAAGCCACTGTGACACTATTGTTCTTTTTTTTTTTTTTTTTTTTTTTATAAATGTCTAATGATAATGTCAACGAGGGATTTTTAATCACTGCTATGTTGAAATTGTAACTAATATTGATACTGTTGTTGATAATATACATTTTTGTTTCACTACTTTTGGTTTGTTCTGTGTCGTGTTTGTGTCTCCTCTCAATTGCTCTGTTTATTGCAGTTCTGAGTGTTGCTGGGTCGGGTTTGGTTTTGGAATTGGATTGCATTGTTATGGTATTGCTGTGTATTGTTTTGTTGGATTGATTAATTAAAAAAAAAATAATAATAATAAAAAATAAAAATTAAAAAATAATTAAAAAAATAAAATAAAATCGATTTTTTTTAAATGAGAATCAATTCTGAATCTCACAACGTGAGAATCGCGATTCGAATTCGAATCGATTTTTTCCCACACCCCTACTTATCGGCTTGGCAAATAATACCGTACATCCCTAATATATTCTGTACTCATTTATTCTAGACTGCTTAGTTTGCACGTTTTTTTTAACAATGTAATAAGTCTGCAAACTGTTAACTCCACTATTATATATCTTTAGCATTGTCTTTTATCAGTACAAACATTGGTTATTGGTAAAAATTCAATATAGGACGTGAACAAATCAGTATGTATCAGTAATTGTTGAGAAATAGAGAAGCGGTTCAGTTCTGCTCTTTTTCAGACAGATTGAATTGTGGAACTGTAAACGTGTAATGCACTACAATGTAACCTAGCACGCATTGACAAAAACAGACTATCGTTGAATCTCAGTAAAACTAAAATAATGCTATTTGGTAACAGTAGAAGAGAAAGTCAAACACAAATACAAATAGACGGAATAGAAATTGAAAGAGTAAATGAAACCAAATTTCTAGGTATAATGATTGATGATAAATTGAACTGGAAATCTCATGTAAAAATATACAACATAAAGTAGCAAGAAACATGTCAATAATGAATAAAGCAAAACATGTTCTAGACCAAAAATCACTTCATATTCTCTACTGCTCGCTAGTGTTACCATATCTGAGTTATTATGTAGAAATATGGGGAAATAATTACAAAAGTACACTTCATTCACTAACGGTGTTACAAAAAAGATCAGTTAGAATAATACATAATATTGGATATAGAGAACATACAAATCCCTTATTTATTGAATCAAAGATACTGAAGTTCCACGACATAGTGAATTTGCAAACAGCTAAAATTATACAGAAAGCAAACTATAACCTGCTACCCAAGAATATACAACAATTCTTCTCAACAAAATAGGAGAAATATAATCTTAGAGAAAAATGTAATTTAAAACATTTGTATGCATGTACAACACTTAAGACCTTCAGTATGTGGAATTAAATTATGGAATGGATTAAGCAAAGCAATCAAACAATGTACTAATATGATCCACTTCAAGAAACTCTTCAAACTTAAAGTGTTTACAAAGTACAAAGAAGAAGAACCATGATAAACATTGTGAATTTATTTCATCCATCCATTCATTCATTCTCAAAATAATCGTACTCATCTCATCATATGAAATATAACTTACTTCACCAATTATTATTTATTTATTTATTTTTATTGAGATTACTTATGGAGTATATTGTGAATAAATTGAGAACAGGAAGTGAACAAAAGTTTTAGCAACTGTTATGCATAAGAAAAGGGGTAGGATTAAATAAGCTCTGCTTCTTCCTACTCCTTTTCAAACATGTTGAAAAGAGAAACTGGAGATTGTGATGTATCATGTTGTATGCTTGCATGTTCAAAATAAACTCAAACTCAACTCAACACATGTTTGAAATAAATTAGAAGCATTACAGTTAAACATCAGGAAAAGTATTCTCAAGTCTTAACTATGAGCCATCTTGCCTGACAACAGATTGATGCAGCAATGTGGGGGCTAAAAGTCACAAGCTCAAGCGGACATCGAAAGTATTATCTGCACGGGAAAATCACCGGCTCTGGGAGGCTGCACTAGGGGTGAGATTCTGAAGTCAAACTCCAAGAGAATGGATTACTTAGTGTCTGACCACATTGCATTCTACTGTACTGCAGAGACCCCCGCCATAACCATTCGGACGCCTCCACATACACACTTGAAAAGGGCCTACACGCAATTGACGATGCACCAAATTTTCAGCTTTATCCATGCAGACGGCTCGCGTGTGTTTGTGTGGGAGGATGGATGGAGTGAAGCGATGAGGAGGTGGAGCGGAATTTTGAAGGACGAATGACTGTGCAAAAGCTGACGGGCTACAAGTCAGGGAGTCGAACATTGAAGGGATGCTGTACTGGGAATAGCGACACATGTTTAGCACACAACTTTTTCATGTTGTCCAGAAACACTATTTTGCATAAACCAACAGACCGCCATATTGACAAAAGGTCTATTTGTGGCAGGCCGGCACAAATAGTTTTGATTAGTGTTGGGTCAAACGATACAGAAGAATCGATGCAGAATGAAACACAAGGAGTGATATGGTCTCCCTGGCTACATACCTCAATGTGTGTCACTTGAAAAAAATGTTTTTACCAATACAGCTGCTGTGAAATTTGACGACAAAGTTCCAAACTGTTTATTAGAAGGCACTTATTTTTGATAGAGATGTGGGAGGAGTGGCGTGCCATGTTCTCGTTATCATTGATTTACAGGTAAATGGAATGAAGAAAGTGTGGGATCGTTATGATGTAATAGTGCTAAATCAGGTAAATGTTCTTGAACTGTTTACTATTTGTCTCTTTTAGTCACAGATTTTATACTCCTTTCCTCATTCGTAAAAAAAAGCCAACTATCCATTTTACTTGCAGATCGTATGTAGTGACATTCTTCAATCCAGCAGACGGCGCCATATATGTACAGTATATATTTATATATATATATACATATATGTATATGTATATACATACACACATGCATGCATGCATGTATGTATGTATGTATGTATGTATGTATGTATGTATGTATGTATGTATGTATGTATGTATGTATGTATGTATGTATGTATGTATGTATGTATGTATATATATATACATATATATATATATATATATATATATATATACATATATATATATATATATACATATATATACATATATATACATATATATATATATATACACATATATATATATATATACATGTATATATATATATATATATATACATATATATATATATATATATACATATATATATATATATATATACATACATACATACATACATACATATATATATATATATATATATATATATATATATATATATATAAATATATATATATATATATATATATATATATATATATATATATATACAAACCCTGTTTCCATATGAGTTGGGAAATTATGTTCGATGTAAATATAAACGGAATACAATGATTTGCAAATCATTTTAAACCCATATTCAGTTGAATATGCTACAAAGACAACATATTTGATGTTCAAACTGATAAACATTTTTTTTTTGTTGCAAATAATCATTAATTTTAGAATTTAAAGCCAGCAACACGTGACAAAGAAGTTGGGAAAGGTGGCAATAAATAAAGAATGCTCATCAAACACTTATTTGGAACATCCCACAGGTGAACAGGCAAATTGGGAACAGGTGGGTGCCATGATTGGGTATAAAAGTAGATTCCATGAAATGCTCAGTCATTCACAAACAAGGATGGGGCGAGAGTCACCACTTTGTCAACAAATGTGTGAGCAAATTGTTGAACAGTTTAAGAAAAACCTTTCTCAACCAGCTATTGCAAGGAATTTAGGGATTTCACCATCTACGGTCCGTAATATCATCAAAGGGTTCAGAGAATCTGGAGAAATCACTGCACGTAAGCAGCTAAACCCGTGACCTTCGATCCATCAGGCTGTACTGCATCAACAAGCGACATCAGTGTGTAAAGGATATCTCCACATGGGCTCAGGAACACTTCAGAAACCCACTGTCAGTAACTACAGTTGGTCGCTACATCTGTAAGTGCAAGTTAAAACTCTCCTATGCAAGGCGAAAACCGTTTATCAACAACACCCAGAAACGCCGTCGGCTTCGCTGGGCCTGAGCTCATCTAAGATGGACTGATACAGACTGGAAAAGTGTTCTGTGGTCTGACCAGTCCACATTTGAAATTGTTTTTGGAAACTGTGGACGTTGTGTCCTCCGGACCATAGAGGAAAAGTACCATCCGGATTGTTATAGGCGCAAAGTTGAAAAGCCAGCATCTGTGATGGTATGGGGGTGTATTAGTGCCCAAGACATGGGTAACTTACACATCTGTGAAGGCGCCATTAATGTTGAAAGGTACATACAGGTTTTGGAGCAACAATGTTGCCATCCAAGCAACGTTACCATGGACGCCCCTGCTTATTTCAGCAAGACAATGCCAAGCCACGTGTTACATAGTCTCTGTCTTTTTGATGAAATAACATTAGAGGAACTATTACGGCGTGTAAGTGGGATAAAACAAACAACATGTTTACTTGACCCACTTCCTGGGAAACTAATCAAGGAGCTTTTTGTATTATTAGGTCCATCAGTGCTAAATATTATAAACGTATCACTTTCCTCCGGCACTGTTCCCCTAGCATTCAAGAAAGCGATTATTCATCCTCTGCTCAAAAGACCTAACCTGGATCCTGACCTTATGGTAAACTACCGACCGGTGTCCCACCTTCCGTTTATTTCGAAAATCCTCGAAAAAATTGTTGCACAGCAGCTAAATGAACACTTAGTGTCTAACAATCTCTGTGAACCTTTTCAATCCGGTTTCAGGGCAAATCACTCTACGGAGACAGCCCTCGCAAAAATGACTAATGATCTACTGCTAACGATGGATTCTGATGCGTCACCTATGTTGCTGCTTCTTGATCTTAGCGCTGCTTTCGATACCGTCGATCATAATATTTTATTAGAGCGTATCAAAACACGTATTGGTATGTCAGACTTAGCCTTGTCGTGGTTTAACTCTTATCTTACTGACAGGATGCAGTGTGTCTCCCATAATAATGTGACCTTGGACTATGTTAAGGTAACGTGCAGAGTTCCTCAGGGTTCGGTTCTTGGTCCTGCACTCTTTAGTATTCACATGCTGCCGCTAGGCGCCATCATACGCAAATACGGTGTTAGCTTTCACTGTTATGCTGATGACACCCAACTCTACATGCCCCTAAAGCTGACCAACACGCCGGATTGTAATCAGCTGAAGGCGTGTCTTAATGAAATTAAACAATGGATGTCCGCTAACTTCTTGCAACTCAACGCCAAGAAAACCGAAATGCTGATTATCGGTCCTGCTAGACACCGACATTTATTTAATAATACCACCTTAACATTTGACAACCAAACAATTACACAAGGCGACTCTGTAAAGAATCTAGGTATTATCTTCGACCCAACTCTCTCGTTTGAGTCACACACTAAGAGTGTTACTAAAACGGCCTTCTTTCATCTCCGTAATATCGCTAAAATTCGTTCCATTTTGTCCACTAGCGACGCTGAGATCATTATTTATGCGTTCGTTACGTCTGGTCTCGATTACTGTAACATATTATTTTCGGGTCTCCCTATGTCTAGCATTAAAAGATTACAGTTGGTACAAAATGCGGCTGCTAGACTTTTGACAAGAACAAGAAAGTTTGATCATATTACGCCTATACTGGCTCACCTG
>NC_084552.2:48700332-48862832 GCF_033978685.3 Nerophis lumbriciformis
TTTATTATTTTATTAGATAAGTACACTGTATAGGCGAACCCAGGACACTCGGCTACACTGCTAATATGTAGCATCATTTGAAAAGTCACCCACTAGACAATAAAGAGGGCTTACTCCGCACGTTAATATCTCCGTTTGGTGCCACACGTCCACACCATCAAAATGCCGAGGCAAACATTTCCAGATCAACACCGTATGAAAAAAATAGTGATTTTTTTTTGTTGTGATTTCCTTCTCTGCATGAAGGTTAAAAGTAGCATATATTAATGCAGTATGAAGAATAATGTTTTAATGTAGACACATAGAATCATCATACTGCTGTGATTATATGCATCAAGTGTTCATTCAAGGCTAAGGCAAAATATCGAGATATATATCGTGTATCGCGATATGGCCTTAAAATATCGCGATAATCAAAAGGCAATATCGCCCAGCCCTAATTGCATAGTTTGCATTTTTTGCTTGTCTGCTTTCAGCGGTAAGAACTAGGCCCCCATGCGTACTCAGATAGTTCACAGCCGCCATGTTGGTTGGATGGTGCTGTCCGTTCAAAAGTCATGTAACTGAATACAACCTATACTACTCAACCCTACCTGTCCCCTCCTGCTCATTAACACACTATAAAAGGACCCCTCCTGAAAGAAAGGGGGAGGAATTCACATTATTTTGCGCCATTTTGCACCCAGGGCCAACTATGCAAATTAGACAACCTTGTCCCGCAAACCAGCGTCTCAGATATTATGCAGTCCTGTGGGAAAATATACATAAATTGAGATTGTCTATCAATGACTCGTCCTGGAAAATGTCATTTGAAACCCACCACATAAAATCATAACCAGAACGCATATTTTTCTGAACGTCCGTTAGCGGAAAGTAGTGTAGCAATGAGTCATTGCCAGCAGAGTGACAGGCTGCGGGGTGTAGCCTGCAATAATTGGCCGTTGCAGCTCCCTCGCCATCTCATACCGTCTGCTTTGATTCCTTAAGCCTCTAATGAAAACGCGCTGACAGCTACGACCCGGTTCAATTTTATGCCACATTTTCCCTCTGCGCTGGCGCAATAAATACAAGTGACAGAGCAGTCAACACCTCATCGCCGCGACGGAAACAGAAAATAGGCAGACCTTGGCCGCTCAGATTGAGGGGCCAAGTCAAGCGGCTAATCATTAACCGTTTAATTTGGACGATTGTCCCCGGTTGACCTCGGGCAGGTACTTTCATTTTGGTCACCAGTGACGAGGTCAAGGTTACAATCCGTTGAAATACGGCCGCAGTCCTGCTTTTTGATGTTTCAATATGACTACGTCCAGTACAGCGAGATGATACCCAGATAGCAAGAATAAAAGATGCAGGAGACTGAGGAGAGCGTGGGTATTTTCATGCACTCTGAATGACATTTAGATGCAAGGACTTCCAGTCACATCCTTATAAGGATGCACTTTGCGTTAAAGTGGTCCCTGAAAAAAGAACAAATGTGATAAGCAAAGTAGACTGAAAATATTGTATGGATGGAGTTTTGAATTATGTGGCGCTGATAGGAATGTGCGTTTGCAATCTTTCCACTAACTAATCAATTGTGGGAGTAAACAGCCTCTTCTGTGCCTTGTTATTAACCCAATGAGTGAAGCACGAACAAAAAGAAGTGACGGAAGACAGTTTGTAATTTTCATGATTTTTGCTCACTTTTTGTCAATTGGGACATTGACAATTATGCAAACTGTGCAACCCGCCACAAATAGATCACAGTCTTTTGTCACTGCACAGACACCTTTAGAACTAACATCCTGAGCCACAAGAGAGCCAATGTGCTGACAAATCACTTCACTGTGACCGAGGCAAAGAGCAACGTCCAACACAATGAAGCCGATATGTGGACAACAATCCAACCACAGAAACCTCGCAAAAGCACAGAACCGACGGGATCAACTAGCTGAAACCCAAATATTTAAATTTGGTCAACTGAAGACGAGCGAAACAAATACGAGCTCAGTCAGTAATATCAATGAGGAGAGGCCTTGTGCAATGTAATGAGCCTCATTATGCACACCATTCAGGGGATTCCATTAAGGAGTAAAGCTGCTGCTGGTACTCCGAATACTAACACTACACCTCAGTGAACTTTTTGAACATCACAGCTGCACACGATGGTCACTGTTTGACATCTAAGGACATCTCAAGTGCCAGTGCGGAGATGTGGCCGCACTTAGCCTTGCAACACTGTGACCTTGAGCTGTAACATTCTAGATGGTGAGTGACAGTTTGTGTTAAAACACCACATAAAATGTAAGAGTCAGACTAAAAATAGATACTATAGAGGCCAGTCCATGTATAAGTGACAACCTGTTGCCAAGTAGTCAATGCCTTCCTCCACCCTATCCTGATTATGATTGGTGTTGTATATTATGCCAAAATCACAATGTATGGCTGTCAGATTTAGCGCAATAACGAGTTAACACTAATTCCGCCGGCCCACACAGTGGTGGGGAAGCTGCAAGCGAGAGCAAACACAGGACAGAAACGGTAAGAGAAAAGTGCACTTTGAATGGCAATTTTAGCCCCACAAGACCAGTCAGCCCTTCCGACAATAACAAAGTAATCTGCATCTACCACCGTCGCGAGCTGAGCTATCACTGGAGCTAGTCGTGTCCTAAATGCTGGATGCTATCTGCGAGCTGTCTGCCGATGAATAGAACCCTCCCTACCCCTGACAGAAGCAGACCATGCCGGAAAGCCAACAACAAACGACTACAACCGACAAAGTTTCTACAGCAATTGCCAAATGAGTGCCAACACCCCTAATTCTGCAACCCATCAATATTGTGGAATATAAGGGGCCGCCCTAAAATTCGCATGCCCCTACTATAGGCCTGGTCTGATATTACAATATGCTTGACGATATAATGTCCCATAAGTATTGCCGATTGTCATTATTGTCACTGCATTGTTTTGAGACAAAATTAAGCACTAATGTAAACATAATATCAAATAATACAAAATGCAAGTATTCCTTTCAAATGCAATAAACATTTATTTCTTATTAGTTGTTTTACCATTGTAATTAGAAGGTCAAAAACTTTCAAATATCATAAATAAGTAAATAAACAATACAATTAGTTTTAACTCTTAACTTCAGTTTTTTTTGTCTGTTTTGCCATCACTTTCCAACAAATTGGGCACACTCTTGTTCACTTGTTTCAATCCAAGATATTCCCACAAAGGACATTTGGTTTTGCAATTGTATTTTTCCTCCTAATTTTGGTAACCTTGCAGTAATTCTCACTAGCGAGTAGTGCGGCTGTTTGTGCATTCTGAGAATGTAAGCTAGCGGTCATGCCTCAACCCACAGAAACAATGACTGTGGATGACTGACAAGAGGATTCACACTGTTCATTTAATTGTGCTATTGAATAAACGCACTCAGATGCTGAGAGCGACGCATATAAGAAGTGTAAAAAAAAACCATTTTCGATAGAATTGCGATTCTCATTAGTAACGTTTCTTAATAGATTTAAAAAAAATCAAAAATGTATGTTTTTAGATTTTTTTTTAAATCTGTCTTGTAAAGCCACTCAGGCAAATCATATTGTTGATGTACATGTCCATATATGATGCAGAGATTTACTTTACAAAAAGAGAAGATTGAGGTACTTTTTTTGTTGCATTATTTGTATTTGACTTAATTAAATGTTTAGGTAGAATTTTATTAAACAAACCCAGTTTTCTTTTAGGTAACAGACACTTATCACAGCTGTGTATCTATTTTATGGAGGAATGTAGTTAATCATAGAACTGGCACCCAATGTTATTAAAAAGTATTGATTTTGAATTTAAAATAGTTTTGAATAGAGTATCGATTCTGAATCGAATCGTTACCGCCAAGAATCTAATCAAATCGTGCGGTGCCCAAAGATTCATAGCCCTAATAGTGAGCCCTCTCTTTTACACTGTTTTAAAATGAGATACATAAAACACAAACACAAGGACATGGCAATTTATCGATGCCGGCAAAGTTATCTAGTTAATTTTCATTTATTCATCGATGAAATGGTTTATTGACCCATTTATTGGTCGAGACCCCGCCCAGACTGTCATGAAGACTGACAGGGCACTCCGCAGACATGCTTACCCTCCAATTTTTTTTATTGTCAGTATCTTTCTTTTTAAAGTGAACCTGTGTCAGAAGTAGTAAGCCTGTGTAAAAAGAGTACTGTATTGTCCGGACTATAAGGCGCACTTAAAATCTTTATTTTTCCTCAAAACTCCTTATGTACGGAATAATTCAAGTTTTGCTTACCGACCTCAAAGCAATTTTATTTGGTACATGGTGTAATGATAAGTGTGAACAGTAGATGGCAGTCAAACATAAGAGATACGTGTAGACTGCACTATGATGGCAATATGACTCAAGTAAACAACACCAACATTTTTTATGTTCCATTGAAAATATAGAACATTACACACGGCGCTCAAAAATCCATCAAAATGTTTTAGTATGACTTTGGTAAGGTCTGAAGCCACACCGTTTGATTTGCTTCAACATTCGAGTATTATTATGGTGTATGTATAAAGTAAGACATTATCTGGCGTTTTGTTTCGCAATATTATGCAAAAGCAACGTTTCTTACCTTCTGGTACCTGCTGATCTGTATTTGGGATCTGCATAAATCCTGAAAAATTGCGCAGGTCCGCTTTTGTAGTCCGTGACGACACCGTAGTCGATATGATTATTTTTCTCTATCTTCTTGTTATTGGACATTCATTCTCCGCTGTTGCCATTTCTAATATAAAGTAGTGTAAAGTTCTTACTTATATTGTCAGTAAACTTGCCCTGAAAGCGCTAAAACATACCAGTGTAGTGAGTTAACATTATTCACCCACTGAACTTTAGTTATTAGAGTTTCGGTCGGACGTTTTTTCCCGGGACACATTTCGGGTGTTGTTGTTTCCGGATGAGGAGATGCTGCTCCGTTATTGATTTAAGTAAAGTCTGAACGTCATTAAAACAGTTAGCTCCATTTTTTGACACTTCTTCCACTCCCGTCCTTGCACGTTACACCAGTGCAACAAAGATGACGGGGAGAACACGCTGTCGAAGGTGAGCCACGTAAATAAGACCGCCCACAAAACGGCGCACCCGGAAGAGACTGTCAGAAAGCGGCTTGAAGATGATCTGTAAAACATAATCTATGCAACATTTGACCAGCGAACCACCATTACATGTTATGTAGACCACAAGGAAGTGTTTTCAATTTAGAAAAAAAAAATAATAATATAACTCCTTAAATGCGACCTATAATCCGGTGGTGCACCTTATATATGAAAAAAGATCAAAAATAGACCATTCATTGACAGTGCGCCTTATAGTCTGGAGCGCCCCATGGTCCGGAACATATGGTATGTTTGTTTGTGTGACAGATAGTGTGTGAGTGTGTGTCTGTACCAGACTGTGTCCATTTTGTGTTGAGCGGTTTTAAAAAGCACAATGTTTAATAAACATTTGCATAAAGCAAACAAATTGTACAGTTCCAAGTTAATGGTATTTTATTAACTATCTGCGATTGTTAACAATGTTTGTTAAAAATGCAATGATTGTTAAAAATGCAATTAATCGCCTATACATATCAATCTTTTGGACAACTATCATTCTGTGTCATTGCAGTAAGCGTTCTGCATGTAGTATGTATGTATGTATGGAGGAGCTGTTGCAACAGGAAAGTTGACAAAAACTTATTTGGGTGAAGAAAATGAGCTTGGAAATGTGGAGGATTAGGGAAGGATTGGCTTAAGAGGTTTTGAGACGTAACCGTCCAACTAATTAGAAATCCCTTTTCAATTGTCAAGCTCCTGTAATCCCGCAGCAATGACGAATGAGCTCATTGGAGCTGTTAAATATCAAAGCTGGGCACTCGTCGTCGAACGCGCTCGCCGCTCGGGATGTTTGGCAGCGCGGGGGCGAGGTGAAGCGAGTGCGCGCCTCGGTTTGTGTCACTCATGTTACAAAGCATGACAAGACTCTTTAAGCGCCGCCCGCCCCCAACATGACACGGTCTCATACGTGTTAGAACAACTCACGCCTCTTCCAACAGACTCAGCCATTCCTCCTCGCGGCTGCCACCATCGCGCACGGGCAGAAGAGCAGGAGATGGCACAGTGCGCCTCGCACACTCATGTCGTTGAGGTAACCAGAGGTGATTCGTGCTGCCATGCAGTGGTGTATTTACGGCATTCCCTCTGGCGAGATGGAGCCGAGGGGAATTTTTTTTCTCCCCTCCTCGCTCTGAGACTCTGCATACAGAGGACTCTTGCTGCGACAGTGAATATGCGGTGCCGTTTTAATCTGGGATCAAACTGAAAATCCTCTCCCTTAAGAGTTCAGTCAAGGTCATACTGGCGATTAGGCACTAGACTGTCTATGGAGAGATGCTGAAACACGGAGTAGCACACGAGTAGCAGGAATAAAAGGAAGTTGGTGTTGTCAACCAATAGAGCTCTAATGTCGCCAAATAAACACCCGGCTGGTGAACAACATGGTGATGACAGACTAATTCAGGATCGCCTTCCTCGAATATGAACTCACTCCTTCCACTACACGGTTGGGTCATGACTTGGGGACCTAAAAGCCTCCTGTTTTGCTGGCCCAAAAGTGGGACATCAACCTGGCTGAGGCCTGGTGCTGTGCCCAGGCGGACAGCTGGTCTGTCTAAGATGCCCACACCAGAGACCCAGAGGTGAAACAGGAGAGAGGGAGGGTACAAGGGGGAATTGGACAGGCCCTGTCTAACATATAAATAAATGATAAATGGGTTGTAATTGTATAGCGCTTTTCTACCTTCAAGGTACTCAAAGCGCTTTGACACTACTTCCACATTTACCTTTTCACACACACATTCACACACTGATGGAGGGAGCTGCCATGCAAGGCGCTAACCAGCACCCATCAGGAGCAAGGGTGAAGTGTCTTGCTCAGGACACAACGAGGTTGGTACTAGGTGGGGATTGAACCAGGGACCCTTGGGTTGCGCACAGCCACTCTTCCACTGCGCCACGCCGTCCCTCAAATATGAGTTTTCCAAGGAAGTGATGTCAAGGTGTCCGGTGATATGTGCAACATGGCTTATGACACGCCTTCTAAACTATGAGCACACCACATTAGCACTCGGTCAACAAAACATCAGCTTGGAAGCACTAAACTAAGGTTACTTTACCATCTGTAGGTGAGGTTTTTAGCCGGTTGCAGAATCCTTGAACGTCCCCGTATGATTCTCCAATTTTGTTTATCCCCTCAGTGCCTCGCAGTTCCATGAGGGCGCGCAGTTCTTTGAGCGTGCAGCCAAACTCTCCATCATGGTTGGCCTCCGCTACGGAGTTCTTCACCCCGCTGTAAGAGTTGTTTGCCATTGTCCCCGCTAGCTCTCCACGTTAATGCAAAGCTTTGAGGTAACGGAAGGGGTAAAAAAGAATATATATAAAAATAAGTGTCCTGGAAAAGTTTAAATCCTCACGAGCGTGCACACAGAGGTAGCGCCCATAAAAAAGGCGACAAGGCCATCAGAGGCAGCTGGAGTCATGTGGCAGCGGGTCGAAGGGCAGCGTTTCTACAAAACCAGCCATTTCCATTGGAGCGCTGAGTCTTCCTGGCCTTTCATGGCGTTGGAGAACTCAGAGAGCCAGAGATCACCATGCAGTCAGATCTAGAACGAGAAGAGCAATTATACTGTCAGCAGGCACCAAAGTAAACAGGATTCCACCAAAGAAGAAACCATTAAAATTTGATGCTCGGACAAAAAGTCCCACGTGTGTTTTCAGAGGCAGCAGTGAATTCTGCTAATGCGGACGAGCATTCACGCAGACGTGTTCTGTCATGCACGTACAGGTACATAGGTCGCTCTCTGGGAACAAAATTCCCTTCTCTGCAGTTACACGGGCGGTGAGCTGGGACTCGCTGAATGATTACTTCAGGAAAAGCCTCGCGTCAAATCTAATTAAGACTATCTGCGGCATCGGGGAGCTCCGCAGCGCTCAACGCCAGTAGCCCATTGTAACCAGCGGCTGGCGCCCATTCAGCCTCAATATGACACAACTGGGATAGTTCATTCAGAGTTGGCTGGATCTGAACTCATTTATAGATTCCTGAACAGACAAGAGGACATTAACAATGCTCATCTAAAAAGGTCAGCATCTCTGTGGGACGGGGCTCCTCAAAGCTGTTAAGTTAGAAAAACAAAGAGTAACATCTTCAAATATACAAAACTGGGACACGGATGTTGCACAATAGCGCTTGCTGCATAAAATGAACGCTCGCAGCTTATTCCATTGAGAATCTTGGAAACTATTCTGTCACATATTGGGATTCTACTTGGAGCCATCTGCTATGGAAAAAACAAGACAACATTTATTATTTATTATGCAGCGTAATTGCAGGGCCGCTTGTAATAACAAGGTGGAAGATGGTTGTGTAGAATATGCTTGTGAGCTCAAAAAATACCAATAGGTTTCATCATTATTTCATGCACCTTACATGCAGTCTTGCCTATTTTCCGAGACAAAATTCTCTATGAGAAATGTAGGCATTTGTGAGCTGGCTAAAAATATTTACCAGCCCAAGACTGCAAAGGTAGGTGACACCTACAGTTTATTTGGTTTTCCTTGGTTATTATTGCTGGCTTTAACAATTAATTCTCAGACTGTAAATTCCACAGCATCAACCACCAAAGGCAGCACATTGGTAAGTGTCAATAATGCCTAAGCCTGCTGTGAAGCTTAGACAGGTTTGTCAGCAGGGCACTATTAAAGGTCCACTGTGATGATCAGGTGATTGGCAACACTAAATTGGCCCTAGTGTGTGAATGTGAGTGTGAATGTTGTCTGTCTATCTGTGTTGCCCGTGTAATCGGCTTAGACCGATGCTTTTTTATTTTTTTATTATCAATTATTATTATTATTATTATTTATTTATTTTATTTTTTCTCCACACCCTTCATCCCATTGTTTACCTGTATCTCACCTTTTTTGTAAGGGGCGCCGGAAGTTGGCAGACCCGTCAGCGATCCTGTTCTGTCTCCCTGTAATGTTTGTCTGACCTTGAATGGGATTGTGCTGAAAATTTGAATTTCCCCTCGGGGATTAATAAAGTATTTCTGATTCTGATGAGGTGGCGATTTGTCCACGGTGTACCCCGCTTTCCGCCCGAATGCAGCTGAGATAGGCTCCAGCGACGCCCCGCGACCCCAAAAGGGACAAGCGGTAGAAAACAAAAAAAGATGGATGGATGTGATGATGTTATTGTAACAAAGGGTGGTTCAGACACAGTGCACACCCTCCTTAGAACCAGCATCCTCTGCAGTGGGCATAAAAGGACAAAAAAAGTTTTTTTGTGTAACTCAGACAAAATAATCCACTGCAGAGGACACTGAATCTCAGGGGGTTATGCACTGCATCTAAACAATACATATTTGGGATGTAACGATATGAAAATATCATATGACAGTGGGCATTTTTATCACGTTATTGTTGAATGTAGGCCTGCAACAATTAATAGAATACATCGATTAGAAAATGTTTGATTTATTTTCTGTTGCTTCGAATAATCGTTTAATGAAAATGTATCAAATCTGGACCGCAAAGGATGTCCAAAACTTTGAATATGCAAACATATTTTCTGCACCACCGCTCCAGAAGAGCGCACATGATAGCGACGTGTGTAAAAGCTGTGATCTGTGCACCGGCAAACAGCAGATTGTTTGTTTGTTTTTTGTTTTTTTTTAATTAATACACATTATAAAAGTGCAATTTCATGTTGATGATGTGCATTTATTGTAAAAAAGGAAGGTAATGGTAAGAAGAACATTATGGTATTTCAACCACTTTCCCTACAATATGCACTAAGGCTATAAAGTGAGTACCATAATTAATTAAACAAACAATTGATAGATTTTTGGATTACTACATGTGCTCAAAAATATACACACTTTGAAATCTATTAACCAAGTTTTTTTTGTCTTGTGTTTATGATCGCATTTGAGCAAGCTATTGATTAGTGCGACATTACGCATGTTTATCCTTATACTGGTAATTTTAGTGTCCCTGTTATAAATTTATCACAGTTCCTTTCCTCCCTAGGATGCTAAAGGCACTCAGTGCTGCTGGCGGCTACCCACATGGTGCAAATGGGCCAATCATGAGTAATTAGGCGTTTGGTATCTTGCTCAAGGACACTTAGGGAAAGACTCCCTCTTGAAGCTGAAGATCAAACCAGTAACCATCCAATTAGCAGACAGCCAAAAGCAAAGGAAGGAACAGTAGGCTTTTTGTAGCATTCACTTCAAAAGCTGCACCTCCGCTGGATGCAATTCTTGTTTGCCTTCGGGCCATCATCGCGACACCCCAGCCCCGCGGGGTGATGGGGGACGTGCCAACATTTGCTCCGCTGGGACAGTTTCGGGTTGCCGAGCCGGTCACATGTCACAACTGCGGAAAATCATTGCCATTGGATCTCCGTGCCCGGCAGCTGGCGCGGTTTGGTTGAGTGACAGTGGCCGGGGTTAACTCTTTGCACGCCAACGCCAGGGAGACTTGACTACTCCAAGACATCCGAGGTTGCTACGACACATGCGGGTGGACATCTGCAGAAAGTGGAGACAATTAAAAGTAACTACGGCAAGAATACAATTCATGCTAAAGAAACCCTCTGGCAGTTTGTACACCTCCGTGAGGCAACTACTCCAAGATAGCAATTCTCGGGATCCACTGCAATGAAGCCGCGTACCATGAGGGGTGGTGGTATTTTTAGCTCTTCCCCGGCCTGCCCCTCCCCCCGCCACTAGCCTCGCGTCGAACTGGGTCAGGCCATGCAAATGTAGAGGGTACAAAGCAGAGACACCCGGCTTCTCCTCTCACAGCTGAGAGCTACTTCAGCGCGCACACTGGAAGCCCTACGAGGCTCTCCGACGCTGTCAGGCTGCCAAAAAGCGCACGGAGGCGCATTCAGGTGTCAGCAGTCAGCGCACAGTTTTCATCTTCATCCTCTCCCACTGGGATGATGGGGACATTTGAACAAATCAAACATGCCTATTTTCAGGTAACACCTGTTTAATGGTCAGGGTTTCGTTTATTTGAAAGAATCCAACATATCTGAAGAGAATTAGGAAGAAAAAGAGTGTTTTTAATCCTACCCCTTCTCGATGTGTATGCAGAATTACTGATGGTTTGGTCACTTTCTAAAAATACCTTAGTAAATGATAAATAACCTGGTTCTCAGCACACAGATTCTGTCATATACAGTGATACCTTGGTTTTTGTACGCCCAGTTTTTTGTCCACTGTGTCAGCTTAAGTATGGCCCACGTATTATTCTGCGGACTCGAGTACCCAAACAAAGAATCCCACACGTTGGTGACTCAGTTTATGTGCTCTTTTTCTTAATTTAAGTATAACTGCAAAATTGTCCAACATGGGGCCAAAGAAGTTGCGAGAGCCAGCAATTTCATAATGAACGTGAGAAACACTAATGAATTCCTGAAAAAAACTCAGTCTTACCCTAATTTACGAGCCAATTTCAGTTGCCTCTCTGTCAAATACATCAGCAGCAGCTTCTGTATATTTTCATGGATACATTTCTGCTGTTTAGATATTATTTTAATGTCCTTGGCAGACCTTATCGATTCCTTCTGCTTCGGTAGGTTGAAGACTGGCAGTGCTACGTTCCAACTGCTTCACCAAGATAGCAAAGTACACGTGCTGCCATGTTTTTGATGATTTCTTCCTTCAATTCAATGAATATCATCCACTTCTTCTCACCACTGTCATCAACACTCACTTTCTTCCTTCCCATGCTTGGAAAAACAAAGTTATATCCATCTCCAGCTTGGGATGGTAAGTATGTCCTAAAAACTATGTGGCGATAACGTCTACTGCGATAACCATATATATATCACGATAATTGATTTAGTATATAAATGATGATAAAACCGTTTCAAAACAGGTTACCTGGAATCGTTACTGTCTATATTTGTATCGACCCACTCACCATTCAAGAGCTTCAGCTTGTGGTTAGCAATTAGCATATCCTTCTACGGTATGTAGTGTAGCATGTTCAGCTAGTACTCATCCTCCAGTGATGATACTTGCAAGAAAAGTAGTTTATTTGCCACCATGGAAGTGAGAAGTGGCTTTGCACTGCGGAGGCACATTAGCCGCTAGCAAGAACAGTACATTACTTTGAGGATGTGTTTGCTAGATTGTCGGTGTGAAATTTGTGGGACACAGCTAGAATGTGCCGTCAACATGCATTATTACGATACAACGATAGCATAAAAAGTTCTATCGTCGGACAAATTTATATAGTACATCAACACATCAGTCAGTGAATGTGAATGTCGTTTGTCTATCTGTATTGGCCCTGTGATGAGGTGTAGACGTGTCCAGTGTGCACCCTCTCTTCCACCTGAGTGCAGCTGGAATAGGCTGCAGCCCCCCTGAAACTCCGAGAGGGTCTAGCGTTACAAAATGGATGGATGGATAGTCTATATTGCACAACCCGCGTAAAACCGGATGTTTTCTGCGTATTTTATGGGGTTCATTCTGACATTCGCTACGCCACCTAGTTGTGGGGAAGCTCGCAACTTGAATTTGAACTTGGATTGAATTTGAGCTTAAAGTATAACAATTAGCCGAAAGACAACTTGTATCTGAAAACATTTGTATGTTGAGGTACGACTGTACGAAAAGTGACGTTCGCTCCTCTCTTTTCGCTCATTGATGTATTCAAGTTTTTAATTAAAAGGTAAAAGTGAAGTAATGTTAATTAATCAATGTAATTTTTAATTTATGTATTTCAAATTGTTTTCTGTGTATAAAACTACAATTATTCTCGATAAAATGTGCTTTTTGTCATTATTCAAATTCTTGCACGTTCTCTTTTTGTTTGACTTTTGCATAGATTTAAATGCTTACTTTACAATTTATTAACTATAAGGTGTTAGGTTTATACAACAAAAATAAAATGGACGACGTAATGATAAAAATGCTACATTTGAAGTAAGATCTATTTAAAAATTATGTTAATATGTTTCGTAAATAATAAGCAAATTCTCAGTTTGAATAATTGAGATGTATTTATTTAAAAGCATTTAAGTTCTTCAGACGTTGCACTAAACTTTCAGCATTAATACGATGTCCGGAAGGCATGTACGTGCACGTGTTAAGTGTGAAAACGTTACACTGCTTACAATGTTATGCAGCAGCTGCAGTGTTTTGGCGAGACGGTCTTTCATCAGTGCGGCCTTTGAAGATGAAAAGTGCTTTATGCTTTTTATAACGCGCCGTTTCACGGGGCAGGTCGGAGCCCACAGCCCCCACGCCCGGTCAGACACAGTCTGCCTTTCCATCCGCGGCCTGACCCCGTCATCCCGGAGCGTCATACAACGGGGACACTGTGTACCATTGCCAACATTGTGACACTAGTACGAGTGAGTTGAAGTACAAGGGAATGACAACAAGAACTTGGAAGCTGGCTAAAGAATCAGCTGCACATCAGCTGACATCCACACACCGTGGTGTCATCAAAGTGAACGTTCTTGGGGCAGTGATGTCCGTCCATCCATCCATTCATTCATTCATTCAGGGTCGCGGGGGGGCTGCAGTCTATCCTTGCTGCACTCAGGCGGAAGGCAGACCTTAAAAATACTGCGCTTGTTGGCGTAGTGAATGTCAGTGAACCCCGTACGATCCGACCAAAACATCCAGTCTTACTAGCTGGCATATGCTTGTAGCTAGAGATGGACATAACTTTGTTGTGCCAAGCATGGGGGAGAAATAAAATGAGTGTGAGCGTAGCACTGCAAGTCTGCACCATACTGAAGCAGAATGAGTCGATAACACCAGCCAAGGACGTTAAAATAATATCTAAACAGTGGACATTTATCCATGAAAATATGGAAAAGCAGCTGATTGTGTGTTTAAAAGAGAAGAAACTGGAAGGAGATACAGTAGAAGTCCACTCTCCAAGGTAAATACTGTACACTATTGTTAAATTACTTCATAAAACTATTGTAGTTGTTTGTACTACTTCATACTGTATTGTTTCTTTATACAATAGTTCTTATTCAAAATGTAGTTGTAGTTTTTAAAAACGTGTTACGTGTTAAAATTGTGATGTTTTGGAGTGCCAAACATTGATTAAATAGATTTTGTTTCATTTCAATGGGAGACGCTGTTTCCCAGTACAAGTTTTTGAAGTACGAGCTGCTATACAGAACCAAAGCTCTAAAGTTGAAGTACTACTAGTGTTGTCCTGATACCAATATTTTGGTATTAGGACCAAAATGTATCTTGATACTTTTCCAAATAAAGGGACCACAAAAAAATGTCATAATCGGCTTTTTTTTTTATATTTTAATTTAGGTAGCCAGGGACTGCAGATGGAAATTAGCTATTTAGCTATAATCTGGTGCAGAACATATCTGTCTTTGACCTTAATGTCTCTGTGCATTGTCCCTTCAAATAAAGACTAAACTAAACTATTTTAACAGAAAATATTATGATACATTAAACATGTTTCTTATTGAAATCTGCAATCAAAGAACAGTTTTGGCATTATAACATAATGAACATACTAGACAACTTTTATTTTAGTAGTAAATATGCAAACTGGGTTACAAAGCTATTAATTTAGCAGCTGACGTATGCAGTAACATATTGTGTAATTTTCGATTGTATAATTTAGTCAAAATTATGAGGGACAAGCGATAGAAAATGGATAGATGGATTATTTAATCTACTTGTTTATTTACTGTTAATAACTGCTTACTTTCTGTTTTAACAAGTTCTAGCTAAATTCCTGTTAAAATGTAACCAGCACTTATTTTTCTGTTGTTCGGATACTTTACTTAAGTTTTGGGTGGTACTACAATATAAAAATGACAAAAGATTTTGTGATCATAAAAATGTTGAGGTAATCATTGTAATATGGAATATATACGACTCAGGTAGTTGGTATTGTTACAGTCGATATTTGTATAAATCCACCCATGTGTTTCCATTCAGGGGCGCTAGTTTGCTGTTAGCTATTGTATCCTCCTACGATGTGTAGTGAAGCATGTTTATCCATTCCTCATCCTGCAGGGATGATACATGTAAGAACTGTAATTTATACGGTATGTCACCATGCAGGTGAGAATTAGTGATTTAGAAGTAGATAACACACAGTGGAGATCCTTGCTTGCTTTGTTTTGCGGAGCGGCACTTTAGTCACTACGTTTCCATGCACTAAATTAGATCTGATTTTAAAAATAGTTTGTTTTTTGTATTTTCATGTGAAGTCCCAGTGTCTATGCACACTCTCTAAGGCGGGGGTGCCCATTACGTCGATCGCGAGCTACCGGTCGATCGCGGAGGGTGTGTCAGTGATCGCCAACTAGGCATTGAAAAAATTATCCTAAAAATGAGCGATCAGAAATCTTCACTATGACGTCACTTTGGTCACTTGATTGACATTCACGGCACCCGAGGGTCTTGTGAAATGACGCTGGCTGCTGCGAGCTCAGTGTGAAGGGAAAAAAAGACCGTCAGGGAGGCGAGAAACAGTTTTCATTTCAACCAAACTTCCTGTCAAAAGCCTAAAGACTGACCACATAGTTCCTGTCTTTGCAATAAAAGCGCTGCTCTATCCTGCCTGCGCTAACAAAATAAGAGTCTCAGAAAGTTGGTGCGCACAAGCCGCAAGCCACGGAGTTTGCCTGCCGCCAATGTATTTCTTGTAAAGTGTATAAAAAGGGGTATGGAAGCTGGACAAATAAGATGGCAAAAAGCAACCACTTTCATGTGGTATTGGACAGAAAGGAGAACTTTTTTTCCTCCTCCATTAAAAAATGTGGACATTATCAGCACTACTGTCTATGATTCCAATCAATGCAAGTCATAAGCATCAGGTAATACACCAACTTATATTCGTGTCTTCAGGTGTTAGTTCCGATTTTTCAAATACCGAACACGATTGGATTAAAGGGGAACTGCACTTTTTTGGGGAATTTTGCCTTTCGTTCACAATCATTATGAAAGACATGATGACAGATGGATTTGATCTTTTTAATGCATTCTAAATATTAAATAAACGTACCGGTAAACAAAAGTCCACTTACAGCGGAGCCAATGGGAGCTCCACTATTCCGCCCATAAATTCCGATAAATAACCATTCAAAAAGCGCCAACAATACTTAATTTACGTTGTGTGAAATGAATGTTAACCAAGTATTAGTGATATTATTATTATAAACGCTAAAGCAGACCAACTATTTAGAGCGGCGGATGTGCGTATGTTTACATCATCGAGTAGTCTGTTGCATCCTTGCTCCCTGTAAGTTTATTGTAGATCATAAATCATGCCTCTCACATGAAAAATAAATGGCTGAAAATATAATCCGACAACTTGGGACATTTTGACAGCCATTTCGGACCTGAACTGGCGAGGACGACACGAAAAGCGCTTGTTCCCCTTCGTGCCACCACACCGCCCGACCCCGTTTCTTCGTGAGGAATTCTGAGACATGTTTCCTCTGAATGGGAATATATGAACATCCTAGCAGTACGCATCTTAATGACAGCAGACCTTATACAGTAAGTGGTGTTTAATTATGTTTGTTGGCTCTCAAAGTCTGCAGGGAGCATAAATCAGTGATGAAAAAAAAAAAAAAAAGCAAACGTGATGCGTTTTTGAAATGAATGTGCCACGTATGCTTTAAATGATCAAAACACGTAAACATTAAATGTAGTTATAAATGTGCCCGTGACTACATTACATACATACTTACATAATGTATATAAAACCCTAATGAAGGTGTTTGGGTGTTTTTTAGAGGCTCTATAGGCAGAATTGAACAGCTCCATTGAAAGCGGACTTTTAATCAAATGTATTTTATATTTCAAATATTTTTAAAAAACATCCATCCGTCGTCATGTCTTTTATAACGATTGTAATCGATAGGCAAAATTCCAAAAAAAAGTGCAGTTCCCCTTTCAGGTGTTTCCATTGCTTATTTAGAACCAATGTTTTTGAGAAATCGGACTAATTTAGTGCATGGTTAACATACTGAGTGTTTATAGCTTCACCTTTATCATTAATTTTTAAACCAAAATATGTCCATTCTCCCACTTCTGTCTCCACGCTATTTCTGTGTGTGTGTGTGTTGACTCACATGCGCCACGGCTCATATTACCAGCAATGTCACCATGGACAGGCCTGTACGCTTACCTTTTTCAATAGTAGCACCGGTGCTACTAAATTAAAAAAATTAGTAGCACAGAAAACTAAGCTAACCCATAAAAGGAAATATAGATGACTAAATATCTCCACCATGCCTTGATTTAAAATTTTCGGGATTGATGGGGATGCCAAATACACAAAAAACAGATACCAACAAGTAAGAAAAGTAGGTTTTGCATAATAGGATCCCAAGTTAAGAAAAAGCCTTGAAAAATTATAAGAAAAGTCAAATATAATCTCCAATCTTCTTTTTAAATTTTTTAAATTTTTTTAAATAAAAAAATAAACTTTTTTGCTATGCTCAATTCTTCAGCAAACAAAAACACAAAACAACAAAATGTAAGTAAGGTTCCCTGGTTTAAGAGGACATGTTAAAACATCAACAGCAACATGAAAATAATTGACCTTTAATAATTGTGTTTTATAGGTAAACAGTATTATAGGACATCACACGAAGATTTTAGCTAGGAACACCAACCTGCCAACTGCTTAATGATGCTTTGTGACAGGCTGTGTTCTGAAAACTACTTTTAAAAATGACTTGTGGTTACTCAGTACTTTACCAAAAAAGTAATCGAATTACTAACGGAATTACTCTCTAATAAATGTAATTAATTACTATAGAAAGTAATTAATGCGTCACTTAAAAAAAACTTTAAATATCTGGCATAATGCGGTTGAGATACGTTTTTATATGGGAGCAGTGTGTGCGTCTGTGTGTTTGCCTTTAAAAGGCGGTGCCTGTTGCCTAGTGATTTGTGACGTCAGCGAGTCCATGTTTATGCTGCGTTCCATTTACCTCTGAAGTTGGGAAGTCGGAGCTCGGAATGACGTCACAGCCGAGTTGTGAGCATTCCAGTTATGAGGTGGGAAATCAAGATAGCCACACGCACAGACTATTTTTCACTTGCCTTTTCTGAATACAAACAATTTATGGGAAAATATGAAATCTTACTACAAATTTCAAGCACGGTGGATGGAGAGGAAACACAGATGCTATTGCTAGCATTGTACAGCCTACAAACCATATGAAATAAATGTAGTTTGCACTAAAGTGATTTTACCATAAAAAAACGCCCAACAATACATTGTATATGGCTGATTCACTGCAACAAAAACTAATCAGAAGTGCTAATAACGGATATTATAGAATCGGACATCATTGTTTACATCCAAAGCAATAATCTTTGAAAATAACTTGGGGGGTGGCGAGAATGTTCCCACATTCCGTGTCGGAAATCTGACCTCGAAGGGCGTTCCAATTGAAATACCGACTAGGAACTCTGAAATTCCGACTTCCCAGTTCAAATAGAACACACCGTAGGTCTGAGTCTCACAGGCCTTTTAGTTTGAGCTATGTTGTTAGCTAAGCATGCTAGCAGCAGCAGCTCTTTCGAATCGTTCACTGGTTTGTGTTCCCTCTGCATAATAAATACACCGAATGTGCTTTCAATGTGCAAGTTTGTCACTTCAGTCATTGATTTGTTGTTCAATATTTCCTCTGACCCTCGTAGTTACTAGCGCGCAGTGCAAATTGTGTCAAGTTTTAAGGTGATGTAAAAAAAGATTGTCTTTTACTGACTAAAACCTTGTTTCTTCCATGTTGGAAGACTGAGTGTCTGAGCTACGGGCTCCAGCCTCGCTTCTCTGTGTGCATGGCGCAGGTGGGATGGACACACACAGCTTTTGCTGCTCCCAAAGTGATCAGTGACACTTCTGTGTCAATCACTTGTCCATTTGGTTATGATCAAATGGTGATGCATTTATTTTAGAGGCAAAATGCGATGAAACGGTTGAAATCCTTATTTGCACATGTGCGACAGGTTTTTTTCCCCAAGTCGCACAGTCCATTTGTTTTGACTAAGACTGCAAAATAAGTCACAATTGGACAAAAAATTAGTTGCAAGTGCCAGCAGGTGAGAAACACTATTGAATTCAAGACAGAACTCGTAGCAAAGTACAAACGACTTTGGAGCATGTGTGGCTCTCTCCTGGTGTCCTCCCTCTCAACTCATCGTGGACTTCGCCAACTAAAGCCTCCGTACTCTTTAATGTTCTTTGTATCCATTTAATTTGTGCACAACTAGAATTATTCTCCATAAAATGTGTTTTGTGTGAACATTTTCGGGTGTCTGGAATGAATTAATTGGATTCACGTTATTTCTTAAGAGTACAATTTGGTCTTTGTTGGACCTTCTGGAACGGATTACTAACGACAACCGAGCTACAGTATTGTAATTAATTTTTGTTTCTCTTTATGGTGTTATCGTGTTTGCATTTCTCAGCTCTTTGTGTCGCACAAAGACGGAGGACCAATCACAATAGTTATATCCATCCATCCACCCGTTTTCTACCGCTTGTTCCTTTCGGCATGTCTTTATTTGAAAGGTTATGCCGTAGGTTTTGGCTTTACGCATTATTCTGGAGTCTCCCTCGATTTATTTCATAAAAGGTGATGTTATCATGTATAACTGGAGGGGAGCGATCATGTAACACTGAGATGCCATTATTTAGATTTTTTCCGGAGATTCCTATACAGCTGACGCTCCGGGTCTAGTAAAGTTTTGATTGATACAACTTGTGGCTCATAATGCAAGCATAAAATGTAGCATAAACACGTTGAGCCTGCATATGTCTTACAGTTTACACAGCACACACGTCACTGAAGGTTACTGACATACAAGCTCTCATACGCACATCATGAACTAGATACTGTACAACAAAAAGGTGCTTATTGACAACAAAAATTTTATTTTTGGAACCCGGGGCCGCTCATAAGTTTCTCCAGAGCGCACAAGGCAGCTTTGAGCGAGACTGCGCTGCCATAGAAGCACCCCCCCACACCTAGCCACAGGACAGTGTGTATTTTACACTAAGGGGAAATTAGCAGACGTGTGCTGCTGCTGCTGGCCTGTACAAAATGTAACAAGTCCGGATTACAAATGTAAGTAGGGGACGGCGATCCAAATGTGCAGCGCGGCCAAAAAGTGTCAAATGTTAGGCGGCTGTGCCATAGAAGCACTGTCCAAAACAAGTGCCACAACTACCTACTAATATCCATTGTTCTGTCAGACATGCAGAACCAGCAATGCTGTCAGACTCAAGAGTCAGCAGCAATGATTATGAGAGGCATCAATCTTTTTTTGTGTGTTTTTTGGGGTCAATCTTGAGTGACTGCAACAGCGCAAGTTCTAAGGCCTCAGGCAGAGCGAGACAATGTGTTACTGTTGGTTTACATAAATCATTAAACACGCTCTCTGCTGCTCTTAAGGCTGAAAGAGACAGCGAGCAAAGGAACTTTAGGGGCACCATGATTGAAGAAAATAAGCATAACATTAAATATGGATGATGATGCTGATAATTCATTGCTGAAGTAAATAAAAACATCCTCAACAGTCCTCATCTTAACACATGTGCTTGCGAAATTCTCATTTAACCGTCTTGTTCTAATATCATTGAAACTTTTTTCCACTAATATTTTAAAACATTATGTATTTTCTTGTATTACACATATTTACTTTTTTTTTTATGTACTTTATTTTTATGAAATGACAATGTATCCCTTGTAATGTTACAAGCATATTCTATGTATTAATTCATCATTTATTTGGACAAAATGTATATTACTAAATGTTTATTTACAGTAGTATTTTATCCAAGACAGAAGTTTGCACTTGATTGATCTCAATGTTGGAGATTGTTTATTTGCAGGCAATGTGAAATGCTACATTTTTGTTAACAGAATTATTATTTTCAAGCAGAAGGATTGTTTCCCAAGGAAAGCTTTTAATTTAATTATTTAAAAATTATTCCATAGAAAGTACAATTTATATCTGGCCTAAAAAGAACATTATACAAATTAGAATTTTGCTAAGGGTAAGATGCAGTGTATGCAGTGTCATTTCAAACTACGAGTTGTTGATTAAATAAAAGAAAAACGTTAGAATTTTCTCTGTCATTTGTAGAGGTGGGGGAAAAAAATAAATGTTTATATGCATCGTAATTCGGACATGGACAATTATAGAATCGATTTGTAAATAATCGATTTATTTCTTAAAAACTTCATCATTATAAATATATTAATGATGCATTAATAAGGGTGTAACGGTACGTGTATTTGTATTGAACCGTTTCGGTACGGGGGGTTCGGTTGTGTACCGAACGAGTTTCCACACGGACATATTAAGTAGCGCACCGCACGTTGTGTAAACAATGCACACTGAGGCACAAACACGGCATGCTAGCAACGACCGTGCTACTACAACATGCAAAAGCCAGAGCTGGAAGACCCTCCTGCCTCGATAAGATCTCCCGTTTGGGAACGTTTTGTTTTCGCGGTGCAATACAACAATGGATAACATCGCTTTAACGAAGAAAAAGACGAACAAACACAGCTCCCACCGCATTCCAGCAGCTTCTCCTCGGCGAGTCAGGCAGGGCTAAAGCAATAACAAATGCCGTTGGTGTTTTTATAGCAGCAGATTTAAGACCATATTGCATTAAAAACTAGATTTTGACCCACTTCTATGGTGGAAGAACAATGAGCCCATATATCCACTTACTGCCAAGTTAGCCAGGCACTACCTCGCCATACCTGCTACCTCCGTGCCCAGCGAAAGGGTATTTTCCACAGCTGGAGACATTCTAACTGCAAGCAGGTCTGCTCTTTCTGCAGACAATGTGGATAAACTGATTTTTCTGGCCAAAAACATGAAAATTGAGTGAAAGTCACCAGGGTTAAAGGCTGGGGGGAAAAAAGAAAAGTTAATCTGAGGCTGACTTGACTTGAAACTGTTTAATGTTGCACTTTTTGTATGTAGAAGAAAACTTTTGTCATTTTATATAATCTGAGCAACAACTTGAAGCAGTTTGATGTCGCACTTTATAAGTGGAAATGTTGCACTTTATATGTAGAAAGCTTTTGTTAAGAAACCAATTCTGAGCCTTATCTTATTTAGTTTTTATTTTATATATGATGACTGCATTAACCCTGGCAATCGAACCTGTGTGTATATGTATGTTATTGTTATCCATGACTGCCTGCTGTTGCACTGATCAGCCTAGTGGTGGCTCACATCCATCACACACAGAGCTATTTTAAAGCAATGTTAAAAGGATAAAGCCATTGTTTACAAATGTTGGTAAATAACCAGAAAATGTATATTTTGTTGTTTTCTTACTGTACCGAAAATGAACCGAACCGTGACCTCTAAACCGAGGTACGTACCGAACCGAAATTTTGGTGTACCGTTACACCCATATGCATTAATAATCGATTTGTAATCAAATCGTAGCTCCTAAACCATAATCAAATCATGAGGTGCCTAAAGATTCCCACCTTTAGTCATTTGTATTCAATGGTATCTTTAAAAAGTAGGAGGGAAAAATCTGAAAAAATGGTAAATCTAATTTTTTGTTAAATTGGCTGGGATTTTATTTTTAGACCATATCGCCCAGGCCTACACCAACGTTATCGTAGTACTGTGGTACTTTGGTTTCTGTACATCCAACTTTGACAAAATAATTTGCAAAAATTCATTATAATTCCATGCTTTAGAGACTCAGTTTGCAAAATAAGCCACTGTGAGTTCAATTAAATTTGTGAGTGCCAGCACTTTGATACAGAAGACGAGAAACACTATTAATTACAGGTGACCCAATCTGATATTGATATTGGTCTGATATCAGCAAAAACAAACAAAGGATATTGGGTCCTGCAGCGCATTTAAATGTCCTCCAACGAGCACACAAGGTTGGTCTTTTCAGGTATTTTAGTCAAGTCATTTATAAAAGGTAACCATGGTATGCTACAGGCTACTCGGAGCAAGCAGCTACACAACTTCTACACAACTGCTAAGCACACAATAGCATACAAGGTAGACATTCGTAATAGGTGTCATTCATTGAATAATATTTAGTCTTATACAGCACATTTGTTTAAAATTGCATATTATTTACACATATAAAGTCTCCAAGGAAAAAGTCTATTAGAAAGTATCCAGTAATAAATGTGTCCGCATAATTCAACTTACTGCTATGCCGCCCTACTCATAGGGTGGCATGGCGTAGTGGGTAGAGCAACCGTGCCAGAAACCTGAGGGTTGCAGGTTCGCTCCCCGCCTCTTACCATCCAAAAAATCGCTGCCGTTGTGTCCTTGGGCGGGACACTTCACCCTCTGCCCCCGGTGCCACTCACACCGGTGAATTGAATGATAGGTGGTGGTCGGAGGGGCCGTTGGCGCAAATTGCAGCCACGCTTCCGTCAGTCTACCCCACCAGGTGTGAATGAATGATGGGTTCTACATGTAAAGCGACTTTGGGTACTTAGAAAAGCGCTATATAAATCCCAGGTATTATTATTATTATTATTATTATTACTGCGTCATGAATAGGGTTGTCCCGATACCGGTACCATAATGTATATCGATACTTTTCCAAATAAAGGGAACTACGAATGTCAATACTGGCTTTATTTTAACAGAAAATCTTACACTACATTAAACACTCACAGTCAAAGAACAATTTTACAAGGTTAAAATATAAATTAAAGGCACTGAAATGGCATCGACCCTGAAGGGAACATCTTCCCTGTGCTCCTCGACTACGGTCTGCACCGGAACGAACAGCAGGACAGGTGTAACAACTACATTATTACCTGTCACTTTTTATAACTCCTTGTGAAAATCGGAAAGATTATTACTTAAAGGTTTACCTAAATTTGAAGCAAAGGTGGTAATACTATTCGGCGAGGCGTGTTTTAAAGCAGCTGTTGTAAGTGTAGCGTATGTGAGTGTGTGCTCATTTAAGAATGGCAGTATGTGGGGTGAGTGACGTGAGTAAGTGAGTGGGCAAGTTGGAAGAGGTAGCGCTAGCATGTGCAGGAGTGTTATTAGCATGGTGGTTGTCCAGTTGTGGCCTGTGGAAATTATAAATAAAGTGACCAAGTTGTAACGAATCGGCGGCCTCATCATTCCGGCCTAAGAGCGGAGCCTTACGGACCCGTTGTGAAGTTAAGGGTGTTATCCCCGACAATATATATATATATTCAACGCGATACTGTTGAATATATATCGATCACTTAGTGCAAACGCAGCACAGCCCTTATGTTTAATGTGAATACTGTATCTTAGTAGTTTAGACACTATTATGTTTATACAAGTTTAGATTGGGGTATGACGTTCCTTAATAGGGAAATACGTTGATGCCTCTTGTTTTCATGTTCGCATTTAAGCTAGCTAGCAAGCTAATGCTAGTCATTCCACATTTTTATCAACTTGTGGTTATCAATCATTTCCATCATTTTAATGTAATACTGTAATATTAACCGTTGGGAGTTTAACCACGGTTATTATTATTTTACATTATCATGTGCATGGAGTACAAACGCTCGAACCTGCTGAAACTGATACAAAGACTGACCGCTCTTGCAGCCCTAAAACACCCATGCACATAGCGATTATCAAGGCTGGCAAAGTTATCAAGTTTATTTTCATTCATCGTACGATAAATTGACTTATCGAATACCAGCCCAGGTCTATGTAGCACTGTATTTTATTTTCAGAAAATTACAACATACCCCTTTTAACGTTACACGCATATCCTTGTAAAATTTTACAATCATGTAATGTGAACATTCTTCACGTAAAATGTATTTTATTGTACTACAATTTCCCTGTAAAACGACAACTTTATATTCTCAATACTGCTTTTCTGTACTCTTGGAGTTATTATGAATCCCACATAGCATGCTGCAAACAATTATCGTATTTTTTAACTAGTGTTGTCAAATGATTCAATTTTTTTAAAACAGATTAATCACATTAAATTGCTTTTGTGCATAATTTAAATTAACTTTGAAAAAATACCCCATTATTTTGACACAAATGCATTTCAAAAAGAAACATTTTAAATGCTTAACTTGAATGTGTGTCTTTTTTTAAATCTTTTAAGTACTGTTGGGGTGCGTTTTGAAGTGAAATTTGCCAGCGATAAAGTGAAGTCACTTTTCTAAACATTGCACCGACGTACGCATTGTCCATATAACAACCCTCAGGTAACCATCCATCCATCCATTTTCTACCGCTTATTCCCTTCGGGCTCGCGGGGGCGCTGGAGCCTATCTCAGCTACAATCGGGCGGAAGGCGGGGTACACCCTGGACAAGTCGCCACCTCATTCATCGCAGGGCCAACACATATAGACAGACAACATTCACACTCACATTCACACACTAGGGCCAATTTAGTGTTGCCAATCAACCTATCCCCAGGTGCATGTCTTTGGAGGTGGGAGGAAGCCGGAGTATCCGGAGGGAACCCACGCAGTCACGGGGAGAACATGCAAACTCCACACAGAAAGATATCGAGCCCGGGATTGAACCCAAGACTACTCAGGACCTTCGTATTGTGAGGCAGACGCACTAACCCCTCTCCCACCGTGCTGCCCCCTCAGGTAACCATCGGCGGTTAAGGTAAAGGAACGTGAACGGTCAAAATAAATTGCACGATTAATCTGTGTCTATACATGATTCATGTTATAATGTTTGGTAAACAATTGCGTGAGTTAACCCGTTAAGATTTACAATAGGGTTGTGAAAGTTAAGTTAAAAGCTACACAATGGTGTGCACCTTCGCATGATTATGAAAATGCTTAGCTGTCATCACATTACATAATGCCCCACGATAATTGGACCATTGTACAGTGGCACACCTTGCATCACTGAATGCAAGTCAATTAGCCTCATTGTGTTTATATATTAGGACAATTATGCATTGGCAAAGCATTTGCAAATGGCTGCATGGGAGCAGACGGCGTCCCTGCAGCAGAAGCAACCCTGCACCGTTTAATTGGATAAGCAGTGATCCCTTCATCTCGACACCAAAAAGGGGCTCAGTGGCTGCAGAACCACACGAACCAGCAGGTAACGTGAAGGAATGCAAAAAGCGTTCCAACATCCATCACGGTCACGGGAAGAAGGAATTCCTGCAGACCGAGGCTGCAAGGGATGAGGGTATTTTGGACATTTCCACGTTTAACCAAGGATGGGGGGAAAGGGGGGGTGTTGCAAAAGTCATACTCGGGTTGACACCTCAGGTGGTCGGGGGAACTTGGATCGACAGCGCGGTCTAAACGTGGGGATCACAAGTAGTTAGAATTTAAGACTGAAATAACACCCAATGCAGACAACCAACGACAAGGAGTGTAACCAACGCGTGGGCAACTATGCACTATACTTTCATGTCATTTACCATAAATCATATTTCGCCGGAAATCTTCCTGATCGTTTTAAAAAAAAAAAAAAACTACGCTAGCGTGCACGGTTAGCGTATTAGCTGGCGGGCGTTAGCCTATGTTGATTGAAAAGAACACACAAACCCTGCAACACACAGATTGACAGCTCCGAGGGGGGGTGGGCTCATCCAGGAGCAGAGAAGAAGGGAAAGCAAACGAAGAAGGTGCATCGCAGATTTGGGAGCACGCCGGCTGATGAGCCACCATGGCTGGAAGACGAGCCGCCCAATGCCCGACGTCAGTGTCTTTACCCGGGATAGAGAACGTTAGCCGCGCTAGCTTAATGAAGCTAACCACCAACGGCAGCGACCGAGCGGCGGCTTGCTCGTGTTCGGACATTGCCCGCCAAACGAGAGACTTCACGGCCGGTAGCTTGCCCTCCAAGGCGGCGAACGCAAGCAGCCCGAGGCAGACATGGCCATGTGGTTATGTCGAAGCGGGAAAGGAGGGCAGAATTAGGAGAAATACTTACTGCTTTCTCTGAGGAGCACCCGGAGTCCCTCCAGCCCTCTCTCTCTCTCTCTCTCTCTCCCCCTCACTCTCACAGACTCAGAGGCTCGCTCCCCTGGACTGAGGTACTAGCCCCGCCTGCCGTGACGTCACAGCCACAGCCAAGCGCGTCGCGAGCAGTCAAGAGAGTTGCCCCTCTTTGTCAAGAAAGCTCGCGTTAAAACTGAGGCCACGTGTGAAAAGAATATACTGAATGTAATAATTAAACCTTATGTAATGACGAAAAACATATTTATCTGTTAAAATCATTTCACAAGATGTCGGCCACCCGTGTCGTTATCTGGTTTGTAGGCAAAAGCGGAAGTGCTTGTTGTGCACATCTTGCATCTCCGTGGTCTCTTTTTCCACAACTCCCCCCCACGTCACAGGAGGCGGGACCTAAGCGGCTGGTGTGGATTCCCATTGGCTCACCCTGCATATCAGTCGCCAATGGAAACGGTTACGTCATGACACCTCCACCCCCTCCCGTTCCTGATACTCCCTCACTGCTCTCACGTCGCTGTTTAATAATGACAATAATTATTATTAAATAATTCAATAATTCACAGCATCTTTTAACACAGCATGCAAAAATCACTCACCATTACCTCTTTGCTGTTTGACATTCAGCATTGACTCCACCGAGGCTCCTCTCCGGGTCCTCCCCCTTGCACCTAATCAAACCTGACGTCATTCTTTCCATGACGTAGCGTTTCTTTCTTCTTCGCCTTCAGTAATCTTTGTGACTGTTTTAGTGATCTATTCAAGCACTGCTGAAAGCCAACCAAGTGTATTTGCACAACAATGCAAACAGAGAGCACTTTTTTAAAGTTGTACTTTTTATTTGACATATTGGCACATTTTTGCACATGTAATTTCTTATGATGCCAAAAAGATCACCGGGTTAAAATAGTGGTTGTAGATGATAAACAGAGCAGGAGGGGTCATGCTTGGGGTCAAACCTCAGTGTGTAATATACTTGCTGCCTCGACATAATGAGACTTATCATTAACGCCTCAGAGTGCAGGAGTGCCTTCACCACACGGCCGCTCTGTAAACAAGGAGGTGGGAAGAGTTCAACAAGTTAATGCCAGTTTTTGACACTTTTCGGGAACTTCGCCGTCATTTCCAGGTCTGGTGGAAACACAAAAGAAAATAAAAGAGGAAGCTCATGAAGGAGGACAGCAAGTTTATATTTCCTCAGGTTTGCTTGTGCAATCACCGTCAGTTAGATTTGTCAGTGGTAAGTCAAAAAACAGAAAGAAATATACAACATTTATAAGTAATGTGCGGTAAGCTTGCACCATAAACTTAAACCTACTGTGGAGCCTCAAGTAGCTCCCTCAGCACATTATATATTACAAACCCCGTTTCCATATGAGTTGGGAAATTGTGTTAGATGTAAATATAAATGGAATACACTGATTTGCAAATCCTTTTCAACCCATATTCAATTGAATGCACTACAACGACAAGATATTTGATGTTCAAACTCATAAACTTTATTTTTTTTTGGCAAATAATATTTAACTTAGAATTTCATCGCTGCAACACATGCCAAAGTAGTTGGGAAAGGGCATGTTCACCACTGTGTTAATCACCTATTCTTTTAACAACACTCAATAAACGATTGGGAACTGAGGAAACTAATTGTTGAAGCTTTGAGAGTGGAATTCTTTCCCATTCTTGTTTTATGTAGAGCTTCAGTCGTTCAACAGTCCGGGGTCTTTGCTGTCGTATTTTACGCTTCATAATGTGCCAAAACATTTTCGATGGGAGACAGGTCTGGACTGCAGGCGGGCCAGGAAAGTATGTGGGAAGACCACAATTGTGTCGTTGAATCAATAAAGAGTTGATATATTGTAACATGTTGTTGTTCCTGCTTCGACGACACAAAAAAAACAAACACGTTTTGATTAGACAGTTGACGTGCGCTTTTGAGCGCCGCTCAGATAAAATATTTAATTGGTGAAAATGACGCTGATTGGCCAAAATATGCGTTGAAGTTGTGCAGCATTGAACACATTTGAGAGGCCTCACACTATTTGTGGAGGTTGGTTGAATTTGCATGAATTGGTCCAATCGCGACATCGCAATTTTCTTTAGGGACTTATAAATAGCTCCTTCAGCAACAGATAATTAGCACTGCAGGAAGGAGCTCAACCAAGTAGAACCTTTTTTTTTTTTATGGCGATAGTATACGCTTTTCTTTTTAAAATACTAAATTTCATAAAAGATATTTTCCGTATTTTTTGGAGTATAAGTCGCACCGGAGTATAAGTCGCACCTGCCGAAAATGCATAATAAAGAAGGAAAAAAACATATATAAATCGCACTGGAGCCCGGTCAAACTATGAAAAAAACTGCAACTTATAGTCCGAAAAATACGGTTATCTCTTGTCATATAATAACCATAATCTCTGTAAATCATATTCTCGTAATTCAGCAATTATATTCCAGTAATCTGCGATGAGGTGGCGACTTGTCCAGGGTGTACCCCGCCTTCCGCCCGAATGCAGCTGAGATAGACTCCAGTACCTCCCGCGACCCCGAAAGGGACAAGCGGTAGAAAATGGATGGATAGATGGATTCCAGTAGCGTTATTAGCAACATATAGCATAATGCAAACCGTTAGCTTACGTGTTAATATACATTAAACGCTACAGAAATGAATGAACAACATTCATAAAGTAATGTAGACTTGCAACTTAAACTTGAACCTTGCATAACACCGATAAAACAAAGATAACGAGAAGAAGGCACAGTCGAAGTGGAGGTGCGTAAATAAAACCGCCCACAAAACGGTGCTTCCTGATGAGACGGTCAAAGTGGCTTGAAGATCGTCTGTAAAACATAATCTTTGCAACATTTTGAACAAAATGTTATGTAGATGGCAAGAAAAATACCCCTTTAATGGGCTTTATTTTATTACGTCTTTTGTATGTAAATCGACCTGAATAGACCTGAATAGGCCTTATAATCAGGTTCGCCCAATGGTATGGTCCACTGTTCCCTCGCCACTTTGTGGTTGACTTACTGCAGTCTCAGTGCACTGCAGATTTGAGTACATTTGAGCGCCCATCAAAGTGTTCATGTTAAAATGACATAGGTTTTAGAGTTTATGATGTATTTTAAGAGGGAGTTTATAAGTGTGTGAAAAAGCTGTGTGGAGAATTTAAAGTATTTATTGAAAAAAAAAAAAACTTGGTTAATTTCAATGTGTGTATAAGTACTTTTTGAGCACACTCAAGAATATCGTGACAAGAAGGAAAATCATGATTATTTTGGTCACAATTATTGTGCTAATGAATGTTCATAACGTTACATCCCTAACTGTATAATGTTCATACTTGAAGTCAATTTTACATTACAATATGGCTATCCTAAATTGAAATGTGTTACCGGAACTTTCCATGAAATTAACAAATTTGCACTTCAAATCTATCACACGCTTAACAGCCGCTGCAGGCTGTTTGGCGAGACTCACAATAACGACTGATCTTTTGATTTATCCCCCCCAAAATAAATAATATCCCATCGTTGATGCGGATGGAAATGTGATGTTTCACATTGGGGAGCTCAGTCATTTAGCCCACAGCTGTTGTCTTGTTTGGTGGCTGGGTTGCCGGGTGGAAACTTGCCATATGCTCCGGAGCATCTCCTGAACTACAGTGAATGTCAAGTGCCATTAGTCCTTGTGCATGCTAATGAGTCGCTTCGTCACTACTTCTCATTGCTCACACGGCGGCGTCATCATGAGTGACAGGGCGTGCCCGAAAAAAGTCTGAAAGGATGGAAAACAAAACCGCCTACTTTTACAGAGTTTCGGGAATTCAAAAAAAGTGGAAAAAGTATTTGTGGACAAACCAAATTAGCTGTGGTTTGGTGTGTGTGAGTATGTGTGTATGTGTGTGTGTGTTTGTGTGTGTGTGCTCGTCCCAACATAGAACTTTAATTGCTGGGCCATGAGACAAGCCAGCTTGACTAATAATTAAAGGTTCAAGAGCAAGTGCCACAATGAGAACATGGTTGCTGCAGCTCTTCTTCTTAAATCCTACCTAAATTGTAGGCTGCCGTTTTTTTAAATGTAATTACATTTCATTTTCATTTTATTGGTATTATTATTCAAAACATCGAGTTTGTCTGTAACTCTATCTGAAGGGATTTGGGAGCCGTTCCATTTCTAACTAGAAAATCACTTGGCGAGCACAGACCTCTGCCAGGCCCTGTCTCCTAATAAACAAAAAGTCCTGAATCTGGACTGTAATCCGGATCAGCCCCAAAATGTAATCACATGTTTGTTTCTTAAACCATTTCTTGTCATACTCTGGTGACTGTTATGGACGAGTGTTGTTTTGTTTTGTTTTACCACATGTGTGGTGTTTAAGTTCCTGTCCAGTGCTCTTGCAATTTGTAGTTTCACTTCCCCACTCAGTGCTGGCTCCCACACCTGTCTCTGATTGGAAACCGGGACACACCATGGCTCCAAATCAGGCTCTTTTATATGCCTGCCCTGCCTGTCTGTCAGGATCGGATCATTGTTCCTTGTACACGGTTGCCTTTGTTAGCTTTTGAGAGTGTATGTTTTTTTCTAAAGAAGTTTTGTGTCTTGTGCACTTCCCTTCTTTTGTTAATTACATTTTCTCTTACTTTTGTTCTGCCTTCCGGCTGTCGTTGCTGCATCCCTGGTGTCATGCTGCTAACGCCGCTTCCCGCATCGTTACATTTCTGACACTTCGGAAAAGTTTCATCAAAATGTGACAAAATACTTTTGAGCTATCCATAGCAGAATGAAAGTCACCCACTAGCTTTGTCTCTGTGGGTGGGGCGGGGTCGCCAGCATGCAATGTTGCAAAAAGCATCCGGATCCACCCCAAAATCCAAACCAAAAACCCAAGAATTTGGTGAGGAAAATGTATGACTCTGGTTGCACAAACTCCTTTACATGACCCCAAATACGCCAGGAGTGAAACCGTATGCAAGCGAAACCGACGAAAACGACACGACAGCCAGCGACACGGGAGAAAGCGAGGACGAATTCGGCGATCGCCTTCTAACCAACGATTGGTATGTGTTTGTTTGGCATTAAAGGAAACCAACAACTATGAACTAGGTTTACAGCATATGAAATACATTTGGCAACAACATGCACTTTGAGAGTGCAGACAGCCCAATTTTCATCAATTAATATATTCTGTAGACATACCCTCATCCGCACTCTTTTCCTGAAAGCTGATCTGTCCAGTTTAAGGTACGGTGTGAGCCAAGACATCCAGGGGCTTTAGCTCGCTCGTCTGTGGGAACAGACTGCCGCCATTGCTTGCCGTGCTACCGAGGTCCTTTGTCCCTGAATTGCTCACACACTCCGGCAGATTCAATGGGGGTCTGGCGGCAGATTTCTTTAACTTTATCGTTGGAAATGCATCTGCTTTGAGTGTCGCAGGATATCCACACATTCTTGCCATCTCTGTCATAGCATAGCTTTTGTCGGTAAAGTGTGCGGAACAAACGTCCAATTTCTTGCCACTTTCGCATCTTTGGGCCACTGGTGCAACTTGAATCCGTCCCTGTTCGTGTTGTTACACCCTCCGACAACACACCGACGAGGCATGATGTCTCCAAGGTACGGAAAACAGTCGAAAAAACGGAAAATAACAGAGCTGATTTGACTCGGTGTTTGAGAAAATGGCGGATTGCTTCCCGATGTGACGTCACGTTGTGACGTCATCGCTCCGAGAGCAAATATTAGAAAGGCGTTTAATTCGGCAAAATTCACCCATTTAGAGTTCGGAAATCGGTTAAAAAAATATATGGTCTTTTTTCTGCAACATCAAGGTATATATTGACGCTTACATAGGTCTGGTGATAATGTTCCCCTGTAAAGTTAAAGTACCACTGATAGTTAACAGAATAGATCAACAAAATAAACAAACAGTTGTACATTCATAAATTGACAATGTTAGTAAAGAGTTACACACACACTAGATGTGGTGAAATTACCCTCTGCATTTGACCCATCCCCTTGTTCCACCCCCTGGGAGGTGAGGGGAGTAGTGAGCAGCTGCGGTGGCCGAGCTCGGGAATCATTTTGGTGGTTTATTCCCCAACTCCAACCCTTGATGCTGAGTGCCAAGCAGGGAGGTAACGGGTATGACTCGGCCGGGATTTGAACTCACGACCTACCGATCTCAGGGCGGACACTCTAACCACAAGGCCACTGAGCAGGCTTAGCAAGTAGAGGTACATATTCAAAGTGAAAGAGAGATGTATGTTGCGTGTTTATCCGCTAATCAAATACAAGCGGTCACAAAAGTATTCATAGAGCATAGATCCGCCACCACAAGCCCAAACCGGGCATGCAGTAAAGCTCTAGAGGCATGCAAGCCAACCTTTATCACTTCCGTAAGTGCTCAGAAAACAACGCTTAGAGACATTTTTATGTCGTTCAGCAACACTTTGAACACCACTTCTTTACTCATTTCACCAGGACACTGTACACTGACATTCTTACTAAAGAGGATTAGAAGTCTCTTGGAGGACTTTGTCACAGTGACACATAGATTCTGTTACGGTAAGAATGATGTCATCATTGCTCTTATCACATGTTTAAATAGTTATCTAAACATGGAACAATGTCCCACTCAAACCTCCCGAGAAAATGGAAAAAGTCCATCAGCAATTTCCCCAAGACACATAGTTCAAAAAGTGACTGGAAAGTGCCAGTGTTGCACTCGCTCAGTTGTTGTTCCTCTTTAGGTCAAAGGGAGCGGAAAAAAAAAAAAGATTCTTCTTACTCAAGCGCCGCGTGAATATTGCTTCCTTTAGGTCATCTGATCTTTCTTACACGACTTTGTTGCTCGTCGCATTTTCCACTGGCTCAGCACTTTGGCACAGGGTGGATGTTCAGGGTTGAAGGGCGGGAGGAGAGCGAGGGGGTGTGCGCTTTTTTAGGCTTCCTCCTTTTGAAGGGGAAAAAGAAGTGAGAGACTTATGATGTGTGAGGACTTTCCAAAAGGGCGGGTGAATAATACCTTAGTTCGGAAAGCATGTCACCCTGCGGGTCTTTTTATTGATCACGTTTGGGCTACTGGGGCGACGTCAGTCAGCTCTCTTACAAATTGCAACAACAAACCTCTCTTGGCTAGCGTGTCATTAGTCTGCCGGAATGACTGTAATCACTTTTTGTCTCCAATTAGCGGATTAACATGGTCAAAAGCGGGTGGCGGACACCAGCCATTGAAGGGACGAATGATACAGGTGTGCAAAGATCTGATGGGTGACCTTGTGAGTTCGCCGCACAAAGCCTCGCTTGTGTGCAAGAGGTGGTGGTCGGCGGGAAAGGAAGGCGGAGGAGGTGTTGTTGGTTTAATCGTGAACTGGGCATGTTTGTGTTTCCAACCGCCTCAGGAATTTACTGCAGGCACTCGCTAGGGCAGCTGCGCGGCGACGTCTGCATGGCCGGCAGGACAAAGGCCAGACTTGTGCGCAGAGGGAGAATAAATAAAAAATGGGATGGACAAGGATTTATTGTGAAAGAAGATCAGAAGTAGGCTTGAAATAAACCCATTTAATCAAACTAGAGGCCAAACCTCCCCACCCACAGGTGGCGCTATGACCCCTTTTAATCAAGTTTGTGTTACGGGTGTACAGGGGAAGAAGACCGCACAGACAGGAGGGACGTCGTTTTAGCTCTATTTATTATATATATATATATATATATATATATATATATATATATATATATATATATACATGCAGAAGAAATTTTGTGTGAAACTACTCCAAATGTGTATGTGTGCCATGTGTGTGAATTAACTGCTGTGTGTTACCAGAGTGTCCCGGAGGGGAAAGGCAGGTTCGAAGGTCCGTGAGACAGGCAGGTAGTCGGGGGCAATAGCAAAGCGTCAGAGTCCGTGTCCAGGCGGGAGGTTGAGATCCAAGAGGCAGCCAGGGAACCAGAGGGAATACGGGGAGACAAGACACACTGCTCGTAACGCGGGAACGGAGGAAATGCTGCTGGAACGACACGACACAGGACAGCGCACAATGAACACGGAGGGGGAGAAAACACAGAGAGAAATAATACATAAAGCTTGACAGGTTTGGCTTACTGTACAGGACATGTAGCTATGTTCTGGCACAGGATGTAGGTTTGCACTGGCTTATGAAGGCAGATCCTCTCATCAGCGACAGGTATGTTGATTGCTGATGATGGATTGAATGCAGCTGCTTGCTGCAGCTGGAGTGACATGCGCCGGCGCGCTCTTGGAGGTGCGCCCAGCGCAGCGCACAGATGAATTCCCACTGGTGTGCGCCCGGGCCGTGACAGTTTGTACAGAATTCACAGAATCACAAAAGAAGCAGTTTTTTAAAACTTTTTTCATATCCTCATGAGTGTCCTCTACAGTGGATATTTGTGTTTTGTTAAAAAAAAAAAAAAAAAGGCTATATTGTAATTCTGACAAAATAAACAAACCATAAAACTAATATCCATTACATGGGTGCATCTCATTAAATTAAATACAGTATAAAATATTTGCCTTTGCCAAGAGATTATGTATTTGATAGGGTTTGTCTGTTAGTTAGCTAGTTGATTTGATAGACTCAACATAACTCAAACAGTTATGGGTGGATTTTGAGGAAACATTCAGTAAATATAATTAATAAGGAATAGAGATAAGGAACACGTGATTTGATTTTGGGGGCAGTCCAGATCATTTCTATGGTGTTAGCCCACAATTACGTCACGAGGCTGAACTCTTCTGTGTGGGTACAGTGTGTACGTTAGCTGCTCTACCTACACCCACAGAGACAAAAAGAGTGGATAATTCACTCTAATTATTTCAATCCACCCCTCCTCCTATCCTCAATATCACAACAGTAACTATGATATACTGTATCTACTTTTCTGTTTACTCCCTGTGTTGAGTATATTGTGCACCACTCACAAGTTATGTCTGCCTTTTAAAACTAACACCAACGTGTGCGCCACAAGAGATATGCACGTATATTCTTATCAGTGACAAAACAGGAAAGAGTTTGGAATACCTTTGCAGTAAAGAAGCGACCTGTTATTCATTAATTTACTTTTTACATGCGCTTCTTTACGGCCCCCACGGATGGCAGGGGGATGCGCACAGCTCGTGATCTGCGTGCAGGGAGGGGTGGCCCTTGCGCTTTTACATGAAATAGATATGGTTAATACAGACCGGGCTGCAAACATTGGGCTGTCCAAAACTGATTACTACATGTAAGACAAACACTTACATATATTTGTGGTTAATGTAAGGATATTAACGTTGGGCGTGAGTTGGGAGAGTGGCCGTGCCAGCAACCTGAGGGTTCCTGGTTCGATCCCCACCTTCTACAAACCACGTCCCGTCCGTTGTGTCCTTGAGCAAGACACTTCACCCTTGCTCCTGATGGGTCGTGGTCAGGGCCTTGCATGGCAGCTACCGCCATCAGTGTGTGAATGTGTGTGTGTGAATGGGGGATTGTGGAAATAGTGTCAAAGCGCTTTGAGTACCTTGAAGGTAGAACAGCGCTATACAATATAACCCATTTACCATATGTGTTTGAAATTATTCAAGCCTTTACCGTGTCTGAAAAATGAAAGAGGTGACCATTTGTATTAATGAGATTGTAAAGGACTGTTATTTATCCGATATTGATGTGTTAAAACCTCTTTCTTGTTTAGAAGCTACTTACAATATTAACTGTTCTTTGTTCGTGGACATGATACATATTAAGTGTTTGGATGTATTTATTATTTGGTTGCCAAAAAGTGATTCAAAGTAATATTTTGGAAATGACACATCTATTCCCGTGTATAAATTACTAGCATACCCTTAGGAGATGCACAGATGAGATGTGTCAATACCAAATTATTACTTTGACTCACTTTTTGGCAACCACAAAGTTGTAGGTGGGGATTGATTTAATCTTTTTAAAGGATACATCAACATGTAAACAGTACAGTAAGGGACGGCGTGGCAAAGTTGGTAGAGTGGCCGTGCCAGCAATCAGAGGGTTGCTGGTTACTGGGGTTCAATCCCGACCTTCTACCATCCTAGTCACATCTGTTGTGTCCTTGGGCAAGACACTTCACCCCTTGCTCCTGATGGCTGCTGGTTAGCGCCTTGCATGACAGCTCCCGCCATCAGTGTGTGAATGTGTGTGTAAATGGGTGAATGTGGAAATACTGTCAAAGCGCTTTGAGTACCTTGAAGGTAGAAAAGCGCTATACAAGTATAACCCATTTATCATTTATTTACAGTATGTGCTTAATTTTCATACATGTAAGTCCATCTAGTCATTTATGCACAGATGAGATAAGTATTATGTTAGTGCCCAGGTCCGCCCATGACGCCGGGACTGGCTAAATACATGGCGCTCGCTATTTTGCTCATTTAAGAGACAATCCTTAGCGCACAAGCTCACTAGATCAGCTTTGGGTGCTATCATGTTTTAGTACACAGAAACATTGAGTAGATCAGACCCTAATGATACCGTGATGTTTTTGTTTTATTCCCCCCATATAAAAACATCACTGCATGTACGCTATCTTTTTCTGTCAGGTCTGGTTTTGGTGGTACTTACCCTAATTTGATATTTCCTCCAGCATGATTTAATTAACAACAAGCTGGCCAAGTTTCCTTCCACTCAAAGACAATAAGTCACGTCAAGTGCAAACTGAGGCCTGTCAGGGCGACGACCCATCCAGCCGAGTAAGTGCACATGTGAGTGACAGAATAATAATACATCGGCACAGTTTCGTTAGAGCCACTGCTGCACCATCTCCATCTGTTTTCCGTCAGTAGCCTCCGTATTTGTGGGACAGCCAGCATCCAACACGTCACAGAACCCAGGGCACATAAATAGACGTGATTTGGTTATAGCAGAGGCTGAGAAACCACCTGAGATCCCGCATTTAGACCACGGCATGAGGAACTGGAGCGAAAGTGGAAAAAAACCAAAAAACACACAGCATACCAAAATATCAGGCAGAAGAAAAGTGGAAGCACAAACGAGCTCAGAGAGGAAAGATTGCCTGCGGCGAAGGCGACTCTTGCTAAATTGGACGTACCAGACGGCAATTAAAAACTGTTTTCCTAACGTTTGGGTGTTCAATTAGTTACATTAAATTGAGTTGTCATCCAAAGGGATGCGGCCTAGCCTGCATTGGGCACAGATGGGGCAGAGTTGAGGGCAGATCCAATGGGAACTCGGCACCCTTTACACCCCATTTCATCTCTCTCGCATTGGGGCTTTACCCCCGGGAGGCAAGGAGGGCAAAGGGAGGAAGAGACGCAGGACATATGCTATTTAGCAGAAAAAACACATGCATGCATGCTAGGAATGCAACGGTTTATGAATAAATAAATTGTTTGGTTGACCTGACACGGTTCGGGGCATGTGTGTTGATCAGATTATGTTTTTTTTTTTGTTTTTGTTTTTTTACAACTCAGTTTAAAGTGTGTGTGAGTGTAGTTCCGATTACACGCATGCGGGTTGCGCAACATGAGGCGAAGGAGAAGCATTTGTGTTGGAGACATGATGAGCTGACTTTTTTTTAAACAAACAGTCAGATATAGAATTTGCATCCGTGGTGTACCCCAGAGATTAATACTGGGACCAAGATTGTTCAATCTCTTTATAAACAACATTTGTAAAGGTATACAAACATTTAAAGTTAGTACTATTTGCAGAAGACACGACTGTGTTATGTTCAGGAGAGAACACACAGATGTAGGATAGAGAGAACATTCAAACAATTTATTTATTGAATGAAAAATATTGAAATTTATGATTTAGTGCATTTGCAAACAGCAAAATGTATGCACAAAGCAAAATACTGTATAACCTGCAACTCAAGAATGTACAATTGTTCTCAACAAAAGAGGAGAACTATAACTTTAGAGAACATTTTTACTACAATCTTTTGTATACACGTACAATACTTAAAAGCAGTATGTGACAATGAATTATCAAATGGATTAATAAACAAAGTACTAATATGATCCAGTTTAAGAAACTGTCAAACTCAAAGTGTTTACAAAGTACAAGGAAAAAGAACCATGATAAACACTTAGGAAACTTATTGATTAATGAAATAATCCTATTCATCTCATTATGTGAATTACAACCTTTAAACAATTTATTCATGATAAATTGATTGATTTATTGATTGATTTAATTGTTTGTGTTACAGATTGAGCACAGGAAATAAACAAACGAGAGTGTTTGAAATGGAAACAGGGAGAATAAATACAAAAATATAATAATAATAATAATAATAATAATATCTGCTTCTTTCTATTCCTTTACTCCATTACATGTTATAATGAGAAACTGTAAATATGTTGTATGCATGTTTGAAATAAATGAATACCGTAATAACCATAAAACAACTTGAATGGATATAAAGTATGGTAGCTTAGCTTTTGAAAGGGTACTTCAACTTGAACACATTCCAGCATGTACTTACCAAATTGTAATTGTATGCAAGTTTGAAACAAACTAGTACCATAAAAAACATAACCATAACACAATTTGAATGTATACTAAGTATTGTAGCTTTTGCTGTCAAAAGAATAACGAAGAGGTGGTCGATCAACAATCACTTTAATAAAACAACCCAAACAACATCTACGAGAGTCTCACTAGAAGTGCCTACTTTATATCAATTGCTCATCCAATCACCAGTCAGGACACATTCAATGACAAGCAAACTGTCGGCAAATACAACGTAAAAAATTAACACACATTTAGCGCTAAAAACACATTCACCAGCTATTATGTGCATTTTGTCCAAGTCAGAAATATATATCAGTATAGTGATAAATTAGATACACAATGACGTGTATATTATCTCTAAATCAGTGCATAGGAGTTGTCTCATAGAGGAACATCTGCTGCAACCCATCCTGAAAGTCTCAACAGCAAAGAACTTTAACAAAGATTGATAAAGTCTTTAAGTATCGAGGGCATGCAAGGTAATCTACTGCATTGCAAACTCCAAATGTTGACAGCTCTGTAACTACAGATGACATAATTGATTTTAAGACATGGTAATAGTGAATTCGTAACCCAAAAAAACAATGTCTGCAAATGGTTCTCAGGAGCATATAAAACAATAGACACTTATGTTCCGTCACCATTACCACTGACTGACAAACCCCTAAGCCTGAATTAGAGCGAGAGAAAGGAAGGAGAGGTGCAAAGGGGGGGCCACTATTACCCTACTGTAGCAGATGGATATGTCAGATATGCCTGTATGGCTTTATAGAGATGTTTTTAGAGACGCTTAGCGGTAATGTAATGACCTGTGTGTGTGTGTGTGTCAGTGACGTGCGGTGAGGTTCATGGCTGGTGAGGCACTGACTTCATCACAGTCAGATTTACAAACATATGAACCCTAAAGAGTATCTTATTCACCATTTGATTGGCAGCAGTTAACGGGTTATGTTTAAAAGCTCATACTAGCATTCTTCCCTGCTTGGCACTCAGCATCAAGGGTTGGAATTGGGGGTTAAATCACCAAAAATGATTCCCGGGCACGGCGCCGCTGCTGCCCACTGCTCCCCTCACCTCCCAGGGGGTGAATAAGGGGATGGGTCAAATGCAGAGGACAAATTTCATTACACCTAGTGTGTGTGTGACAATCATTGGTACTTTAACTTAACTTTAACTTTACACATACAAACTGTAGCACACAAAAAAGCACATTTAATAAAAAAAACGTTATTATGGTCTTACCTTTACTTAGAAATTAAGTCCATGCGCCGCAACTAAAGCCCTCACTCAAACTTTCCACGTGCAAGATTGAATCTATTTAAAAAAGTGTAACCGAGGGTTTATAAATGTCGCCTATACTGTATGAAACTACAAAATAACAAACACGGAGGCTCCAGTTTACACGAGGACCACTTTATTTACCTTCTTTCAAAAAACCTCCGCAACGTGACATCACTTCTGCTCTTAGCGCCTTCAAAATAAGAGCTCAAGGCATATACTGTATAACAGCGCATAACAGGAACTTAACATCACAAAGAGGAAAGCCCATGAAAATAGGTTACAAAAGTTATTTAATAAGAAGCCAAAAAGTGCAAAAACAATAATGTTCGTGTTGGAGGAGTTGTGAATTAGGTACACCTGCAGTCTGCAGGTGTATCTAATGTTGTGTCCCTGCAGCCATTCACAACTCCTCCAACACCAACATTATTGTTTTTGCACTTTTTGGCTTCTTATGAAATAATTTTTTAAAATAGATTCAATCTTGCACGTGGAAAGTTTACGTGTGGGCTTTAGTTGATACAACAATTCTACGGCGGGGGTGCTGGAGGCGAGCCTCAGCCAGTGCGTCTTTTGCAGCCGTTTTATGATCGCTGAGCACAAGAAATACTTTACACACATACAGTTGTTGACAAAATACACTGCACATTATATACCTCAGCTAACTAAACTATGGAAATGTATAATATAGTTCATATAGCAATACAGTCTCACTGCACAGCAGGCCAGCAGTTAGCTGAGTCATTGCGCAATCCATGTTGCGGCACTGAGTGACGTGCCTCAACTGGCTGCTGTTCACCGCACCGTCTCTTCTCAGTATTTGAACGGCAAATGTGAAAATTCAGCGATTTTGAATAAAAATAATCTAAAACTGGTGAAGTTAAATGGAAAATAACTTTATAGTATAATCACTGGATACATATAACAATTTAATTTTTTTTTTTTCTTTTTACATTTTTTTTCTTTCCATGATGGCAGGTGAGGCCCCGCCTCACCTGCCTCTAGTGACTGCACGTCACTGGTATGTGTGTGTGTGTGTGTGTGCGTGTGTGTGTGTTTGTGTGAGTGTGGCAACTACCCTTTTGGTCTGTCTGGGGAAAACTCACTTAGCTGCGGCAAAAACAGCAGGACAACTAAGCAAGCCAGTTTCACTCACTTAGGTTGTCCAGTCTTCAATGATAGGATTTGTTTTAGCCTTTTGTCCTAATACATTTGACTTGGAGTTCTTAAGAACAGCAATATCAGAGTTGGGTATACCTATTGTGGCCAGTAGGGGTGGACGGGTTAGATATAGACTTGGACTTAGACTTAGACTTAGACTTCCTTTTATTGTCATTCAAATTTGAACTTTACAGTACAGATAAGAACAACATTTCGTTGCATTTGATCCAAATACCGATCGATCGGACGATCGATGGACGATTTCTGTGAAAAAAAAAAAAAAAAGATCAACCATTGCCGAGTAATGCCTTTTGATGCCGATCACACAAGCTGATACCCTCTGGCTGATATTTAATTATATTTGGTCCCATGGCTGGCAGAGACCGTTAGCATCGAACTGTGTATGTTCATACACAGTGTGGATACGCTCCATGCACTAAGGTAATAATCATCACCAAGGTAATCAAAAAGGTCAACCAACGAATGAGATTTCTCTATAGAATCTCCTTTCTGGTCAACAAAAGCACCATGAGGATTCTAGCGGGAACTCTCGTTCAACCCTTTTTCGATTACGCATGCACCTCCTGGTACCCTAGCACCTCCAAAACCCTCAAATCTAAACTCCAAACATCCCAGAACAAGCTAGTCAGATTACTTCTAGACCTCCACCCCACATCCCACCTCACTCCTACCCACTTCTCCAAAGTGGGCTGGCTCAGGGTGGAGGACAGAGTAAAACAACTTGCACTGAGCATAGTCTATAAAATCCGCTACACCTCCCTGATACCGAAGTACATGTCAAACTACTTCCTTAACGTAAATGACCGCCATAACCACATCACCAGGGGAAGCTCCACTAACCACGTTAAACCCAGATTCCGATCTAACAAAGGTCTTAACTCATTCTCTTTCTATGCCACATCAATGTGGAATGCGCTCCCAACAGGTATTAAAGGAAAGGGCATCTCTATCCTCCTTCAAAACCGCAATAAAAGTACACCTCCAGGCAACTTCAACCCTAAACTAACACCCTCCCCGGATTGTTAACAATCAAATGTAAACAATCAAATGTAGATACTTTTCTTATGCCTTCTGATCTCTCTCTCTCTCTCTCTATGTCCACTACTTGCTGTACATATCCTACCAAGTCAGACCTACACTGTTTCAATATCCATTTCTCTGTTCTCAATTGTTGATGACTGATGATAACAACCAAACCTAACCCCCCCCCTCCACACCCCGAATTGTAAATAATGTAAATAATTCAATGTATACACCCTGATGATTATCTTGTGTGATGACTGTATTATGATGATAGTATATATGATAGTATATATCTGTATTATGAATCAATTTAAGTGGACCTCGACTTAAACAAGTTGAAAAACGTATTCGGGTGTTACCATTTAGTGGTCAATTGTACGGAATATGTACTTCACTGTGCAACCTACTAATAAAAGTCTCAATCAATCAATCAAAACCTCCAATGCAGCAAATAAACTACATTTCTCACAAGTATACCATTATAGGCTAATCATATTACACACCGAGTAAGAACAAGCAGGAGCAGACAAAAGGGAATGCTCATTGCCAAGCTAGCCGCAAAACTAGCACGAAACAACAACAGAAGAAATAAGCGCTTAGTAAAGTTTAAGTGCAGATGGAAGCATGTTACATCAGAAAGTAAAAAGCTATTAAAAGAAAATGAAGAAGTAGAAGTTAGAGAGAGGATAATGAAATTTTGTAAAAAAAAAATAAAAAAATGTCTTGTTTAAATTTATGTTATATATTATTGTATCGTTTATAAACTTAGGGTCATAGGACACAGGAGGGGTTTGGGGTCAAACGCCAAGGAATTTGAATGACAGGCAATAGTTGTTTTTGCTTTTGTTTAGATGACATCATTACATCAAGAATCATACATACTTGTATTATATGTTGTACTGTGGAATATTAGAACATGTTTGATCAATTGAAATTAGTCAAACAGAGAACAATGGTGAGTATGAAAAACACTAACCTATTTTTTTATTAATCATCTGGAATGGACTCATGCTGTCTTTAAGGTGAAGTGGAGTGATAACAGTTTTTTTGGTGACACCTCGTGGCCACAATAATTCATGACGTTAATCATGATGCAGACACGTTTGTTACTGGATGCGCTTCTGCTTTGGAGACTTTGTATGTGTAAGTAATATGCAACTATAATTATTTGATACTTGTTTATATTGACAAATTTGCTGTTTTTGACTGCAGTGTTGTTCAATCTAGCTTGTGTGCTATTGTGTGCTTGGCTGTTGTGTAGCTTCTAGCTCCTAGTAGCCTATCGCCTACCATGTTTACCTTTTGTAAATGACTTGACTAAAATAGAAGAAAAGACCAATCTTGTGTGCTTATTGGAGGACATTTGGATGCGTTGCACAAGTAAACACTCTGCAGGACTGCTTGAATCGGACATGATATCACACATTTTACATGCAAGCCGATATCAACCGATACTTGTTTTTTTGCTGATTTCGGACTGATATCCGATATCAATATTGCATCGAGACACCCCTTCTAATAACCCTAATGAGGACAAGCGGTATTGAAAATGGATGGACGTTGTGGACAACACAGTTTTTGGGTCCTGATAGGCCAGACCGCATGGTCCTTATAGCCTAGTTAATGACTACCCTACTTTCAGCTGTAGCCCAGTTCCAGAACCACCCAGAGGAGTCCAAATAAGTCAAAGCAACTGTGAGCTGACACGGGACACCTCGCCCTAAAATTGAGTTGTTGCAGTGCTTGCCTCGGACATCCAACCTTTTCTTAATACGGCGATCTGCCTGCTGTGCCGAAACGCTGATGGTATGATCAAAATGCTGCGTCCAAGGTCTGGTTGGAGAACATTGGCCATGCTTGGTGATGTGCTCCAGGCTGAAAGAGAATCTTTCCAGTTTACTTCCCGATGTCAAGCAGTAGATCGTCAAGTGCAGGAGGGGAGTGTGCGACCCAACACGGGAGGCATCTTGCTAAATAAGGCAAATAGAATGGAGGGAGTAGCTCAGAAGAGTCTGTAAGTTGTCATGGCTGAACTTCATAGTGCTGCACGGGGCCAGTTAAAGTCCACTCATCAGTTCTTTATTATCATGTAGACTAATAAACACGATCCAACCATTCCATAATATTTTCATCCTGACGTTGGCTCGCTTCCAATTTTCCGTTCGCCTCCTCGAGACATTGTCCCCGCTCCTCGTTTATGTAGGTCACAAACCAGAAAGACGACGGCGAAGAACCAGGGCGGCGTTGAGCTTTTTCCGGGTGGTCGTGGTGCAAAGGGAGCGTCGTTTCTGCGGACTGTGCGGCATTGTACCTGCCTCATCCATTATAGATGTGGCCAGCAATAATGGATGAAACCGATGAGTAACCTGAGGATGCGGAGGGACACGGAGACTGGACTCACGGTCTCCTCTTCCTTCTTCTGCTTCTTCTCCTGTCGTCAGCCTAGCGGCCCCTCACAGAGAACATGACGCCGCCTTGGACACCAATAAACACGGGGACGTGCTAATAAATCTAAGAGCGTAAACAAGTTGCTTCGCATTGGTTAAGAGAGGGTTGACTTGTTCGACGCTATCGATGTTTATGAAAAAAAAAACACACTCAGAACCGTGCAGGTCAACTGATGTATTGTTCAGACTATATTTTTTATTTGTGTTACTAATCAGTTTGGAGCACAGGGCCCTGTGATTTACGCATTAACAGATTTGCGGAATGGGCCAACACAAATAGAATCTACTATTAAACGCGGAAAACAAAGACATGTAAGGGAAATCATCGTGAGGAGAAAACAACGTTTGAGGAGATTTCAGGGTGGCCCCTGGCTAAATTGGGGCCCTATGCAGTATCTTATTTTGAGCCCCTTGCCTCTCTTACTATTTTTTCAAACTTTTTTTTTAAAGTAAAAACAATTGCTAGATGTTTTTTATTATTAAGCTTGAATTCACATTGATGCATGTTTTATACTAAAACTAATCCATGTGAAAAATGGTTTAAAACATGTTTTTCTGCAAAACATCAATTTCAACATATTAATAAATATCAATACATCAATATAATTGATACATTTCTGACTGAGATTATAATTTGGAACACACCTTTAGGGTATGTAGAGTTTAATGGGACAACACTAAATGATTAAATATGTCTTTATATACTTAAATTTATCATAAACTAGTTATAATTGGAATCAACTAAATAAATATTTCATTAAATGTGTCATTAATGTATCTAATGGAAAAGTACATTTAATTATTTAACCATTTAATTAATTATTTCAATATTCAATTACTTATTTGCAGTGTTGGGACTAACGCGTTACAAAGTAACGCGTTACTGTAACGCCGTTAGTTTCGGCGGTAACTAGTAATCTAACGCGTTATTTTTTTTTATTCAGTAATTTAGTTACCGTTACTACATGATGCGTTACTGCGTTATTTTACGTTACTTTTGATGTAGTATCGGCTAGAAACAGAAGCGCTGCGGTGTCGTTCTTCTGAATCTTCCTCTGTCACAAGCCGGAGAGAAGAAAAGAGGCGCGGTCTATGTGTGTGTGTGTGTGGGTGTGGGGAGGGGATGACGCACACAAGTGATCCGCGGTTTGATATATGAAACAAAAAAAAAAAGTTGTTGGCACGTTCAGTCCACACACAGCATGGTCATGGCGAGCGGAGTAACGGAGGAGCTTGAAGGCCCCCGCCATTGAATCGGTGTGTTTATAAGTGCAGACTCTGTTGTGCAAAACGAGGGTTTTAAACACATGTTGAACGTGCTTGAACCACGTTACGACATCCCGTCGCGCACCCACTTCAGCAATAAGATTGTGCCAGATCTTTATGAGCAGGAGAAGAAAAAAGTTGTGGATGAACTATCCCGAGCATCATCTGTTGCGCTCATGACAGACGGGTGGACGTCCAGCGGAACTATAAGCGCTCACTTCATCACAGCAGACTGGGAGATGAGAAGACACGCCCCCTCTACGAGAGTCACCTTGCGCAGGTGCTGACACAAGCAGTGGAGGACTGGAAGATAAAGATATCCCAGTCACACGTGATAATGCCAAAAATCAAATAATTACAGAGAATGAGGCAGGACTGGGACCACAGATAGGTGCTTTGCACATGTAGTGAATTTGGCATCACAGAAGGGAATCTCAGTCAATAGGATGGAGCGCCTCTTTGGGAGGATCAGGAAGGTTTCTTACTTCCACCCAAGCACAACAGCTGCTCATGTGCTTAAGACAAAGCAAGAAATGCTAAAGCTGCCTGCTCATACATGATGTCCCAACGAGGTGGAACTCCACTTATGATATGTTGGAGCAGCAGGCAGCTATATACTCTGCATTGACCCACAACACCCTGAAGACAAATATCACCCTGTCTGATGATGATGTGAGAGTGGCAGATGAGGTCCTCCAGGTGCTTAAACCCCTCAAAAGTGTTCCATCTCTACTGAGCACTGAAACTTCACCATCTGTGTCAATGATCCTGCCACTGAAAACAAGGATTCTACAATCCATGGCTCCAAGTGTGGAAGACAGCAGCATCACTCCAGATGTCAGGCTTTATTTCACTACCTTCAAGGAAGATGATGTTTCTTCTTATGTTGCACTTAAACTTGTTTTTTATTAATGGTCATTGGTCCAAGTTTAAAGAAAGGAGGAATGCCTTTTTATGTTGCACTGTTTTTCATTAATTATGTTAAAAGGAAAATAAAAATGTATGTCAAGTTGATCAACAGATTGTATTATTCTCCAGTGCAATAACAGTACTGAAATGAAGGCAAAAAGGGCATTAATGGGACCTTTAAAAAAAAAAAGAAGAAAAAAATAAGTAACTAAATAGTTACTTTTCACAGTAACGCATTACTTTTTGGTGTAAGTAACTGAGTTAGTAACTGAGTTACTTTTGAAATAAAGTAACTAGTAACTGTAACTAGTTACTGGTTTTCAGTAACTAACCCAACACTGCTTATGAGAGACAAGAAGACAAAAGGTTGTTGTTTATTTCGCTTTCTAACATATACTACATCTCATTCTAGGTGGCGAGCAATGCAGCTAATGGGAGCAATCAATTCTACCTCTAAATCCCTTCAGAAATGTATTCAAAAACCGTCAAGGATACATCATTTATTCCGTTGCCTGTATAATAACCAAGTTGTAACAACATCGTTATTGTAAATGCGAACACAGAGAAATTATTTTTCTATCGTAGTAACACATCGACGTGCTCCTGTATTAGCTATAAAAGCTAACTACGGCAAGAGATAAGATAGCTTCAATGTCAGAACAAAACAGGTTTGAATTTGTAATGCACAACCCAATGATAAATAAATGATAAATGGGTTGTGCTTGTATAGAGCTTTTCTACCTTCAAGGTACTCAAAGTGCTTTGACACTACTTCCACATTTACTCATTCACACACACATTCACACACTGATGGAGGGAGCTGCCATGCAAGGCGCTAACCAGCACCCATCAGGAGCAAGGGTGAAGTGTCTTGCTCAGGACACAACGGACATGACGAGGTTGGTACTAGGTGGGGATTGAACCAGGGACCCTCGGGTTGCGCACGGCCACTCTTCCACTGCGCCACGCCGTCCCCAATGCATACTGAATGAAAAACATGAAAAGTCATGACACTATCTGTAAAGTATTAGCTCACGTTTCATGTTTTGTTTGTACACAGCTAGCTCCACAGTGTATGTACTGTAGTGTACGGTGATGTATTTATTATGAACAATGGTATAGTGACTCACTCCATGGACAGTTGTCTGTTGGGTCAAGCTGACTGCGGACTTTTCCAGTTGATTTGGGCAATCCATTTATTTGACATAACTTGGTTCAAAAGTTCCAGATTTGCAGCGTGACCAAATCGCGCCGACCTCACTCTCTGGACTTCCGTTTGCTCCAACGTTTTACTTTCCTCTTCGTGCTTGCTTCTATAAGCAGAAGTTCATCCTCAGTTCACATATTCAGCTTCCAAAATATAAGGTTGTAAATCCTCATTTGTCCAAAAATAGTCGTCTTTGTTGTCTGTTACCAAGTCTGCAATGATTACAACTAGGGATGTCCGATAATATCGGACTGCCGATATTATCGGCCGATAAATGCTTTAACATGTAATATCAGAAATTATCGGTAACGGCTTCAAAATCATCGGTATCGGTTTCAAAAAGTAAAATGTATGACTTTTTAAAACGCCGCTGTGTACACGGACGTAGGGAGAAGTACAGAGCGCCAATAAACCTTAAAGGCACTTCCTTTGCGTGCCGTCCCAATCACATAATATCTACGGCTTTTCACACACACAAGTGAATGCATCATACTTGGTCAACAGCCATACAGGTCACACTGAGGGTGGCCGTATAAACAACTTTAACACTGCTACAAATATGCGCCACACTGTGAACCCACACCAAACAAGAATGACAAACACATTTCGGGAGAACATCCGCACCGTAGCACAACATAAACACAACAGAACAAATACCCAGAACCCCTTGCAGCACTAACTCTTCCGGGACGCTACAATACACACACCCCGCTACCCCCTACCCCAAGAACCCCGCCCCCTCCAACTCCGCTTACTTCAACCTCCTCATGCTCTCTCAGGGAGAGCATGTCCCAAATTCCAAGCTGCTGTTTTGAGGCATGTTAAAAAAAATAATGCACTCTGTGACTTCAATAATAAATATGGCAGTGCCATGTTGGCATTTTTTTCCATAACTTGAGTTGATTTATTTTGGAAAACCTTGCTACATTGTTTAATGCATCCAGCGGGGCATCACAACAAAATTAGGCATAATAATGTGTTAATTCCACGACTATATATCGGTGTCGGTTGATATCGGAATCGGTAATTAAGAGTTGGACAATATCGGAATATCGGATATCGGCAAAAAAGCCATTATCGGACATCTCTAATTACAACACACTCCCGTGTTTGTTTGCGGAAGTAGGGACACACAGTAGATGCTATGGAAACGGAAATAAATGCCCTAGAGGAGGAAGTCCCGCTATTGATTAAAATGACCAAAATACTGTAAATATTGAACATATTACGTTTTGTTATGAACTTGTCTGTTACTACATTATATTAGTGTTGTCCCGATACCAATATTTTACAGGTACTTTTTATAGGCGGTATAGTACTGAATATGATTCATTAGTATCGCGGTACTATACTAATACCGGTATGCTGACAATCCTACATTATATATAGACTTGCAGCATTTTTTAAATCATCTTTAACCCCCTCACACTCCCCCCAAAAACACGCGTGTTCTTGTCTCTCATAACGATTGTGAACGATAGGCAAAAATGTGTTCCCCTTTAAAGGCAACTGGCTCGCCACAATGGAAGCGCTGGTTTGTGGCGGTAGTTTGAAACTCAATAGTGACGGGTTCAGCCCACCTTCTAGTAGCAATCAATGACCAGCACTTTTGACAGGTGACACTGCGCTTGGCTGAGTAGCGGGTGACAGATGGGGAGCGCGGAGACCAGTGTGTGTGTGTGTGTGTGTGTGTGTGTGTGTGTGTGTGTGTGTGTGGGAGGGCACTATCGAGTCTCATCACACTGACAACGGCACGCTTAGTCACACACCTGATGGACTGTGAGAATACATGTGTGTGTTTATCACAACACGAGCCAGACTTTGGGTCATTCCATTAGAACCTTCCTCTCTTCCAAGCAGTTTGAGTCCCACAATCAAGTTAGTGAGTGGGCAAAAACGAGCTAATGAAACTTGAGGTGTTGCAGTCCAAAAGGATTTCCGGTAGGGCTTACACGGCGAAGCTTGGGACAACTCACTGAGACAAATGGGCCAGAAAATGGATAACCGTGCGAGTATATGAATCAGTCGTGTGAGGAAATGTCTCATTGAACTTGTTGTAACGATGTAAGTCTTTGCAGTGAAGAAGAGAAAAAGAGTTGAAACATGCACAAAAAAAAGTACTTTGTTTTAAGAAGCAAAGTGTCCTGCACATAGTTGTGCATATTTAATAATTATAAATAGCAATTTATTGTCTGTCCTCCTAAAATTTCACAATTTTATTTTTATTTTTTGCATATTCATGTTGCTCCTTATCCCACCAATACTTCATGTTCATTTCCTTAAAAAAAAAACCGAACACAATTTAGCTGAAATAATTTCTATTTAAAGCTACTGTTGTCAAATTATTTATTTTTTTATCATCACATTAATCACATTTTGGAATTTGGATTATTTATGACTAATTAATGTCAATCACTTGCTTGCATAATTGTAAATAACTAAGAAAAATACCCCAAAATTTGTACACAAATGCCATTTTATTGTTAGAATGTCACCCAGGGATGTTTTGAAACATTTTTTTCTTAAATACAAGACTGTTATTTGCACAAAACGGGGTAACAGTTTTATCTACAGTTCTTTCATGCGTTTTTTTGGAGTGAAATTGGACCAGGCGGCGTCTCCTCACACATTTTTGTACTGACATATGTAAGACTGCAACTGACAACTAATTTGATAATCGATTAATATGTATGTCGATTATTACTTCGATTAATCGATGAATAATCGGACAAAAGAGACAAACTACATTTCTATCCTGTCCAGTATTTTATTGAAAAAAACACAGCATACTGGCACCATACTTATTTTGATTATTGTTTCTTGGCTGTTTGTAAATGTTGCAGTTTATAAATAAAGGTTTATAAAAAAAATTGAAAAAAAAAAAAAAAAGCCTCTGCACATGCGCATAGCATAGATCCAACGAATTGATGACTAAATTAATCGCCAACTATTTTTATAATCAATTTTGATCGATTTAATCGATTAGTTGTTGCAGCCCTAGACGTATGCATTGATCAGGTTTAGGTAAGAGAGAGTTTATACCAGGGGTCCCCAAACTTTTTGACTCGGGGGTCGCATTAGGTTAAAAAAAATTGGCCGGGGTCCTATATATACATATATATATATATATATATATATATATATATATATATACACACAGGTAAAAGCCAGTAAATTAGAATATTTTGAAAAACTTGATTTATTTCAGTAATTGCATTCAAAAGGTGTAACTTGTACATTATATTTATTCATTGCACACAGACTGATGCATTCAAATGTTTATTTCATTTAATTTTGATGATTTGAAGTGGCAACAAATGAAAATCCAAAATTCCGTGTGTCACAAAATTTGAATATTACTTAAGGCTAATACAAAAAAGGGATTTTTAGAAATGTTGGCCAACTGAAAAGTATGAAAATGAAAAATATGAACATGTACAATACTCAATACTTGGTTGGAGCTCCTTTTGCCTCAATTACTGCGTTAATGCGGCGTGGCATGGAGTCGATGAGTTTCTGGCACTGCTCAGGTGTTATGAGAGTCCAGGTTGCTCTGATAGTGGCCTTCAACTCTTCTGCGTTTTTGGGTCTGGCATTCTGCATCTTCCTTTTCACAATACCCCACAGATTTTCTATGGGGCTAAGGTCAGGGGAGTTGGCGGGCCAATTTAGAACAGAAATACCATGGTCCGTAAACCAGGCACGGGTAGATTTTGCGCTGTGTGCAGGCGCCAAGTCCTGTTGGAACTTGAAATCTCCATCTCCATAGAGCAGGTCAGCAGCAGGAAGCATGAAGTGCTCTAAAACTTGCTGGTAGACGGCTGCGTTGACCCTGGATCTCAGGAAACAGAGTGGACCGACACCAGCAGATGACATGGCACCCCAAACCATCACCCAACCATGCAAATTTTGCATTTCCTTTGGAAATCGAGGTCCCAGAGTCTGGAGGAAGACAGGAGAGGCACAGGATCCACGTTGCCTGAAGTCTAGTGTAAAGTTTCCACCATCAGTGATGGTTTGGGGTGCCATGTCATCTGCTGGTGTCGGTCCACTCTGTTTCCTGAGATCCAGGGTCAACGCAGCCGTCTACCAGCAAGTTTTAGAGCACTTCATCTACTCACTGCCGTTGTGTCCTCTGGCAAGACACTTCATCTTTGTTGCCAGCCACACTGGTGTAAATGTCGCTTAAATGTAGATCATGGGTTTCCTCATGTAATGCGCTATGAGTCACTAGAGAAAAAAGCACTATATAAATATAAAGCGCTATATAAATATAATTCACTATAATTATAATTCATGATTAGTGCCATTCTTGTTGTGATTACCCACTCATTAATTTTGCAGCCCTTGTTAAAACACATGGAGTCACTCGGTTACATGTATCATTCGCATCCAGGCCATAGTAAGTTAGTAAGTTAACTCACTAGCTTTATTTAAGATGTGTAGCGAAGCCTGCTTTTTTTCTTTTTTCTTTTTTTTTCCTCAATACCCACAGTATGTGGGTATAAACATATATAGACATATGTTCATGAGAGAGGAGGTTGTAAAATAAAATACATATTTTTTTGTTTTTTCCCCAAATTTTCAACTGCATTTTTTCCCATTACAAATGAATGGACACTTTTTCAAATTACATAATTTCTCAACCGATTCAAACATTCCACCGTCAACACATTCCACTCATCCTGGAATTTGAAACTAACAATTTTCTAACAATTACCCGCCCACCAATATTTTTCAAATGTTTTAACTAATTTCAATCAATTTCACCATTAAAACATTCCACTTATTTACTCTTTTTATTCAGGACAGTGCACATTAATAAACAATCTGCTTTACAGAATGTAAATGAGCCAGACTGTAGCATAGTTGCTAATTGCCATCTGTGGTCCTCCATAGCAGTGTGGATGGCACTGGGACTAATGTAGAAGAAGTGTTTTGCCCGAGGACACAGCCGCAGTGACTATGATGGTAGGAGCTGCATTTGTGCCAGGAACCCTCAAGTTTCTGGGTCACCGCTCTGGCATCTTAGCCACGCCGCCCCCTCCCTTAATTCATATTATCGATACTTTGAACATTTCTGAACCGATACAAACCGTTCTAAAGTCAAAATGCTCCAAGTCAATTGTTAGCATGCTATCTTTTTTTGGTGCTAATTTTGTAGGTATACACCCCAGAGACAGATGTGTTGGTGCTTAACGCATGCTAACTGTTAGCAGGTAAGCATGCTAATTAATACGACGGCTATTTTTGAGCCAATTTTGCAGATATACATCTCAAAGTCATATGTTTTGATAGTTGACACATGTTTGGAGCGAGAACGCTAACGTTAAAATGGTAGAATTAGCCCGCTAGCTTTTTTTGGCTAAAATTGCAGGTGTACACCTCAGTGTTATTTATTTTGATAGTTGACACATGCTAACTGTTAGCAAGCTAACGCCAGTTTGTAAACTTTTTTTTTTTTTTAGCTATTTTTGCATATACACACCTCAGTGTCGTATATTTTGGCACATGACACATGCGTACCGTTAGCACGTTAGCTTTATTCTCTACTTTTGCAGGTATAAATCTCAGTGTCATATTTTGATACTTGACACAAATGCACCGTGAACACTCTAGCCTTTTTAGCTATTTTTGCAGGTACACACCTCAGGGTTATATTTTGATATTTAGACTTAGACTTAGACAAACTTTATTGATCCACAAATGGTAAAATGGGTTGTACTTGTATAGCGCTTTTCTACCTTTTTTAAAGGAACTCAAAGCGCTTTGACACAAGGGATATTGTTCCACACAGTAGCTCAGTTACAAAGGATGGAAAGGGTAAGGATGGAAAGGATAACACAGGTATAAAGTAGACTAAAAATGTACCATAGTAGCAATATAAAATATAACATATATGTAATATTTACTTATTTTATATACAGTATATAATATATACTGATATATTATATTATTATATTATATCTTTATATAATATATAGCAAATCCCAATTACCATGTACAATATACATAAACATATTTGACGCATAGTTACTGTTAGCATGCTAATGTTACCATGTTAGTATTTTGACATATTTTTGCAGGCATACACTTCAATATCAGTGCTAGCATTTTAAGCTACTTTTCGCAGGTATACACCTCAAAGTCATATGTTTTGGTAATTAAAGCATGTTAATTGTTGGCATGCTAACATTTAATGCTAGTTTTTGTAGGTCATTTTGCAGGTTTACACCCAAGACTCTTACTTGTTGTTACCTAATGCTATCTGACTGGCACGGCAACTATTATTACTTCAGTTAAGCTTCAGTTTTCGGCATTCAGATGCAATTTCTACCAAAGTTGCTTTTTATAGTTTGTGTATGACATCAACTTCAAAAGTAAGTTTATGCACAAATCACAGTCGATTGTCGCTGTGATGGATTGAGATAAGTCAAGATGTAAACGCATCAACATGGTATTCCCGCAATGCTCGCTCAGTTCTCTGCAGGCTTTTTTGTTAATCATCCTCACACATAACAATGAAATTTTGAAAAAACAAAAACATGTCCAAGTCCGATTGTGACACTGATAATGCTGCTAACTCTCACTTCCATTTGACACCTTCATTTTGCACATTCTGTGTCGCTTCGGGAGACTGTGGCGCGTGAATCCATTAGTCAAGGCGGGAAGCATGCACTCGCAGCTGAGGAACGTCACCGCATGATGGAAGTATGAAATATTGCACACAATTGAGCAAATACACAAATCACTGCACATTCCAAGGTCACTTAATAACCACTTTGACTACTCTACTGGAAGTTTTTTAATCTTACCCAGACAATACGTGGGTATGGAGAAGGTGGTGTCCAGGCAATAAAACATGGTACAGACGTGACATTGACAAGGTGTTTCTGATTGGATCTTTAATTACCGACAGTGACTGATGACTCATTAGTGCTGAGATAAATTGTTCGGAGGTGCTAATAGGACAGTCTGGATCAAATCTAGATGAAAGTCGGTTAAACAGTACAGTGCACAGGAGCATAAGTCCAAATGTTTAAGGGACATTCCGATGAATGCAATCAAAGTGCATGATAAAATTGACTGTAAAATACAATTTTATTGTCCTGTTATGTGAGGTAACCTTCACAACAGGTGATTGTTTTCTTTTTTAACTTAAATTCATGTGCTCTAATCTAGTGGTTCCTTAACTTTTTTTTTTTTTTTTTTACCAAGTAAAAAACAGAAAACATTGAGCACCACCATAGACTTAGACTTCGACTTCCTTTTTATTGTCATTCAAATTTGAACTTTACAGCACAGATAAGAACGAAATTTCGTTACATAAGCTCATGGTAGTGCAGGATAAAAAAGCAATAAGGTGCATATATAAATAAATAAATATATATAAATAATATATAAATACATATATAAAATAAATAAATATATATAACTATATATAAATAAATAAATAGATTACTGTACAGATAAATATATTGCACTTTTTCACATGCGTCCACGTTTATGGATGCATGTTATATTGTCTTTTTTATTCCAGCGAGTTAATCCATTTTGGGGGGATTTGAGGGGATAATTTAATTATGATGCATTCAAGAGTCTTACGGCCTGAGGGAAGAAGCTGTTACAGAACCTGGAGGTTCTGCTTCGGAGGCTGCGGAAGCTTTTTCCAGAGTGGCTTTTTGCGATAACCTGGATAGGAGGAAGAGGAGTCTTGATGATCTTTTCCGCCGTCCTCACCACTCTCTGGAGAGACTTCCAGTCTGAGGCATTACAGGCTCCAGTCCAGACAGAGATGCTGTTGGTCAGCAGGCTCTCTATAGTGCCTCTGTAAAATGTGCTGAGAATGACGGGAGGGAGCTGTGCTCTTTTCGTCCGACGCAAAAAATGCATGCGCTGCTGAGCTCTTTTTACAAGAGCTCCGGTGTGTAGGGACCGGTTATATTGTCAGTTATCATAATGACCAACATTAAGATGCAGCAGCATAGTAGGCCTACATATTCATTAAAAACAAGAAAGAGGTTGTATTTAACAAGTATATTTAATATTGTTCGCCACTGTAACATTACACACAGTTTGAACAGTAACACTTTGTTTAAATATAGGAAAATAAAACACTATACTTTAATTAATTACAATTTTGGCTTACCGCTAGGGGTGTCAAACATACAGCCCGCGGGCCCAAACAGGCCCGTGAACAAGTTTTATCCGGCCCGCGGGATGAGTTTGCTAAGTAGAAAAATGAGCCGGAATTTTTTAATGAAAGAAACTGCTGTTCTATATGTGTCCACTAGATGTCACAATAGCAATTCTTTGTATATATGTAAAAAAAAATAAACCACATGATGTTAGTGCACCAGTCGAGGAAAATGAACAAACTACATAAATAACATCCTGTAATTTGATTTTGATTTTTTTTTTATCTTGATAAATTAAAAATTAACACCCCATGAGTTGACTGATGAACATTATCACATAATTTATTCAGAAAGTATAAATAACGACAATTAAAGATAGAACACTATTAAGCACAAGCAGAGATCACTGTAACCATTTAGGGTGAAACAACCATAAGGTGGGGAGTTTTGTCTTTTTCCCCATTCCTTTTCAGGCTCATCCAGAGCAAAACAATGTTGGTTTTTGTGTGTTTAATAAACGAAGAAGGTGTAAATGTGGATGTTGTACTTGTGTCGGAAATATTGTACACACTGTATCGACTCGGAATAAACAGTTAAATTAAATGAAATAAGCTTTTAAAACTATGGTGTGTCTCAGATGGTAGCGAGCAACTTGAGGGTTCCCTGTTTAAGTTAAAGTTAAAGTACCAATGATTGTCACACACACACTAAGTGTGGCGAAATAATGATCTGCATTTGACCCATCACCCTTTATCACCCCCTGGGAGGTGAGGGGAGCAGTGAGCAGCAGCGGTGGCCGTGCCCGGGAATAATTTTTGGTGATTTAACCCCCAATTCCAACCCTTAAAGGGGAACATTATCACAATTTCAGAAGGGTTAAAACCATTAAAAATCAGTTCCCAGTGCCTTATTTTATTTTTCGAAGTTTTTTTCAAAATTTTACCCATCACGCAATATCCCTAAAAAAAGCTTCAAAGTGCCTGATTTTAACCATCGTTATATACACCCGTCCATTTTCCTGTGACGTCACACAGTGATGCCAATACAAACAAACATGGCGGATAGAACAGCAAGATATAGCGACATTAGCTCGGATTCAGACTCGGATTTCAGCGGCTTAAGCGATTCAACAGATTACATATGTATTGAAACGGATGGTTGTAGTGTGGAGGCAGGTAGCGAAAACGAAATTGAAGAAGAAACTGAAGCTATTGAGCCATATCGGTTTGAACCGTATGCAAGCGAAACCGACGAAAACGACACGACAGCCAGCGACACGGGAGAAAGCGAGGACGAATTTGGCGATCGCCTTCTAACCAACGATTGGTATGTGTTTGTTTGGCATTAAAGGAAACTAACAAATATGAACTAGGTTTACAGCATATGAAATACATTTGGCAACAACATGCACTTTGAGAGTGCAGACAGCCCAGTTTTCATCAATTATTATATTCTGTAGACATACCCTCATCCGCTCTCTTTTCCTGAAAGCTGATCTGTCCAGTCCAGTTGGAAATGCATCTGCTTTGAGTGTCGCAGGATATCCACACATTCTTGCCATCTCTGTCGTAGCATAGCTTTCGTCGGTAAAGTGTGCGGAACAAACGTCCAATTTCTTGCCACTTTCGCATCTTTGGGCCACTGGTGCAACTTGAATCCGTCCCTGTTCGTGTTGTTACACCCTCCGACAACACACCGACGAGGCATGATGTCTCCAAGGTACGGAAAACAGTCGAAAAAACGGAAAATAACAGAGCTGATTTGACTCGGTGTTTGTAATGTGTTTGAGAAAATGGCGGATTGCTTCCCGATGTGACGTCACAACGTGACGTCATCGCTCCGAGAGCGAATAATAGAAAGGCGTTTAATTCGCCAAAATTCACCCATTTAGAGTTCGGAAATCGGTTAAAAAAATATATGGTCTTTTTTCTGCAACATCAAGGTATATATTGACGCTTACATAGGTCTGGTGATAATGTTCCCCTTTAATGCTGAGTGCCAAGCAGGGAGGTAATGGGTCGCATTTTTATAGTCTTTGGTATGACTCAATTTCAGCTTCCGCCATCCGAGTCACGGTCGTTGTGTCTTTGGGCGAGACACTTGGCCCAACTTGTTACCAGTGCCGCTCACACTGGTGTATGAATGTGAATAAATATTTGGTTGTGGGGGGCCGTCAGAGCAAATTGGCAGCCATGCTTCCATCAGTCTACCCCAGGGCAGCTGTGGCTATACCACCATCAATTGTTAACATGGAGTGAATGAATGATGGGTTCTCAGGTCTTAGGTGTAGAAAAGCGCTATAGCAATCTAATCCATTATTAAACCATTAGTAATTGGGACATTTCTAGAAATAACATTTTAAATCTTGGCAAGTGGCAAATAATTTGCGGTGTGCCTGAAATGGACCAACACACATCTTATGAGTTCAATTATCGTAAAATGGTACTGATTCAGTGGAATGTCCCCGCAGTTGTTGCAATCATTTGAAGGAAATCCATTCATTATTCGGCATGAAGAGCTCCAAAGCACGTCCGTGTAATTTTTCACCACAGTTTTGACAAATGACCGTCTGTGAAATTACCCCCCCCCCCCAATGCCGCCTCTCCGAAAAAGGCCACAACTAAATGTGACGGCGTGACCCATCGCTCGCGTCAGAAACTGGAAGATCATTTACCGCCCCCCCCCCTCTTTCCTGACCAAATCCAGCAGTTACTTTTAGTTTTCAATATCTAATAGTACATCCCTACGGGCTTTGGCTACACGTGCTAATCCAGCGTGATGTGATTGGCGAATATCTCAATACAGTGACCTATTTTTTTTCCCCCCAGGAGGTTAACACGGCTGACATGCCAGCGTGTGGCTTAACTGATCATATCAAACCTATAAGATGATGCTCTCTTGTGCTGCAATAATGGCATTGGCTGACGGGCTCGCCGATTGTGTGTGCGTTGCATGTAAGACCGCCTGGAGGAGGAGAGCAGGGCTTTTAGTGTGTCTGTTGTACACCATGGCATCACAACAGCCAAGCCCCCAGGGAGGACGTCTAATGGTGGTTCAAAGGCAGCATCATTCACAACTGTTAGCGTCTGCACCTGATCTTCTTGTGTATGTCGTCATGATGCGCCCTTGCGGGGGCACATGGACGAAACAGGATAGGGGGGGGGGAAGACTTGTACCCTTGAGCACAAAAACACTTTATAAATAACTGGGAGACACATGCATTAGCATTCCAGTGCACAAGTTTGACATGCTCATCTTTGTAGTCCCTGCGACGTGGCAAGAATTAATAGTAATATGGAGTTTGTTTTTGTCTTTCAGTTTTTTCTAATCACAGTAAGGCAATAGGCTTAGTTTTTAATGCTAGAAACCTTTCCAGACAACCCTCCAATAGTGTTGGGGCCCTGGCTGGGAATTGAACCCACGTCATTTGTATGTAAGGCAGCTGCATGTGTACCATTGCATCACCAACGCAATAATATCAAGTACAATACCAACCGAATTCCATCCACACTACGGGGTACTGGTTTAAGGAAAATCAAATGGTACCATATTTCGATTCCTTTGTCGCACGTGATGTCACGTCTGGCGTATTCCTTGCAGACTGCCTCTAAGCAATGTTGTAATTTTCCATGCCAACAAAGCAAGTACGCCAGATAGAAAGCATTAAAAAGTAAAGCTCTATTTTTTAAAATGCGCTAGCTCGATTGGGGCAGCACGGTGGTAGAGGGGTTAGTGCGTCTGCCTCACAATACGAAGGTCCTGAGTAGTCTTGGGTTCAATCCCGGCCTCGGGATCTTTCTGTGTCGGGTTTGCATGTTCTCCCCGTGACTGCGTGGGTTCCCTCCGGGTACCCCGGCTTCCTCCCACCTCCAAAGACATGCACCTGGGGATAGGTTGATTGGCAACACTAAATGGTCCCTAGTGTGTGAATGTGAGTGTGAATGTTGTCTGTCTATCTGTGTTGGCCCTGCGATGAGGTGGTGATTTGTCCAAGGTGTACCCCGCCTTCTGCCCGATTGTAGCTGAGATAGGCTCCAGCACCACCTGTGACCCCGAAGGGAATAAGCGGTAGAAAATGGATGGATGGATGGATAGCTCGATTGGATATGCCATAGACATGCTACTAGTTTGCATTAACGATTTCACAAGGTGATTTGAACACCTCCAAATGAAGTAATGGAAAATACAACTAAGATGCGCGTTACAGAAGTACAATACTTACAGTACAAACACTTTGTAGGACTCAACAAAAGACATTTCATTTAATGGAAAAGACTACTTCCTGACTACAGCAACCCACCCAGGACAAACTGAAATGAATGACTACTTACTTGCAAATAATACTCAAAAGTGTAAGAAAATTGAACAGCACGGTTATTATTATCAGCTCACCGTTAAATGTCACATTAAAAAAATTAAATATTATTAGACAATTAACATTAACACACAAAATGAGGTTCTTTAAAGATAATACTACATATTCTACTGTCTCCATCCTTGTCAAGACAAGGCAATGTTGAGATTGTGGATAAATGCTTTAATATTTGGCCTGCAGCTTATTATTTTATTATATATTCTAAAATATGATTCATGAATTAATAATGAGATATATTGTTAGATAATACACTATTTGTTTTGTCAACTACACAACGCTAAGATGTCAGTGTTTAGTCAAATAGTTCAGCATACATCCACTTAAATTTGGCATCAAAGTAGTCCACCTGCATCTTTCCATTTAGGTGAAAGTTGTGACCCCCGTGCACAACTGCAGGACATTTCATCTCAGGTGTTTGTAAACAGCACGCTTTGGATCAATAAAGTATACAAGCAGCTACAACACAGCCTGTAATCATATTCCTTCATAGGTAGCGCACGAGATTAGTGAGGTTATGCAACTCCATCCACTCGCATCCCACAAATTTGGTCCAACACGGCCAGTGAAGTGCACATTCCAGTCCTATGAAGAGTCTGCACACGGGAGGCCTGGGGGGGTGGGGGGTCTGTCCTAATCTGACCCGGGTGCAGTGATAACATCATTACTCCCATTTCTGACCAGCCTCCGTTTCCAAGGCGATGAGCAGCTTGAATTCCATCTCGGCGCGCTTTGCAAGATGTGTTCGCGTGCTCTTTTACAGCAACCGACGCGTCCATAATGGCTGGGTCCTTCATGTCGAGTTAACATTGTGTGTTTTTGTGCACGTGTGTATGTGTGTATGTGTGTGTGTGTGTGTGTGTGTGCGTGCATCTGTGAGCTTCTGATTGAGGGGCAATCTGCAGCAAGAGAAGCCAGAGCATTCAGAGAGCCTCAGGGATGGACAGAATAAGAACACATGCAATCACACGGGCTGCAGAGACCGCACATCTATTTTTTTGTACTTTTATTACTGCACTTATGTAAAATTTCATCAACCTGCAGTAAGACGAACATTTTCACTGTCAAAATTAATGAGTTAACTCATGCGATTACTCACAAAAAAATGATTGCATTAATCATGGACACACTTTGATTAATCATGCAATTTATTTTGACCGTACAAGCTCTTTTACACCACATTCTACAGAGGCACTATAGAGAGCCTGCTAACCAACAGCATCTCTGTCTGGACTGGAGCCTGCAATGCCTCAGACTGGAAGTCTCTCCAGAGAGTGGTGAGGACGGCGGAAAAGATCATCGGGACTCCTCTTCCTCCTATCCAGGAGATCGCAAAAAGCCGCTGCCTGACCAGGGCTCAGAAAATCTGCAAAGACTCCTCCCACCCCCACCAAGGACTGTTTTCACTGCTGGACTCTAGAAAGAGGTTCCGAAGCAGAGGTTCTGTAACAGCTTCTTCCCTCAGGCCGTAAGACTCTTGAACGCATCATAATTAAATTATCCCCTCAACTCCCCCCAAAATGGATTAACTCGCTGGAATAAAAAAGACAATATAACATGCATCCATAAAGGTGGACGCATGTGAAAAAGTGCAATATATTTATCTGTACAGTAATGTATTTATTTATTTATATATATTTATTTATATATATATTTATATATTATTTATATATATTTATTTATTTATATATGCACCGTATTGCTTTTTTATCCTGCACTACTATGAGCTTATGTAACGAAATTTCGTTCTTATCTGTGCTGTAAAGTTAAAATTTTAATGACAATAAAAAGGAAGTCTAAGTCTAAGTCGACGTCTAAGTTCTAGCTTGACTGCTACACGGTAAGTCAAGTCCAGCTTTATTTATATAGCACATTAAAACTACTTATTTTGACCAAAGTGCTGCACAGGGCACATAAGACAATAAAAGCAATACAAGCAATAAAACAGTGAATAATAGAAAAAACAGTAATAGTACACTGTTGAGGTAAAACAATATAAGTACAAGGTGTTATTTGCGGAATGCTTGAGAAAAATAAATGAGTTTTAGCAGGGTTTTAAAATGTTTGAGCAGGCTTAATGTGCAGAGGAATATTGTTCCATGATTTAGGGGCAGCTACAGAAAAGGCTCTGTCCCCTCGAGTGCTGAGTTTGGCGCGTGGGACACACAAGAGGAGTTTGTTTGCAGACCTCCATGCTCTGCCTGGGAGTGAGGCTGCAGGGGCTCAGACAGGTAAGATGGGGAAAGTCTATGTAAGGCTTGTTCACACTGCAGGTCAATTCCAATTTTTCTTGCCCATTTGCGACCGGTATAAAACATTTTCATGTAATTGTAAACAGTGAAATTGCGAATTGTTCATATCCAACCCAGGCCTCTTTGGTATGTGGATATACGTAGATAGGATATATGACTACATTTACATTGCAAAGTGGCCCAAATCATTATTTTTTTTCTAAATCTGATTTTTTTTTTTACATTGCAAGTAAAATGTGAACTTTATCAGACTCCAGTATAAACACACGCAGGCCCCTATGTGGCCCCAATGTGGCCCCAATGTGGCCCCAATGTGGCCTTGACGTCACTTGCTTGCACTGTTTGATTAAGTTAGAACAAAGGACGTTGACCGGATTCCGTAAATTAGCAAGGAAATTGCTACTACTACTACAAAATAAAATAAAAGTCGCCACTTAGGTCCTCACAGTCTCTGAGCCAATTCAAATCTAGGCTTTACTCCCTGGCATTCAAATCCAGTTAGGCAGGATATCTTAGTTGTTTTTATTTCTTGTTTTATCCTTTTTATTTATTTACTACATTTTCTTATTTTAGCTGATGTATTCTGTACCTCTTTGAAGGTATATTTTACTACTGTATTTTATTCATCCTTCTGTGTTACAATGTAAATGTGACACTATGTGCCCTTTTTCTTATGTCTGTACAACCATACTTGCCAACCCTCCGATTTTTCCAAGAGACTCACGAATTTCAGTGCCCCTCCCGAAAATCTCCCGGGACAACAATTCTCCCGAATTTCTCCCGATTTTCACCTGGACAACAATATTGAGGGCTATATTATGTACTTTATTTTTTTGTAAAGTACATAACTCCACATGTGTTCATTCATAGTTTTGATGCCTTCAGTGACAATCTACAATGTAAATAGTCATGAAAATAAAGAAAACACATTGAAGGAGAAGGTGTGTTCAGACCTTTGGCCTGTACTGCATATATGTATATAGTTCCAGGTATTTCTCATTACATTAGTGTTTTTTGCTCTTTTTTTATATCTTTACAATTTTTTTTAGTTTTCATTTTTTTGGACAATATGAGACTGGCCGTAAATAGCTCCTGAATTGCACTTTGGACACCCCTGATCTACTGGGGGTTAAGCCCACCCTGTATTTAATAACTAGAGATGCCTCTGTTTTGAACATTAATCAAGGGTCTTTGAACGCATCACAGTTACATGCTATGAGATGCAAAAGTGAAACTTAATCGTAACTTTGTCTGATGTTGCCACAAATAGATGTATTACATTTTTTACCGTTCTTTTATTACATCATCATGGTTCCAAAAATGTTGCCGTTGTGTGTGAATGCATAAATGTGAGCTTTGATGCCGTTATGACGTCTTTGTTAGGTGAACCGTGGGTGTGTCCCATGCCGCGTTTGCTGCTACCAGGAGGAATACAGTATTTTGCATTTTTTGCAAGGGGGTATGTTGGTTCTGTCACATATTCATCATTTGATTCATACAATCTCATTGTTGAAATGTGACTTATAACTGGCAGATTCAAATGAAAGGAAAAGAAACAGAAAAAAAGTTTGAATGTTCTTAAAGCCCTACTGTAATCCACTACTATCGACCACACAGTCTGATAGTTTATAGATCAATGATGAAATCTTAACATTGCAACACATGCCAATTCGGCCGGGTTAGCTTACTAAAGTGCAATTTTAAATTTTGCGCGAAATATCCTGCTGAAAACATCTCGGTATGATGACGTCAGCGCGTGACGTCACGGATTGTAAAGGACATTTTGGGACAGCATGGTGGCCAGCTATTAAGTCGTCTGTTTTCATCACAAAATTCCACAGTATTCTGGACATCTGTGTTGGTGAATCTTTTGCAATTTGTTCAATGAACAATGGAGACAGCAAAGAAGAAAGCTGTAGGCGGGAAGCGGTGTATTGCGGGCGGCTGCAGCAACACAAACACAGCCGGTGTTTCATTGTTTACATTCCCGAAAGATGACAGTCAAGCTTTACCATTGGCCTGTGGAGAACTGGGACAACAGAGACTCTTACCAGGAGGACTTTGAGTTAGATGCGCAGACGAGGTACCGTGAGTACGCATGCAGCTGCGGCTTCCAAACATTTGATCGCTTGCCCGTACGTGCGTGCCGCTATGTGCATGTCACGTACGTAACTTTGGGGACTTTGGGGAAATATATGTGCTGTAAGAACTTTGTGGAGGTGAACGGTACTTTGGGCTGTGGGATTGAGTGTGTTGTGCAGGTGTTTGAGTTGTATTGGCGGGTTGTATGGACGAGAGGGGGGAGGTGTTTGTTATGCGGGATTAATTTGTGGCATATTAAATATAAGCCTGGTTGTGTTGTGGCTAATAGAGTATATATATATGTCTTGTGTTTATTTACTGTTTTAGTCATTCCCAGCTGAATATCAGGTCCCACCCGCCTCTCACAGCATCTTCCCTGTCTGAATCGCTCCCACTCCCCTCTAGTCCTGCACTCTCACTTTCCTCAACCTCGAATCTTTCATCCTCGCTCAAATTAATGGGGAAATCGTCGCTTTCTCGGTCCAAATCGCTCTCGCTGCTGGTGGCCATGATTGTAAACAATGTGCAGATGTGAGGAGCTCCACAACCTGTGACGTCACGCTACTCGTCTGCTACTTCCGGTACAGGCAAGGCTTTTTTTATCAGCGACCGAAAGTTGCGAACTTTATCGTCGATGTTCTCTACTACAAAAATATGGCAATATCGCGAAATGAACAAGTATGACACATAGAATGGACCTGCTATCCCCGTTTAAATAAGAAAATCGCATTTCAGTAGGCCTTTAAATATCAAAATAGAGCAACTGTTACTACTTGTGTTAAGGTTTGAACCTAATCAAACATGTCAACATGACTTCCAATCACAAGAATAACAAGTAATCACTTTTTGCAAATGTTTCACGGCGAGTTATGCAAATCCCCTCCAACAGAGCCACCACTGCCACAAGTAGATTGCAGTCCTGTGGAAAGCACTGAATGTGTGTATGTGTGATATAACATCATCCAGTGTGTCCTCCAAAAAGCAAGGAGTGAACAATAGCAGTTAGTCTTAATCTAGCTCTTATTGTGCGTTGTGTAATTGCACAAAGCAGCGCCACAGAGTGCATTTTCCAACCTTTTGACATACGCTGCAGTTTTCTCAGCTTCTCAAAGAAGCAGCAATTACGTTTGTCCTTGGAGAGAAGAAGCTTGTACGCAATACGTGCGGGGACGTGGCGGCCTTTCAAAGCCACTGTAGATTGTGATGTGCGGTGTTGATGATGTTCTATACACACTCATTCTGCTTGGTGTTTGTTTCTCTCCCCCACGCTATTGCAGGTGTGTTTTGTAATCACGCAAGAAGAGCACGTTCATCTGTGTGTCATCTCCCTCAGTGCTCACGACGAGATCATGATGACTGGTCTGCAAACAGGGAGGCAGCAGGTAGGAAAGATACACACACACACACACACACACACACACACGCACACGCACACGCGCACGCGCACGCACGCACGCACGCACGCACGCACGCACGCACGCACGCACGCACGCACACACACACACACACACACACACACACACACACACACACACACACACTGCGTGTTGGGCGACTGCCAGGCCTGCTGGGACCGACCGGTCTCTAAGTAAACAGATGTGCTTGGAGTGCGACTGTGGCGATGAATGTACGCTCGCAGAGTCAAAATGTGAGAAGGAAAGTGAGAAAAGGAGAGAAGATGTGATAAAACAAACGCACACGTGGGACTTGGTGACCTCACACCACGTCTGCAATGGGTCAACTTTGTTTGTTCCATACATGTCGGAGGCGGAATTGTTCACCAAATATACTTGCAGGGTTGCAAACGGCACCACCAAATCATATATCATATTTATTCTATTGTTTTTTTCGTGCTTTTGATGGGCTAACAGGTGGATTTTAGGGTTGTGCAAAATAGACACTATACAATATAAATGATTTAATTTGGCCGACGATAGAGATTATATAGCGCCCTTGCTAGCGAGCTGGCGGCTAACGTCCCTCCACAGTGTGAAGCTGCGTCTAAGTCACTAATCCATGCCTCCGTGACGGGAAATAAAGTACGTTTATTTCAAGTGACATTATCACTGGAAGACAAGAAACAACTAATCATGCTACAATACACAACGTAGGGCAGAGCTGGGCAAATATTTTGACTCAGGGGCCACATTGAGAGAAAAAAGACGTGTCTGGGGGGCCAATGTGTATGTGTATATAAATGATGTATACACATTTAGCTGTAAAATTCTGCTGTACAGTATGTGTGTTTGGGTCCCTTTTTTTCAGGAACACTAATACCAAAAGTCACAATGTGAGATAGAGTTCTAAAAACGTTATGACAGACCACCTCAAAAAAACGGAATGGAATTTTAGTTTTTTTTTTTACTGAATGGGACTCCCAAAATGTACATTAAAATAAAGAAAGAGGGATTTATAATATTAACTATGAACAATAAAACACTGAATATTAACAACATGAACGTCGCCCCTCTTTTACTTCTCGGACCAAGCAAAACACAACAAAAATGGAAAAAAAAGCAAAATATGAATGCAAAGTGCAATAAACACGTATAATATGATATGTTATCACGTAAACACGCACGCGTTTCGGGCTGGCTGCTCTGAAAACTAACCCCACCCACTCTGCTTTGTTCCTTTTCTGAGCTGCTGTGACATAGATGACCGTAATAACTCCTATAACACCCAAAAGTGCAGATTTCAACCATTGAATGACTTTCTATAGTCCAAGACTTACGGTAATTTACAAACAGAACTACACATCAAAATGGCAACTACAGTTTTGATGTTAAAGGTCTAAAAAAATGATGCAGAATTCGGCGGGCCGGATTGGAAATCTTAATGGGCCGCATGTGGATAAAAGAAGTCATGCTAACCGTTAAGCTAGAGCTCTTGAATGTAAACAGGGGTAGGGCTCAACAACCATTTTTGTTTTGTTTTTGTTATTATTTAGGCAAGGCAAGGCAACTTTATTTGTATAGCACTTTTCATACACAAGGCAGACCCAAAGTGGTTCATAGACAACAAAGTGAAATGAAAGAAAATAAAAGCAAAATTAAAATGCAGACAATAAAAATAAAAACAGTGTTGACGTTAAAAGTTAAAAGATTAAAAGATTTAGCTGAAAGCTATGGTGAACATAACAGTTTTCAGTCTAGTTTTAAAAGTAGTCAGAGTTGGGGAAAGTCTGACATCTTCAGGAAGTTTATTCCAGCTATTTGTTGCATAGTGACTGAATGATGCTCTCCCTTGATTTGAGTTTACTCTGGGAACCGCTAACAGATTGGTCTCAGAAGATCTTAGTGATCTAGAGGGCTTATATAGTGGGAGCATATCAGTGATATACTTCAGCCCTAGACCATGTAGTAATTTATATGTGAGCAGGATAATTTTGAAATCAATTCACATTGGTGTAATGTGCTCACATTTTTTGGTCTTTGTTAGAACTCTGGCAGCAGTGTTCTGAACAAGCTGTAGCTGCCTGACAGTTTTTTTGGGAAGACCTGCAAGGAGACCATTACAATAGTCTAGCCTACTGGTAATAAAAGGCATGTACAAGTTTTTCTAAGTCTTGAGCTGACATGAGCCCTCTAAGTCTTGTTACATTTTTGAGGTGATAGTAGGCCGATTTTGTTACTGATTTGATGTGACTGTCAAAATGTAAATCAGAATCTAAAATAACCCCAAGATTTCTGGCTTTATTTGAGGTTTTCAGGGACAGTGATTGAAGGTGTTGGATGACTTTAAACCTTTCTTTTTTAGCACCAAAAACAATTATCTCAGTTTTATCTTCATTTAGTTGTAGGAAATTTTGGCACATCCAGTGTTTGACTTGCTCAATGCACTGGCACAGAAGATCTATGGGGCGATAGTCATTTGGTGATAGCGCTACATAGATTTGGGTGTCATCGACATAGCAATGATGGTCAATGTTATTATTTTGCATGATTTGTCCTAGTGGGAGCATATATATGTTTAATAAAGTTGGCCCCAAGATTGAACCTTGGGGGACTCCACACGTTACGTTGGTTGGTTCTGATACAAAATCAGCAATGGAAACAAAATAGTTCCTATCTTGTAGATATGACTTGAACCAGCTTAAAACGGTGCCTGAGATCCCCACTTCAGGAAATAAGTCTCTGGACACAAAACAAATGATTTAAATCCGAGCCAATAGTATTTATATGTTTACTTACTTTGCACTTATTTTGACCACCCCTTGCCTGAAAAGACAGTTAGGAAAAATAAATCAATCCTGATTTCACTCAACAGAACCGCAACATTTACTAAAATATCACCAGCTTTAAAAATAATTTTGTTCATGAATACATCTCCTTCACTAAAGTGCTGGCGATCTGGGAAACTGCCTGTGTTTTAGCTCAATAGTAGTACACTGGTCTCTCATGCAGGCGATGTGGGTTCGAGCTCCGAAAAACCAACGCAGCCAAGAAAGAGGGGGACAGCGACTGACAGCTATTAACACAAATCCTTGCATTCCGCCGTCAAAATCGGGGGGCCCTGGGCTTCAGCCCAGGTAAGCCCGTGCATTAAGGCAGCCTTGGGTAGAGCGGCCGGCCAAAAGCTTGAGGGTTCCTGATTATAATCGCAGCCTCTGCCATCCTAGTCACTGTCGTTGTGTCCTTGGGCAAGACATTTCACTCACCTTGCTCCCAGTGCCACCCACACCGGTTGTAAATGTTGCTTAAATGTAGATACCGTATTTTTCGGAGTATAAGTCGCACCGGAGTATAAGTCGCACCTGCCGGAAATGCATAATAAAGAAAGAAAAAAACATATAAGTCGCACTGGAGCCCGGCCAAACTATGAAAAAAACTGCGACTTATAGTCCGAAAAATACTGTATTGGCTTTCTCAATGTAAAGCTCTTTAAGTCACTATAGAAAAAGTTCTATATAATGTATTTGTAATTGTATAAAATGTAGCCAGAAACATGTTACAACAAAAAGTTGTTACGTACGCGAGGCATGTCGATGCCGGAAGGTTGTCTTTCCAAGATGCGGAGGAACGTCAGGAAGCAAACTGCAGGTAAGGAAAATATATAATGTCCATAAATCAGACTGGATACAAAAGTAAACAAGACAAGCGTGCCTACAGCATGGGAAGCTAACGGATTAGCTAACAAGAAAGCTTAGTATGTAAACTAGAAAACAAATAGTAAAGCTTGGCTCAGGAATCAAGAATACTTAGACGTAACGTGTTGCATGGAAGCAAACAAAAGCACCAGACTGCTCTCTGATTAGCGCCCAAGAGCAGGTGAGCGTCCCGGACACCAATCAGAGGCAGCTGAGACAAATGAATAACCATGGCAACCAATGAGACACAAAACAGGGGTGCTGAAACAGAACATAAACAACAAGTGAATCAAAACGTAAACAAACTATGATCCGGGCAACGGATCATCACAGAAAGTAACCAAATATTAACAGTAAATTAGCAAGTAGATAATAGGAATAACTAGAAAATTTCTGCGTAAATTTTGATGGGCCTGCTATCTGTGCCCTGAACCTCTGGCCCAGGGTCGGTTAAGCCGACATACTTTAAAGATGGTGCCGGGTTTACAAATCTATAGTTTTTAGGTTTAAACATACACTATTGGCTAAAAAGCTAGCAAAAACGTTAGCATGCTAACGTTAGCATGTTAGCATACTTCCAAGATGTTGCCAAGTATCAAAATTCATAATTTTTAGGTTTAAAAGTAAAAAAATCAGTAAAAAAGGTAGCGTAAGACATTAGCATTCTAGTATAAGAGAAGCTAGCAAAAAATGTTAGCATGCTAACGTTCTCGCAAGTATCTAGCTAAAAGTAAACATTGGACAGAAACATCTTTTAGCCAAGGATAAAATAGACAAGTGTGTGAACAAAATGAGATATTAGGCATCGAACTACGTGAAAGTATGGATAAGCAACAAGAAGAGGTACTCTCGCTGCATTCTGTTGTTTCGTGAAAAAAAAAAAGTGGATGGGAAAAGTGGTGTACCAATTCAATGGGCCCAGGGGTATCTATTCAATAGGTGGTTCCAAAAATGAAGTGCCACCATTGTGACCTTCGTGACCTTGTGCTAAGCAGCAGGCCCATAATAAAAATAATAGTTTTGAGAAAAACTTGAAATGACACAATATTTAATCATATTCCGAGCCTTTGTAACCCGTTTTAAATACTTTTTATTATCATTCATATGCCAAATAATATATCGTAGTTGCAAAATGCTGCAATATATATCACAGTTTTGTTGGCCTCAAACTGACCTACTGAATGTAATTGAATGTAGTATTCTTTAAGTAACTCCAATTCTTAATATGATTATTTCTGCAGTGTTTCAATAAATTCTGCACACCGTGCTTGTTCTCTTGAGTACCCCCAAACAATTAAATGGTGCGAAAAAGAGATTTTCCTGACCTTTACAACCTCACCAAGTGTGTTTATTAGCATCTTGATGAAGTTCAAATGATCTCAGCTACGAATGGTTTAAAAGTATTTCTGACAAATATGTCACCAACTGGGAATAACTTAATTTATTTCCTCTCAAACACAGAATGTTTATTGGCAGTAGGAGTTCATATGTCCTCCGGGAACATTTTAAAATGTGTTTTGTGGTCTATTTCTAGTGTCAACACCCCCCCCCCCCCCCACCCCTTCATTTTAGGTGACCAGCGGAAGCCTTGAGTTAATGTGCATTATTAAAGTACGTCATCTTTTTACTAAATATATTTGTTCTTTCCATTTGGACAGAACAAAAGCATGTACCGCATGAAATTGTATATCTTTTCAACTTTAATATTATCTGACCATGCAACATATATTTTAGATAATATATTTGTATAAATAAATTAATATTGTATTACTTTTTGCAAAAATATAAATATAATACATAAATCAATAAAAAAAATGAATACTTTGGCTGCTTTTCACCTTAACCTGTGATTTCAGAGGAAGTTATCCAATTTGTATGTGAAAAAAAAATTCTAATAGGCAGTTGTGTAATAATATCTTGAGGTGATTATATATTTATAGTGATACTGTACATATTTACTGTTACAAACGGCCCCCTGAAGGCGTAACGGTGATGTGACCCTCAATTAAAACATGTTTGACACCCCTGGTCTCTATTTCTTTTGTCAGAGTTAGACATTTCTAGAAAAAAAAACCTTGTTCTGTAAAACAAATTTTTATATAATAGTTTGATTGTTGGCTTGGATCTGCTTTTTTGAAGGAAGATCTAGGCCCCTTGCTGCACAACATCCATCTTGGCTTCATTGACCACCACTTATTTCACTTCCAGTAAGAAGTGACGTGACGGAATCCAGGCAACATGGTCTGCACCCAGTCCTTCACAGGTCCGAAAAAGTCTGTATAGCTGGCCGATCAGTCGCCAAAATTTGCCTATAAAATGTACTGTGTTTTTACAATGCATTGATTTTGTAAATGGAAAAAATGGTGTCATTGTTATTTTTGCAGTAAAATTCAGGCTGCCAGTTTTGTTCAGTAAAGTCTACTGACTCTTTTTACAGTGCAGAAATCAGCAGTTTTGTGGAGTCAAAAAGCTTGGTTTAGCACAGTGTTGGAGACAAGGGCGACACAGCTGATTCTATGGTCAGGACTACTTCCTCTCAACGGGTTTCTGCTTCCTGTTGTGTTTCCATGGCGCGGCATACATAAGGGGACAAGCTCCTCTCCTGCGAGAAGCCATAAATAATTGATTGGCAAGTAGCTTAATCAGCCCCGAGGCCGCCTGGCAATTCCACAGCTAATTCCACAGCTGGCTATAAATAACTCATTACGCTAATTACGGTACACGAGCACAAACACGGTCAAGCATGACCGCTGTGGGTTCCGACTCGCCGGCGAGTAGCTTCTTGGATCCCACTAATCCGAAAGGAGCTTGTGTGCGTGGAGTTATGTTGGGCCATGAACGATGAACACCTGCTTCTGTTTGCAGAAGATAACACAGACTGGGAAGGTGCATCCTCCAAAACACTTAAAGATCAGGACTCCCTGAGCGTGACAGGCTCACACATCCCAGCTCTCATTTTGTGATGGGAACGTCTTGTGGACAAGAAGAACGGTCAAGTAGAAGATGGAGAGGCACTTAAGAGACTCAGGAGAGGTCTCTCACCTCTGGGCAAAGCAATAAAGAACTTACTGACTGTCAATGGTGCTCCGGTGTCTACGTTGAGACTATGTCAACGTTGAGACTATCTGCCAGTGACAGGAAGTGCTGATAATGCACAGAAAACACAACCGCGAGGAGGCACAGTGAAATTGTTGTTGGACGTTAGGGTGGAGTTGACTTACAGTTCATAGTCAACCAGAGGCGAAACCTTTCTTTGGGCCAAAGTGATACATTCCTTTTTAAGGTTATTTTCTTGTGTGGCTGCATCTATCAATTATCGATTAATTTGATTGATTAATCAAAATAGTCAAAGAAAACACTTTTCTAGCCTCAATGCGTATTTTAGGGAAAATAGTATAAATACATTTTTCTGGTGACCTTCATCCCTTTTTCTTATAACACACATCCTCAACATTGAAATTGCACATTAAACAAGATAACCTCAACAAATAAGTATATGAAAAAATGTAGGTTGCAACTAAGCTAAAAAACAACACCAAAAAATAAACACATCCACACCACTGGCAATAAAGTATAATAATGCATCAGAGCACATTCATTGACATTCAAATATGTCCTTAGAAAATAATAAAGACGTACAACATAGAATAAGGCTAATGCCAAAAGCTGCTTTAGAAGTGCATATACTGTATGGGCTTTAACATATGAACAATGCTAACAACATCAATAATTAGAACAACCCCGTGAGTGAGTGAGTCTGTTTTTAAGATAACCAAAAGTTACTGTTCTAGTGCAAAAACAAATTCTGAGCTCAGACTTTCCCATGGCGTCAGCTGCCAAAATAGACTTGTGCCTTGTTTCTGGTTGTTAACTCTGTAAACATGCAGGTTTCTTTCTGGTGACGTGCTGCCTCATCCATGTGGGATTATTGTAAAAATGTCAGCTGCGTTTGACAGGACAAACGTTTCACTACATTGTCTTTTTCAGATTGAAATGAGCACAAAACTTTTAATGGCTTCTGTCGTTTTCTTTGGGTCCTTTGCTCTCTTTACCCCTCATATTTGTTTTTCTTTGAGATATCTTGTGCCATTGGCACTCTGCCACCACACACACACACACACACGCACGCACGCACGCACGCACGCACGCACGCACGCACACACACACACACACACATACACACACACACACACACACACACACACACACACACACACACACACACACACACACACACACACACACACAGGTCACAGTATCGTCAGCATGACCTGCAGCACCTGACAGCACCCCTCTCATGTGCAGACATTATGTGCAGAAACAATGTCTGTAACCTAATAAAATAAACGCAATCCACATTTCTTAAATTTGTATTAATTATACTCATTAAACCAATCAACAAAGCAAAAAAATAAACACAAATAAACTGATGTTTATTTCAAATGTTTAATAATCAAATTATTCAATTTGTCAAATTTTGCTGTCAGTGGAATCGTCACTATTCACCCACAATAACACATTATAGCGCATATTCTATGCATGGTTACAACGTAGGACTGATAAAACTATACAAATATTTTTAAAATGCATACAACCTTGGAAACATTTTTGGCCGTGCGGATAAGTCACATGAGTACAGGGAGAGGACGCACTTTGCACCTGAAAGACGGCTTGGAATCATCCACAAGAAACACCCGGGAAAAATGTGAGCAAGATAAAAAAAAAAAAGTTCCAAACAGATAGAGGCTTCCCCCTGCTTGCACTGAACGCCTCACAGAAGGCAGCAGGCAGGAGAATCGAGGTCGGCACACTGCCAAGTGTCCACTTAAGTCCACTATAGTCAGCACTTTGTATAGTACATTCAAATTGACTCCAACCCATACAGTAGAGAAACATAGCTACATAATCTCAGACAGTAATTTCCACTTCTGGAATGATTATGAGGAGTATTCTACCAAATTGGTGCGGTTTGTGTGAATGTAAAATAAAAATATTTGTTGCCAGTACCTTCTTCCTTAAATGAAACTTTACTATCAAACATAATCATTGAAATCCTTCAGAAATTTACTTTTTTTTTTTTTTTTTTTACATATTTGAGTTACTAATACCAACTATAACTTAAAGAGGTCATACTATAATTGTTTCCTACATTTAAAACACTTCCTTGTTAAACTGTGTGTAATGTTACAATATGGCTATTGTCAATATGAAATAAAACCTCTGCCTTGTTTTCAAATGACTACTTAGGCCTACCATGCTACTGTATTGTAATGTTGGTCATTATGTTGGTACTTGGTGAAAAAAAGTTGGAGAACCACTGACATACAGTTAATATTTAATATTTCCTGCGACGTGAACTCTTTTCAACAATGTGTTGAGACCATAATGACTGAATCGTATCACCGCATGAAGCAGAGGGGTCAAACGTAAGGCCCGCAAATAGGTTTTATTCACCTCCACGGGATGAGTTTGCTCAGTATAAAAATGAGCCGAAATTTTTGAATGAAAGAAACTGCTGTTCTAAATGTGTCCACTAGATGTCATAATAGTTATTCTTTGTATCTATGTAGATTATGCTAAATATGTTAAAAAAAAAAAAAAAACATGTTAGTAAATCAGTTGACGAAAATGAGCAAACTACATAATTAACATCCTATAATTTGATTTTGATATTATTTTTTTATCTTGATAGATTGAAAATTAACACCAATGAGTTGACTGATGAACATTATCACATATATTATTCGAAAAGTATAAATAACGACAAATAAAGGTAGAATACTATTAAGTGTAAAAAAAAAAAAAACAACATTATGATTTGTACATTTTCAGAATGTCCATCCATCCATCCATCTTCTTCCGCTTATCCGAGGTCGGGTCGCGGGGGCAGCAGCATAAGCAGGGAAGCCCAGACTTCCCTCTCCCCAGCCACTTCGTCCAGCTCCTCCCGGGGGATCCCGAGGTGTTCCCAGGCCAGCCGGGAGACATAGTCTTCCCAACGTGTCCTGGGTCTTCCTCGTGGCCTCCTACCGGTCGGACATGCCCTAAACACCTCCTTAGGGAGGCGCTCGGGTGGCATCCTGACCAGATGCCCGAACCACCTCATCTGGCTCCTCTCGATGTGGAGGAGCAGCGGCTTTACTTTAAGCTCCCCCCGGATGACAGAGCTTCTCACCCTATCTCTAAGGGAGAGCCCCGCCACCCGGCGGAGGAAACTCATTTCGGCCGCTTGTACCCGTGATCTTGTCCTTTCGGTCATAACCCAAAGCTCATGACCATAGGTGAGGATGGGAACGTAGATCGACCGGTAAATTGAGAGCTTTGCCTTCCGGCTCAGCTCCTTCAGAATGTGCTTGTTCTATTTTTAAACAAAGAAAACAATCTGAAGTTGTCTTTATTTTTAAGTTATCGTGCCGTGATTTTACCAGTGCGGCCCACTTGGGAGTAGATGTTTCTCCATGAGGCCCCTGATCTAAAATTAGTTTGACCCCCCTGGCATAAAGCAACAGAGCATATACATGTGCTGTTTATAGCTCATTATGTTGAATGACCTTGTTTCGTGACGGCCCACATACGTTTACACAAGTTGCAAAGTCAACTCATCCGCTGGTTGCGCCACATGGGATAGGTCTACATGCAAAAAAGAAAAAAAAATGTCTGATCGTTTTCGGCCCATAAAAGTCACTTCTACATGGGTTATAAAATAGGTATTTGATGTTTATCAAGCCGAGTACAAAAGAGCTGGAGGTTAAGGGAGAAGGTTGAAAATAACCGGCGGAGATGGGAGGCTGATGAGAGTAGAACTATTTCCTTTTCCTTGGGGGTCATTGCCAAATACGGTCACAGCGCTGCATCCCCACGGCCCATTTTGAGGCGCCCGGTGCCATCGGTCGTTTGGGTCGAGGTGCACTAGAACAGTTCAGTGCAAGGCTTGTTTTTTTTTTAACCCTCCAGGGCACATTATTGCCCGACAGTGGGGTCTAATTCCTTCCTAAAACCTTACAGAAAACTGTGTTAATATGTCAAACCTGACAGTACTTCTTGACTTCACAGTGCATGCATTTGTGTTAGCAAGCGCTTCCACTCCTGTCGCTGCACACAAAGAAGGGAACATTTGTCCAAAAATGCATCCTTGCGGTGTTGTCTGCGCTATTATTTTTCTGACAAATACACCACATGGCGGCGCTGTTGTTAAACCCGATGTGAAATTTCTTGCGCAGCTCAAAAGACACTGTAACTTCTCTCTCGAGCCACATGTGTCTCTTTGGCGCCGCCCTAGTGCCTCCCTGGAGCATTTTTAAAAAAGGACTGAAAATGGAAAAAGATGGGGGGGAAAATAATTTTTTTGTTTTGGTATGTTTTTTGTTTGAAGACAAACATCACACAAACCTTCCAAATTGTTAGAAAGCCCACTGTTTGACATGTTTGTGTTTATGTTTCACTGATGAGAGTATTTTGTGAACATCGTTTTGTCCTACTAATTTCGGCGGTTCTTGAACCCACCATAGTGTGGACTGTGACGCAACAGTTTGTTTACATGCAAAATCTTCCACTCATTCTTTGTCTCATTTTGTCCACCAAAAGTTTCATGTTGTGTGTGAATGCACAAAGGTGCACTTTGTTGATGTTATTGACTTGTTGGAGTGCTAACATGCTATTTAGGCGAGCTGTATGTACATATTGCATCATTCTGCCTCATTTGTAGGTATATTTGAGATCATTTAATTTATTTTACTTATGTCCTCTTTATATATAATTTAGTTTTACATGTTAAGTTAAAGTTAAGTTAAAGTACCAATGAGTGTCACACACACACTAAGAGTGGCGAAATTTGTCCTCTGCATTTGACCCCTGGGAGGTGAGGGGAGCAGTGGGCAGCAGCGGTGCCATGCCCGGAAATCATTTTTGGTGATTTAACCCCCAATTCCAACCCTTGATGCTGAGTGCCAAGCAGGGAGGTAATGGGTCCCATTTTTATAGTCTTTGGTATGACTCGGCCATACATACTGCATTTCAGATAGTTGTTTGTGTGCCATGTTGTTCCAGACCATAGCAAACGTGACTTGGCTTGCCAAAGATTGTAACAAATCTTTTAAAAGAAGACAGCCTGCCGTTTCCTTTAACTTGGACACACACATCTATACATTTGGCTATTAAAAGCCAGTCATTTCCATGAGTTATCTCACCTTCTGAGTAGCCTCTGATTTACTAATGGTTTCTAATGTTGTAAAAATGTGTAGAATAAATATTAAATTTCAACATTTCTGTCAACAAAGATTTGCTTCAGCCTGGGACACATAGTCATTTTGATAGTAGGCTATTATAGCTAATATAGACACTTACATAATGTGTTGCCTTCATTATAACACTTGTACAAACGTATATGGCTTTTCATTTTTTGCGACTCCAGACAGATTAGTTTTCTGTATTTTTGATCCAATATGGCTCTTTCAACGTTTTGGGTTGTCGACCCCTGGTTTAGTCAAATGATCACATTTGGTAGACATTTCAACGGGACTGACAAGCACATCATGGCCGCCATTAAGCATCTTTGCGATGTCACTGGACAAAACTTGGCAAGTAATAAACATACGTCTAACGATTATAACACTTTGTATCTATAATCTATGGATGCCTGCATGTCTTTACAAGCATTTTGACCACTACCCATAGGGGGCGAATATTATTTTGTGATTGCAACATCTTACTTTTTAATAAGACCCGAATTTCAGTGCCCCTCCCGAAAATCTCCCGGGGCAACCATTTTCCCGAATTTCTCCGGATTTCCACCCGGACAACAATATTGGGGCGTGCCTTAAATGACACTGTCTTTAGGGTCCTCTACAACCTGTCGTCACGTCCGCTTTTCCTCCTTACTAACAGCCACATAATACATGCGGCTTTTATACACAGAAGTGAATGCACTCATACTTGGTCAACAGCCATACAGGTCACACTGAGGGTTGCCGTATAAACAACTTTAACACTGTTACAAATATGCGCCACACTGTGAACCCACACCAAACAAGAATGACAAACACATTTCGGGAGAACAACATAAACACAACAGAACAAATACCCAGAACCTCTTGCAGCACTAACTCTTCCGGGACGCTACTATATACACCCCCGCTACCAACAAACCCCATCCCCCCAATCCCTCCCACCTCAACCCCCCCCCATCTCCCGAATTCGGAGGTCTCAAGGTTGGCAAGTATGGTTGCAGGTCTTTGCTAGCTGTGTGACGTTCGTGAATGAGTCGAGTCTTATGAACGGCTCTTTGTGTGTGAAGGAAGTCTTTCCACTTCATTTTTTGTTGCCTGAGGGTTCATGGTTCGATCCCCGGCTTCTGCCACCCTAGTCACATCCGTCGTATCCTTGAGCAAGACACTTCACCCTTGCTCCTGATGGGTCGCCATCAGAGTATGTGAATGTGTGTGTGAATGGGTGAATGTGGAAATAGTGTCAAAGTAGGGATGTCCGATAATGGCTTTTTGCCGATATCCGATATTCCGATATTGTCCAACTCTTTAATTACCGATACCGATATCAACAGATATATACAGTCGTGGAATTAACACATTATCATGCCTAATTTGGACAACCAGGTATGGTGAAGATAAGGTACTTTTTACACATTTTTTTATAAAATAAGATAAATAAAATAAAAACATTTTCTTGAATAAAAAAAGAAAATAAAACAATATAAAAACAGTTACAAAGAAACTAGTAATTAATGAAAATTAGTAAAATTAACTGTTAAAGGTTAGTACTATTAGTGGACCAGCAGCACGCACAATCATGTGTGCTTACGGACTGTATCCCTTGCAGACTGTATTGATATATATTGTTATATAATGTAGGAACCAGAATATTAATAACAGAAAGAAACAACCCTTTTGTGTGAATGAGTGTAAATGGGGGAGGGAGGTTTTTTGGGTTGGTGCACTAATTGTAAGTGTATCTTGTGTTTTTTATGTTGATTTAATTAAAAAAAAAATAAAAAAAACAAAAAAAAAAACGATACCGATAATAATAAAAAACTATATTGATCATTTCCGATATTACATTTTAACGCATCCCTATGTCAAAGCCCTTTCAAGTGCCTTGAAGGTAGAAAAGCGCCATACAAGTACAACCCATTTACCATTTAATACGTCATCCATTAGAATTTCGTAACACATTTTAAAATTTGAAGAGATACTGATTTTTTTTTGAAATGTCAACTATATTGATACAAATGAAAAAACAAACAAAAAAAAAACATTCTTCATATTTCACGCTTTTCAAGTTGATGACCAATTTGCGTAGCCACTTGAAGTCATGAAGTGGTGATGTGGGATCCTGCAGCCAACGCAGTTGAGAAGCACTGACCTAATAGAAAGGCTCACCCTCCTGACCTTTGCCCCTTGTTGTGTTTCTTTGGGACTCATTGCAGGCGACATGTAGCGGCAATGTGTGAGTGTGTATGTGTCTGTGTGTGTGTGTGTGTGTGTGTCTGTGTGTGACGTAACATAAACCCTGACGATGCCCTGATTCTGCACAGCTGGGCTTCTCAGTATTCCAGATTACAATAACATCACCGCCACGCTCCTCCCCATCCCCCCACTGGATGCAGTGCACGCTCCAGTGAACTCACATCTATCTGCAATACATGCACACTCCCCCTGCCCCAACACACACACACACACGCAAGCACACAATCTAATGATGTCACTGAACTGAACGCTCCTTCTCCATCTGCTCCGTGCATTCTGCTATCGTGTTTGCCTTCGCTCGTGTCGCTTCCACTCTCTCATATTTACCCCTCATCTCATTTCATTTCATCATCTCTCCTTACCTTTAAAAAAAAAAAAAAAAAAATGTTCCTTTCCTCTTCCTCGCGGGCTTACACAGCCCGCCACTGGCCAGATGTCAAACGCTTATTTACACCCAAACACACACTCAGGAGCAGAACACCTTTTTAAAGCAATTCCGCCAAATGTGTTTCCCGAGTCTTTCAAAATAAAATGTCATGCTTCTGTGGGTAAGGCACATGTGAGGACACACACACACACACACACACACACACACACACACACACACACACACACACACACACACACACACACACACACACACACACACACACACTTGTTGGCTGTGCACCGTGCCAAGGGATGAGATGACAGTGGACTGCAGGGGGTTGAATAGAAGCATTTGGCTGCTCTGATACGAGTGTGTCCGTTTAGGCGTGTACAGGAAGTAGAGGGTACACACTATCTTTGCTGTAACACTTTTGCATGATTAGGTTTGGGCATGTGTCATTCGCCTGCTTCTGACAGCCGCTTGTACCGTATATTCACATGTGTATAAGCTTCTAGATCAGTATCCACAGTAGAGGTGTCCTGATCCCATATTGATATTGAATATTGGTCTCATATCTGCAAAAAGACAAGTATCGGATGATATCGGCTTGCATGTAAATGTGTGATATCATTTCTGATACAAGCAGTCCTGTTTACTTGTGCAAAGCTCACAAGGTTGTTTTTTTCTTCTATTTTTCGTCAAGTAATTTACACAATATAAACATGCTAGGCTACACTTTTTTGATTGATTGATTGAGACTTTAATTAGTAGCTTGCACAGTACAGTACATATTCCGTACAATTGACCACTAAATGGTAACACCCGAATACGTTTTTCAACTTGTTTAAGTCAGAGTCCACGTAAATCAATTCATGGTACAAATATATACTATCATAATAATACAGTCATCCCACAAGTTAATCATCAGAGTATATACATTGAATTATTTACAATATGTACAATATTTACAACCCGGGGGGTGGGATGAGGAGGGTTTAGTTGATATCAGCACTTCAGTCATCAACAATTGCATCATCAGAGAAATGGGCATTGAAACAGTGTAGGTCTGACTTGGTAGGATATGTACAGCGAGCAGTGAACATAGTGAGTTCAGAAAGCATAAGAACAAGTATATACATTTGATTATTTACATTTGGTTATTTACAATCCGGGGAGGTGGGATGTGGAAGGGGGAGGGTGTTAGTCAAGGGTTGAGGTTGACTGGAAGTGTTGTTTTAGTGCAGTTTTGATGGAGGATAGAGATGCCCTTTCTTTTACACCTGTTGGGAGTGCATTCCATATGGATGTGGCATAGAAGGAGAATGAGTTAAGACCACACAACAGCTAAGCACACAATAGCACACAAGCTAGACATATTTAATAATAATTGAATAATACTGCAGTCTAAAATAGCACATTTGTCGATATAAACAAGTGTTAAATAATTATAGTTGCATATTACTTACACATACAAAGTATCCAAGGCAGTAATAGAAAGTATGCAGTAACAAACGTGTATGCATCATTCAACTTATAATTATTCAACTTACTTATTATCAACACTAACAACATTGATCCAACACACTGAGTGTAGTTTATAAATAGCAGTAGTATGGCCACCATACTTGGAATACAAACACAAATAATTATATGATGTTATTTATGTTAGCATTTAACATAGCTAGCAATTAACACTCCAGTTTCCCACTAGAGATAAGCGTGCGATTTACCAGATAGCAATTTGTATGCTATCTACCCGCTATTAACGGTGCTACTGTATAATTTGAATACCTTAGCATAGCACAATAACAAGGATGTTTTACCATCAATTTGAATTGTAACACAATTTTTACAAAATATTTATAAGTAGGGGGTCCCTGTGCCATCTCTTCATCAGCTCTAAACATGAAACACACTTATAATCACCTTTACACTCCTTTAATTCAATATGGTAATGCTGCCTGAGACCAAACCAATCAGAGGCTACTGATTGGTTTGGTCTCATCACTGATTACACATTTTTTTGTTAATTTAGCCATTTGTATGCGTGAACATGCTTAATTTAGGCCAGGGGTTGGCAACCCAAAATGTTGAAAGAGCCATATTGGACCAAAAACACACACAAAAAAAATCTGTCTGGAGCCGCAAAAATTAAAAGCCTTATTTTAAGTGTTATAATGAAGGCAACATAATATGTAGGTGTCTGTATTAGTATAGCTATTATAATAGCCTACTATCAAAATGACTATGTGTCGTAGGCAGACGCAAATCTTCCTTGACAAAAATGTTGAAATGCAACATTTATTCTGCACATTTTTAAAACATTGGAAAACATCAGCTAAACAGAGGCTTCTCAGACTGCGAAAACTCCTGGAAGTTACTGCCTTAGTCGGCAAAAAGGTACAGATGTGTGTGTCCAAGTTACAAGAAATCTCAGGCTGTCTTCTTCTAATGGATTGATTACAATCTTTGCGAGCTAGGTAACGTTTGCTGTGGTCTATAACAGAACACAAACAACTATCAGAAATGCAGCCTGTATTGCAAACAGATAATGTGTCATGATACATGCAAATATAAATTAAATACACTGAGGACAGAAGTAAAGGAAATTAAATGAGCATGCAGCTATCTTAAATAGCATGTAAGCATCGATTAGCTTGCAGTCATGCACTGACCAAAAATGCCTGATTGGGACTCCAACAAGTCAATAACATAAAAAAAAACCCCACCTTTGTGCATTCACGCACAGCATAAAAAGTTTGGTGGACAAAATAAGACAAAGAAGGAGTAACCTAACACGTCTTTCTGTGGCAGCGTCGGAGAAAGTTATGCATGTAAACAAACAACGGTGAGTTCAAGGGACCGCCAAAATTGGTAGTACAAAACGGCGCTCGCCAAAATCAGTAAAGCATGTTTGATATAAACAGTGAGATTTCTCACATCTAGGAAGGTTTGTGTCATGTTTGTCCTCATACAGAAACCCTATCAACACAAAAAATATTTTGCCCCACCTTTTTGGTTACAGAGTACTGGAAGACTTCCTGCAAATAAAAAAATCAATTACTTCTCTCCACAGACAATATACCACAAGGATATTTACAGGCAAAATGCGACAATGTGGTCAAAATAGCCCCCAAAAAGAGCAAAGTAAAGTGAAAGAGTCTTAGGTTCCGCTCAGTTCTTCATGCTTCATATACTATATTGCCAAAAAGTATTTGGCCACCCATCCAAATGATCAGAATCAGGTGTCCTAATCACTTGGCCCGGCCATAGGTGTATAAAATTTAAGCACTTAGGCATGGAGACTGTTTCTACAAACATTTGTGAAAGAATGGGCCGCTCTCAGGAGCTCAGTGATTTCCAGCGTGGAACTGTCATAGGATGCCACCTGTGCAACAAATTCCAGTCGTGATTTTCCTCGCTCTTAAATATTCTGGGTTTGGAGGTTGCCAGGAGAACGGTACATGTCAGACTGCATTGGACCGAATGTGCAATTTGGTGGAGGAGGAATAATGGTGTGGGGTTGTTTTTCAGGAGATGGGCTTGGCCCCTTAGTTCCAGTGAAAGGAACTTTGAATGCTCCAGGATACCAAAACATTTTGGACCATTCCATGCTCCCAACCTTGTGGGAACAGTTTGGAGCGGGCCCCTTCTTCTTCCAACATGACTGTGCACCAGTGCACAAAGCAAGGTCTATAAAGACATGGATGACAGAGTCTGGTGTGGATGAACTTGACTGGCCTGCACAGAGTCCTGACCTGAACCCTATAAAACACCTTTGGGATGAATTAGACTGGAGACAGAGCCACGCCCTTCCTATAAACACACTCCGCAACCTTGTGGGCAGCCTTCTCAGAAGAGTTGAAGCTGTAATAGCTGCAAAAGGTGGACTGACATCATATTGAACCCTATGGGTTAGGAATGGGATGGCACTTCAAGTTCATATGTGAGTCAAGGCAGGTGGCCAAATGCTTTTGGGCAAAATAGTGTATGTCTGTGTAACAGCACAGGCATCAAACAAGCACAGTCGGCAACATTTGTGTTAGTAAGTCAGCTTTTTGATTTCTCATCGTTATGAGCCTGAATCTGACAACTGGATGCATCCCAGCTGGTTGTCTTTGCTCAATATCACCTTTCACAAACTCGCCCATAAATACAGAGCGGGGAAATTATATTCCAACATGGTCGCCGTCACTGGTGGGATGTTGACATCATTACCTGTCTCGCTGCCACGGCGCGTCACACTGCCGGGGAACGAGCACGTGTTCACTGGCCGCCACCGGGGCGTATCGCTATGGGGACATAGTGAAGTGGAGACGGAGAGGGAGTGGAATAGGTCCAGTTAGGGCTAAATTGGGACCTTGAGCAGAATTTTACTTGTAGACTTTTTGCCTCAATCCTGCATTTAATTTGATGCAATGTTTTGGAGTTAAACTAATTTATGGGAAATAACTTCTACAATATTTTTTTGTGCAAAATAACACATTTAACAGAGTTAAAACATACAATAGCAAGTCTTAACCCAGAGCCTACAACCCTAAATACCCAAACATACTCGGTTTGAGCGTACCTAACGCACTTTGCAGGGCTCTGAGTGTACTCAAAGTGAACCTCCGCCAGGCCTGTGCGCACAAAGTTCCAATTTTATGACCGTGTGGATTTGCTCTGCCTTTTTCAGGTACTTTAGTGAATAATTTCTCTGTTGCAACACATCGAATAAGTTCCAGCTGCAATAACACTGCCGATTTGTCTTCACTTTCCATCGTTCGCTCGCGTTGAAGGAAGCCAACGAGCTGAATGGTCGACGAGAGTTCCAGGTGCTTATATACTTGGCTCTCCGGGGAGTAGAGATGCGCGGATAGGCAATTATTTCATCCGCAACCGCATCAGAAAGTCGTCAACCATCCGCAATCCACCCGATCTAACATTTTGATCAGAACTGCATCCGCCCGCCATCCGCCCGCACCCGCCCGTTGTTATATATCTAATATAGGCGATGCAAGGCATTAGTGAGGTTATAAAGCTTTTGCCTGTTAAAGAAAGGAGACTGATCCAACGCAGCACAGACATTCGCGTGCCACGCTGTCACGACCCAGACGCACACCAGTGCGCAATCATATGGGAGCCGCGCTGAGCGCACCTCCAAGCGCGTCTCGCTGCCGGCGACGGCCGGGTATATGGGCCCGACGCTCCAGCGCCATCCATTTTCAGGGCTAGTTGATTCGGCAGGTGGGTTGTTACACACTCCTTAGCGGGTTCCAACTTCCATGGCCACCGTCCTAGCTGCTGTCTATATCAACCAGGGTGAGCCCCACCCCTTTCGTGAGCGCACTGCGCGCGGAGTGACCCCTGTTACGCGCCCCCGGCAACAGGGGTGGCGGGCAGGTAAGCTGCGCGGGCGGAGCGCGCGGAGTGACCCCTGTTACGAGCCCCCGGCCACGGGGGTGGCGGGCAGGTAAGCTGCTTACCTGCTGCGCGTGACGCCGGCCGCGGCGAAGGCGGACGAGGCGGGGTGTCGGTGTGGTGCGCGCGGTGGTGACCCTGGACGTGCGTCGGGCCCTTCTCGCGGATCGCCTCAGCTACGGCTCCCGGTGGGGCCCTCTCGGGGGAAGGGGCCTCGGTCCCGGACCCCGGCGAGGCGTCGGGGGCCTTCTCCGCTCCGCAAAAGTGTCCATCTCTTTTTTTTTTTTTCTTCTGTTGTGGCATATGCAGCAGGTGCCTGCTCGTTTTTCGTATGTGGGTAACAACATATAACTATGTATATATTGTAATGTTCCCAGGAACGTAGGCTCATAGACTTATTCGTTTGTCTCGTATTTATTGTAATAAGATGCAATGTAACCACACAACAGCTCCAATGTGCGTCTCACCTCTTTCCCGGCAAAACTCGAACTAACACTTCCTGTCAACAACGTCACTTCCCTAACTTGCCCGGAAGTCCCGCCCCCCAGCCAAAGCCATTGGCTAACACCCCGTAGCTAGCCGCTACATCATATTTCCGAATTGGTTTAACTGCCACCCGCCTGAATCTATTTAAAATCTAATTTTTTTAAATTTTAATCGCCCGACCCGACCCGACCCGACCCGCTGATAAAATCTAATTTTTTTAAATTTCATCCGCCCGATTCGCGGATAATCCGCGTACTCCGCGGTTGTGCCCGCAAACCGCGCATCTCTACCGGGGAGTCACCCTCCCATAGTGTTTCAACCAAGAACTGCACGGGCCACACTCAAACCTGACAGGGAGACCTGGGTGAAGTTATCATTGCAATTATTAAAATACAATTTGTTGGTGCTGCTTTGTGTCAGAAAATGTTTTGTTTATGCCGTTATGGTTTTTTAAGTTATTGTAAAATAAATTTTCTGACTAGTGATGTCATCCTGCCAACCCTACCCCCAACCCCCACATGTCAAAATCTCCCCAAACGTGTCCCATTCGTTTTTGCTACAGTTTTGCTGGTTTGTGCTGCAAAAACTTTTGTCTAACTATTACAGTATTCATGTTAGTAACATTTTATTAGTCATAACCAAGTCTTCCCACACTGTCATAACCTCCCAAACTTGTCCCAAACATTTGTGATATGTTTGTGCTGAAACGATTTTGTTTTTTTTGGTCTATTATAGTTTTGATGTTATTAAAGTTGTATTAGTATTCATAACCACCCATCCCCTCACACTGTCAAAATCTCCAAAAACTTGTCCCAAACATCTGTGCTGGTTTGTGCTGCATTTCTTTTTTTTTTGGATTATGTTAACATTATTATGTTATGTTATTAACTATGAGTTCATTATAATGTTTATTAATGTGTTATTATTCATGAATAGCTCCGCCCACGCCCCCATTGTCAAATTCTCCCCATACTTTTTTGTGTGCCTATTTTAGTTATAATGTTATTAACTATTATAGTTTTTATGTTATTAACGTTTTATCATTCATTCATTCATTCATTTTTTATTTATCTCCTTCATTGATGTTTATTTTTGATCAATAGACAATTAAACTCTATCAACAAAACACATATTTACACACCTATGCTTGAGAAGGAACAGTATGAAGAAAATCTTATAACTCCCCCCATGCAAAAATTTCCATCTAATAAAAAAAAAAAAATCTAAAAATTCCTCCGCACATCACTATGGATGTAATAACACCTTAACACACAAAAACTATAATCGTTTTTTAATATTTTCAGCACAAAACTGTTGGGAATGAGTCTTGGAAGATTGACAAAATTGGAGTCTGGGTATGAATAACAACATATTAATAACAAAAAATATTATAGTAGTTAGACAAAAAAATGCACCACAAACGTACTAGCACAAACAAATGGAACAAGTTTGGGGGGATTTTTTTGGTGTTGGTGGGGGCTGGATGACGTCACTAGTCAGAAAATTTATTTTAGAAAAAGTCAAAAACCATGACAACACAAACAGAAATGTTTAGGGAAGTGTTTTTCAACCACTGTGCCATGGCACAATAGTCTACCGTGAGATACAGTTTGGTGTGCCGTGGGAGATTATCTAATTTCACCTATTTGGAACCATGGACTCGGACTTGGAGGTGCTGATTCTCATCCCAGTCGCTTCACACTCGGCTGCGAACCGATCCAGTGAGAGCTGAAGATCCTGGCCAGATGAAGCCATCAGGACCACATCATCTGCAAAAAGCAGAGACCTAATCCTGCAGCCACCAAACCAGATCCCCTCAACGCCCTGACTGCGCCTAGAAATTCTGTCCATAAAAGTTATGAACAGAATCGGTGACAAAGGGCAGCCTTGGCGGAGTCCAACCCTCACTGGAAACGTGTCCGACTTACTGCCGGCAATGCGGACCAAGCTCTGGCACTGATCGTACAGGGAGCGGACTGCCACAATCAGACAGTCCGATACCCCATACTCTCTGAGCACTCCCCACAGGACTTCCCGAGGGACACGGTCGAATGCCTTCTCCAAGTCCACAAAACACATGTAGACTGGTTGGGCAAACTCCCATGCACCCTCAAGGACCCTGCCGAGAGTATAGAGCTGGTCCACAGTTCCACGACCAGGACGAAAACCACACTGTTCCTCCTGAGGCGGGAGGCAGTATGCAGGTAAAAAGGTATCTAATGCTTAAACCAAAAATAAACAAGAGGTGAGTGCCCCTAAGAAAAGTAATTGAAGCTTAGGGAAGGCTATGCAGAACGAAACTAAAACTGAACTGGCTGCAAAGTAAACAAAAACAGAATGCTGGACGACAGCCAAGACTTACTTTGGAGCAAAGACGGCATCCACAATGTACATCCGAACATGACATGACAATCAACAATGTCCCCACAAAGAAGGATAAAAACAACTGAAATACTCTTGATTGCTAAAACATAAATAACGTAAATATCGCTCAAAGGAAGACATGAAACTGCTACAGTAAAATACCAAAAAGAAAGAAAAAAAGCCATTAAAATAGGAGGGCAAGACAATAACTAAAACACTACACACAGGAAAACAGCAAAAAACTCCAAATAATGATAGTGATGTGACAGGTGGTGACAGTACACCTACTTTGAGACAAGAGCTATAGTGATGCATGCTTGGTTATGCTTTAAAGTCAAATCCAACAATTGCGACAACAACTTTTTACTGTTTTTTAATGATTTTTGCTGGTGGTGTGCCTCCGCATTTTTTCAACGCAAAAAATGTGCCTTGCCTCAAAAAAGGTTGAAAAACACTGGTTTCGGGCACATAGCAGCACAAACACATGGCAGTGTTATGATAAGGGGAGCCAACTCCACACAGGTGCACCATGACAAGGAGCTATAAAAGGCATTCCAGGGGTCGGCGTAGAAATAAGGCAGAAGCAAAATCCAGGCTTGGAAAAGTAAGTGTGTGACCTTTGACCTCAGCGGTGCGTCAAGAACGCCGAGGTAAAGAGATCTTCTGGTGCAATTGAAAATGAGCTAATTGAGTTTTGCTCTCAGGTGGGGATGAAGCTCCTCTTGCTCCAGCTGGAAGGAGTCAACAGCACGCAGGGTACCATCCTGCTGGTTAACTCAGGACATATGGAGACATCAAGAAGATAAATGACCACGTGTCATATTATGTTTGACGTATGCACCTGCTCTGACCCCTTTGACCTTCAGACTGGTTTAGAAACACGTCTTTGTGTCCTCATAAAAAACTGTTGGCTGCACGGAAGGAAACCATTTAGCAAGTGGAATACATGATGAGTGGAGCAGATCTGAGATAGAAGCAGACATATATATATATATATATATATATATATATATCCATATCTCCCTCTGGCCCCCTTCCAGGAATGATTTCTCCCCGGGCAGTAAAACAACAAAGATAGTATTGATTGGACGAGAGAAGCCAGGAATTTCTCTTGCAGCCTTTAAGGAGCCTGACTGAGGGCCAGCAGAAGGTTGAGGAACCGAGAGAGGGCGGGTCACTCACGCTCTCTCTCTCTCTGGATTTTAATTCACTTCCTGTTTGAGAGCGATAAATAAGCTCCACTACCCTTCATGGCTCAAGCTGGAAGCGTACAGTATCCATCCATCCATCCCATCCATTTTCTACCGCTTATTCCCTTTGGGGTCGCGGGGGGCGCTGGAGCCTATCTCAGCTACAATCGGGCGGAAGGCGGGGTACACCCTGGACAAGTCGCCACCTCATCGCAGGGCCAACACAGATAGACAGACAACATTCACACTCACATCCACACACTAGGGCCAATTTAGTGTTGCCAATCAACTTATCCCCAGGTGCATGTCTTTGGAGGTGGGAGGAAGCCGGAGTACCCGGAGGGAACCCACGCAGTCACGGGGAGGACATGCAAACTCCACACAGAAAAATCCCGAGCCCGGGATTGAACCCAAGACTACTCAGGACCTTCGTATTGTGAGGCAGATGCACTAACCCCTCTGCCACCGTGAAGCCCAAGCGTACAGTAACGCCGGCTATTTTAATTTTTTTTTTTTTTTTTTTTTTTCGGATTAAAAACATGGCAGCTGCTCGAGATGGAACCATCGCATAACCCCCCGCCCCCCACCCCCGCAGCTGTGGGGATGTAGCAATAACAAGGACACAGCAGGTAAGCCATCCTCCTCTCAGTGCAACCCGCAACGGAGGAAGAAGAGAAGGAGTTATGTCCGACAGACGGACATTGACATCAATCATCCCGCAACTGTTAGCAACAAACAGATTTTTAGAGATGCCGTCGTCCATCACCACATCACATTTCCAAAAAGTTCTTGTTTTGTTTTAAGCATATTCTACATATTTCTGGACAAAACTAATCATTTTTAAGCAAACAAATGGCTATATGCTATATTGCCAAAAGTATTTGGCCACCCTGTCAAGACTTGGACTTTGGCGTGGTTTGTTTTCCCATGGTGCAAAGGATTTGGACCAGACATGGCGTGAAGTTAAATACATGATATAATAATAGACAGGGGCGCCGAAAAGGGGGGGTAAAGGAGACGGATTCTAGGGGCCCATGATGGAAGGGGGCCCAGAGAGGCCCCTAATGATGATGAAATGATAATACAGAAAAAATAATGACACTGTGTTGGGGGCCCTGTAAAGATTCTTTTCATGGGGCCCAAAATCCCTAGCGGCGCCCCTGATAATAGATGATGAAAAGTATAAACAAAAGGCGCGCACAAGGCGGGGAACAAACTTGGTTAATAAAACAAAACTCGCACAAAGGCAGAACTATGGAAAAAAGGAACAAACAAAAAGCGCTCACAGCAGAGGTACAAAACAGTGGCTTGAATAAACAAAAAAACTTACGTGGCAAGAAAAGAGCAGCATGAACTATGACCTGGACAGAGTAAGCAGCGTGTCAAGAGTGCAGAGCATGAATGTGATGTCGCCAGGCCGACCAACAGAAAATGACAGGCTTAAATAGTCATGTGGGGATTGAAAACAGGTGCGTGAGTTCAAATGAATCAGGTGCGTGAGTCGTGAGGACAGGTGAACTGATTGGTAGTCATGGAAACAAAACAGGGAGTGAAAAAATAGAAACTAAACATGATCACCAAGACATGACACACCCATCCAAATGATGGAATTATGGTGTGGGTTTTTTTTTTTCAGAAGTTGGGCCTGGCCCCTTAGTTCCAGTGAAAGGAACTTTGAATGCTCCAGGATAACAAAACATTTTGGACAATTTGGCCTGCACAGAGTCCTGACCTGAACCCGATAGAACACCTTTGGGATGAATTAGAACGGAGACTGAGAGCCAGGCCTTCTCGACCAACATCAGTGTGTGACCTCAACAATGCGCTTTTAGAAGAATGGTCGAACATTCCTATAAACACACTCCGCAACCTTGTGGACAGCCTTCCCAGAAGAGTTGAAGCTGTAATAGCTGCAAAAGGTGGACCGACATCATATTGAACCCTATGGGTTAAGAATGGGATATCATAGTTGAAATGGATAGAAACGTAAATTAATTTTGAGAGTGTTACAACAAGAAAACAGTGCAATGGCACCAGAAAAGAAAGGACAAAATACGTCAGTTTTTCTGGGAAAACGTGAAGTTTGGCAAATATATTCCCAACGTTGTTGTTTCTCCTCGATGATCTTGATCTTCCTGCAAAAAAAAAACAAAAAAAAAAACACAGCATTCCCATAATCACTATTTTCCTTCCTTCTTCGGCTGCTCTTCCTGCTGTGTTCTTTGTTTATCCGGTCTGCCATAACAGAACCCCCGCCAGGCGGATTTGCATCTGGCGTCCCCACGGAGACATTAACCCCCCATGGGAGCAAGATCTTTGATATACCGATTGTGATCATCGCACAATGAGAATGCAGTTTTATGAGGACGTATCTAAGAAATGAATGGTAGTAAACCTTCAGTGACACACACACACACACACACACACACACACACACTTCTTGTGTTTTCAGGTCAGCTCAGCAGAGAGCACTCTGCCGTAATGAGCTGCTCTACTTTCATGGCCGATGGAAAATGTGCGGCACGCCACGCTCCCTTCCTTCGTGCGGCCATCTTAGCCGCCAACGCCTCCGTCACCAATCGGGGCGAGGCCGGCGCCAAAGGAAGCAATGGAAAAGAAAAAAAACACACACCTTCATCAATATTGCAGCTGCAAACCCGGTGAAAGCCAACACCGGCCAACATATTCCATGGTGTCATCGGGTGAGCGGATCGTGTGTCTCGGCCTGACATGCCAACATTGTTACCTGAACAAACCATGATGCAAAAATCTCATTCATTATTCACTATCAGCTCCTTTGAAGGGACGCTAGGAAAGGCAGAGCGAGCGTCCAATTATCAACAAGTAGGTCACGACGTGGCCCGAGCGTGAACACGAGCGCCGCCTTGAGCGATTGCAGCCGGGAAAAAAGAATCCTGTAATCAAGAGAGACTGATCGCTCTTTGGTGAGCAGACATTTCACAAATGGCCTCGAACTAGATACAAAACATGCATAAATAATGATGCGCAGCACGTGTAATGTTGCGTTTCATCACAGTGGAACGAGGAAAACCATGGCTGGAAGCACTACTTCACTTGACACAATATAGTACACAGCGCCGCCCCCTCCCTGGACACGGACCAAACGAGTGTTTAGGACCACGGCATCCGCTTGGGGCCCCGTTTTGTGTGAAGAAGCGCAAGCAAAATGTCACTCAATAAATGACAGTGCGATTCATATAAAATGTTACTGCAGATGTATTCTTAGCGTTCGCGCTGATCTTTCCAAGGCAGTAGTTTGATCCTCCGTCCTGGTTGTAACAAGAAGGTATACAAAGTTATAATAAATGATAAATGGGTTGTACTTGTATAGCGCTTTTCTACCTTCAAGGTACTCAAAGCGCTTTGACACTACTTCCACATTTACCCATTCACACACACATTCACACACTGATGGAGGGAGCTGCCATGCAAGGCGCTAACCAGCACCCATCTTGCTCAGGACACAACGGACATGACGAGGTTGGTACTAGGTGGGGATTGAACCTGGGACCCTTGGGTCGCGCACGGCCACTCTTCCACTGCGCCACGCCGTCCCTAATGAATTTGTTATATTGTACAGTACACACACACACATATGTTATATATATATATATATATATATATATATATATATATATATATATATATATATATATATATATATATATATATATATATATATATATATATACATACATATATATATATATATATATATATATATATATATATATATATATATATATATATATATATATATATATATACATACATATATATATATATATATATATATATATATATATATATATATATATACATACATATATATATATATATATATATATATATATATATATATATATATATATATATACATACATATATATATATATATATATATATATATATATATATACATACATACATATATACACACAGTATACACACATACATGTATACATACATACAGACACACACGAACACGTTTTATATACTATAAATATATATGTACACACACACAGTAAACAAATACATACATATATACACACAGTATACACACATACATATATACATACACACGCACATACGTTTGTACATACATACGTACATACATATTTATATGTATATTTTTGAACAATTTCAATCCCATGAATATGTTTTATAAATATATCCATCCATCCATTTTCTACCGCTTATTCCCTTTGGGGTCGCGGGGGGCGCTGGAGCCTATCTCAGCTACAATCGGGCGGAAGGCGATAGACAGACAACATTCACACTCACATCCACACACTAGGGCCAATTTAGTGTTGCCAATCAACCTATCCCCAGGTGCATGTCTTTGGAGGTGGGAGGAAGCCGGAGTACCCGGAGGGAACCCACGCAGTCACGGGGAGAACATGCAAACTCCACACAGAAAGATCCCGAGCCCGGGATTGAACCCAAGACTACTCAGGACCTTCGTATTGTGAGGCAGATGCACTAACCCCTCTGCCACGTGAAGCCCTTTTATAAATATAGTACAATATAAATAAAACGTGAAATATGTTGTTATGGTGGGTCGTACAAATACAAAAGGGCCCTTTTTTAATCTTAGGGACGGCACTGGTAGTATCCATCCCTAATGATGGTAACTAATAAAGGAATCCATACGGCAGCTGTAATTAACTTGTGCTAATTCCTTTACTCCAACAATGACAGGCATTACAGTAGGCTCACACACACACACACACAGACTACTGCCGCTCATCTTATTGGTCCGAGTCAGAATGTTGTAGTGTGTGTGTTGTGTGTGTGTGTGTGTGTGTGTGTGTGTGTGTGTGAGTCTTTGTGTGGTCTGACTGAGGTCAGGGTTGGTGCACATTTTAATCTACGCTCTGATTCCAGCCCGCTCCAAGGACTTCTTTGTATCTATTATTTACAAGTGGCAAGACCTTCAAGTGTGTGTGTGTGTGTGTGTGTGTATGTGTGTGTGTGCATGTGTGTATGCAGGGTGCCCGACAACACAACATGACTCATAATTCTCCTGCATGTTACTTGCTGATATAACATGTGCCCCTGTTGCATAATCGCACCATTTAAAAAAAAAAGAAAAAAGTGCGTCATTCTGCACTCCAGTTGCACGACGCCTGAATTTGGGGATAATTGAACGCTGCTGCACGAGCAAATGAACCCTGGGGGTGGAACAGTGGGATTTTGGGGATCACTTGTGGGATGATGAAGCAGGTGGCGTGTGTGTGTGTGTGTGTGTGTGTGTGTGTGCACACCTATCAGGCCAAGTGCCAGGGTGTGTGAATGGCCTCAGTGCTATCTGTGGAGCACAGCCTGTTTAATGAAGAGCACTCCATGATGCCACTGCCAGAACACCAGCAGTGCACCTCATTGTGGCGAGCTGAACAATGTCGCCACGTGCCTCTTCGGGTGTTCCATGAAAGTGAAGCATCACATTTATTGTCACAGGCTCCGAGCAGGCAGACTACTCCTGTTAAAACTGCAGAGGCAGTCAAGCAAGTGCTCAAATCCAGGAGCTAAAGCTTTAAACCGTCCAAACCCCCCCCCCCCCCCCCTATTTTGGACCAATAGGAAAATAGTTAATATGACAAGAGGGCAATGTCCAATAGTGGAGGCCCTTAGTCGTTTACTCAAATCTCTGAAATCCCTCTGTGAGGGTTTATTCAGCCAGTGTGAGGGCACGGTGCATGAGGCAGTGCCATGGCGTGCCTGTGACCATTACATCATGGCGAGCCCAGCCCCGCCACCACCCTTTTACGCGCACTCAGTCATGTGACTTCGCTGTGACATCTCAGAAGCTGCGCCATGCTGATGCGATGATAGATTTGGCGGTGAGATGATTCCTTCGCCGTGTTTGTCTGTGTGTGTGTGCCGTACAGTAATCCCGCCATGCTTGCTTGGCCACAGAAGTGACTTCCTCACAGCGTGATGGTCAATATCGCACCCTCCTGTTTGCAGCTACAATGCATGATCACTTCTTCAGTTAGTTTCCTACAACAACCTCCTTTCCCTAAAGCCGCTTTGCACTGATGGTCATCATGGCCATCGTCAGCCAGCATGGATCAGACTATTAGCTGACTTAAGGGGGGGCGGGACGACTGCATTAGTCCCAATACTGGTCGTATTATACAAACCCCACTTTTCTTGCCTGTTAGCACATTTTTATGTATTTGGGATCGTCGCAGGTGCGTGAATATGTGAATTCAAACCATGGTGGCCTTGAGGAAATATTAACAAAACATTTTTACAAGCCTGTCTATGAAGGTTCTCATTCATTCAGGTCATTGTCACCTCAGGGCATTCAATGGGTCGCAACTGGACTGCTTGGTTTGTCTTGGAAGACGCATCCGAGTCGGCTTCATCAGTTCGTGCTCATAGACTTAGATTGGTCAGATCTCGTTCAATCTAATACCCTGTCTACATTAAACCGGATAACTCATTAAACAAATAATTATTTAGCATAAGCCCTGTTTCGGCCACACTAAAAGATCATTTAAGGTTCCCCTCCCTGGATAATTTTTTACACGGGTAAGTGCGCCGTCTATTTCTTGAATCTCCGGCTGTCAGGTTCAAACGCTGATGACATCTATTAAACAAGACAAGAAGCAAGGAATTAAACAGAGACAGAATTAAATTTGGCTCAATGAGGAGAAACGCGTACACCTGTACCCTTGCACAGTGTTTCAACACGCTTTGACGAAAGATTGTATGCCTCCTCTTTTATTTGGACTTTCCCTGATTACATGGCAACAGCTGTTTCTAAGGGACGGGGGTCGTAAACAGCCATCACCTTTGATTACAAACAGTTTAAAGAAAAGGTCGTAAAACAGTTAAAAAAAAAGGTCCCCTGGAGGGGAGTCTGGTCCTGCTTCCTCTCCGCTTTGTAGTTCTTGGGTCAAGACAAAATCTTTCTGTGGATTACAATACCGTATTTTCCGCACTATAAGGCGCACCTAAAAACCACAAATTTTCTCAAAAGCTGACAGTGCGCCTTATAATCCGGTGCGCCTTATATATGGGTTAATATTAATATTAATTTTCATAAAGTTTCGGTCTCGCAACTACGGTAAACAGCCGCCATCTTTTTTCCCCGTAGAAGAAGAAGAAGCGCGCGGTGCATGCTGGGATATGTGACGTTTCATTTCCATTTGTGTGTTTATGTAAAGACCCCAAAATGGCTCCTATTAAGTGTGTTGTCTGTCTAATTATAAATAATGCAGACGAGGCGTTCTAACTGAGTTCTCAACGTTTACTCACAGCGTGCTCATAACCACATTCTAACTGCCAGCATACAACAACGCTTCTCAGGGCTACCGCGCATGCTCGTCACTATCGTTGCATGCTGGGTAGTGTAGTTGTTATATTTGCTAGCTCATAACATCACATTAAGAGACACGCTTACGCGCTTAATTCAATACTCGCCGTCATTCCGGGTGGATTGACAAAAGACCTCCAGCCGCTAGATATTGGTGTCAACAGGGCATTCGAAGCTAGACTGCTAACTGCGTGGGAACAGTGGATGACAGAAGGCGAACACACGTGACGTTCACCAAGACAGGGAGACAGCGCCAGACGACATACGCCACTATCTGCCAGTGGATCGTAAATGCCTGGGCTGATTCAGTCTCATCTGTGGTCCGAGCTTTCAGGAAGGCAGGAATTGTCACTGAACTAATAAACGGCAACGACACTGACTCCATTAATGCCGACTTCGACGAGACGGAGCCGGCCATGTTGGATGCCGTATTCGCTCAACTGTTTAATTCGGACACTGAAGAGGAAGAATTCGAGGGATTTGTGAATGAGCTATAACTTCATAAAGTGAGCTTTACATTTTTATTTAGTGTGTTGTGTTGTGTGACATTAACGTTTGAGCAACGTTGAGTTATTGATATATTGTTATTGCTCTGCACTATTTCACGTGTTACTATATTGTGATTGCACGTTTGATTTACGTAACACGAGTAAATCAGCTGTTTATTCATTTTGGGAGTGAACGGAGTTGTCAGAACGCTGGTTTGTTATCTATTAATAAAGTTTGACTGACCTATCTGACTGTTTTGTTGACATAGGTGCGCCTTATAATCCGGTGCGCCTTATATATGAACAAAGTTTTGAAATATGCCATTCATTGAAGGTGCGCCTTATAATCCGATGCGCCTTATAGTGCGGAAAATACGGTACATCAAAGAAACAGAACACCTTCATGTTGCTTCCTATCCTACACAGTGGAGTTTTACAAGCCTTCTTCTTGGTAGGCTCAAAGATAGCTTTTGTCTTCTCGCCGGGAACTCATGGCAACACAAAGTTTTGTGATAACTTAGATACAATTATTCGAACACTGGCTCTTAGATTTGTATGGACTCATTGATCGTTTACAAACTGACTTTGGAGAGGAAGTGACGCCAGAAAGACCGCGCCCCACACAGGAAATGACGTCAGAAAGAACGCGCCACAGCCAGCTTCATAATAAAGCGGTTTCGTAACTCGGAGCTAACCACTGGAAATATGTGTTTCTCCTTCCGTCTGTACAGACGCTTGTGGAAATCACACATGAATACCTTAAGAGAAAGCGATTGTAGCTATTTCGGATACAACACTTCTCAGACAGCAAGAGAACTTTCGAATGTCCAGGTCAGCTGTGATTTTACTTACCGGAAAACTTTGTCCATTTGTCGAAGGAGAGACAACGAGAATGCAAGCTCTCGTGGATGTGATAAAAAAAAGGTAGCGTGTGCTTTGTATTACCTGGCCGCCGAGGGAAGACTACGGAAAACGCCGAATGCTTTTGGACTGGCAAAGCAGACTGTATCAGTTATTGTCCGCCATGTATGTCGCGGACTCAACGTCTAGGTCTAGAGCAGGGGTCGGCAACCCGCGGCTCCAGAGCCGCATGCGGCTCTTTAGCGCCGCCCTAGTGGCTCTCTGGAGCTTTTTCAAAAATGTATGAAAAATGGAAAAAGATGAGGGGAAAAATATATTTTTTGTTTTAATATGGTTTCTGTAGGAGGACAAACATGACTCAAACCTCCCTAATTGTTATAAAGCACACTGTTTATATTAAACATGCTTCACTGATTCGAGTATTTGGCGAGCGCCGTTTTGTCCTACTAATTATGGCGGTCCTTGAACTCACCGTAGTTTGTTTACATGTATAGCTTTCTCCGACTTTCTAGGACGTGTTTTATGCCACTTCTTTTTCTGTCTCATTTAGTCCACCAAACTTTTAAGGTTGTGCATGAACGCACAAAGGTGAGTTTTGTTGATGTTATTGACTCCATGGAGTGCTAATCAGACATATTTGGTCACTGCATGACTGCAAGCTAATCGATGCTAACATGCTATTTAGGCTAGCTATATGTACATATTGCATCATTATGCCTCATCTGTAGCTATATTTGAGGTCATTTAGTTTCTTTTAAGTCCTTAATTCAATGTATATCTCATGGCACACTATCTTTATGTAATATGGCTTTTAATTTTTTGCGGCTCCAGACAGATTTGTTTTTGTATTTTTGGTCAAATATGGCTCTTTCAACATTTTGGGTTGCCGATCCCTGGTCTAGAGTATATAAAGTCACCAAAAATGATTGGACAATGACGGTAAAGGCAAAAGAGTGAGGAGTGTCCTGACCAGATATCTAGATTCCTAGATTGATTGATGTAAAATGTTCTTTATCACACGTGCGCATTTCCCGCGCATGCGTACTAGGTTGGGTTATAAATATTTATACTCCAAAAACCAGGAGGGTGTGCCTGGGCAAGGATGGTTTCGCCCTATCGTAGTGAGAAAAACAACTGTTTTAATGCAAATGAGTAATCCTAACCGTCAAAGCCAACGACAGTCGTTGAAGTGTTAATTCCCCTCGTTAGCATTGTGGTATTGTGTGGCAGAACAATTACTGTGGATCAACTACTACCAGACCAAAATAGTCGGAATCCCCAGCATAAGCATTCTATTTAGTTGTAAACAAATGGCACAAATGCATTTGTGCCATTTCTCCCTGAAGTGCAGGTAGACACCTGCAGAGTCTGCCCGTCTATGATGTGCAATGCGTCGGCTTAGTGGTTGTTTTGTTTCCCCAATATATGATGAATCGGTGCATGGCACAGCATAGACGGGCAAACTCTTCCGGCCAAGACTTAGTTGTCTACCTGCACCTCAGGGAGGAACAGCAATCCTTTGAGAACAAAAATGTACAGATTCTGGACAGTGAGGATGGATATTATATATTCGAAACAAAGGAGGTGGTCTGCAACACCTCCTGTCTCCCAAATACAACACTGTCCTTTCAACCATTCATAAAACACTCTGCAATTTAGCCTTCAACAAATAACAGGAGTTGGAAATGCCATTTTTTCCCTTTGTTTACAACTAAATGGAATGCTTACGCTGGGGATTCCGACTATTTTGGACTGGTCGTAGTCGATCCTCAGAGATCATCCTGCCGCAAAATACCTCATGCTAACAAGGGGTATTGTTGGTATTATTGGAATTTTCACTTCAACGACTGTCGTTGGTTTTGACAGTTAGAATTGCTTGTTTGCATTAAAGGGGAACATTATCACAATTTCAGAATGGTTAAAACCATTAAAAATCAGTTCCCAGTGGCTTATTATATTTTTCGAAGTTTTTTTCAAAATTTTACCCATCACGCAATATCCCTAAAAAAAGCTTCAAAGTGCCTGATTTTAACCATCGTTATAAACACCCGTCCATTTTCCTGTGACGTCACATAGTGAATACAAACAAACATGGCGGAAAGAACAGCAAGATATAGCGACATTAGCTCGGATTCAGACTTGGATTTCAGCGGCTTAAGCGATTCAACAGATTACGAATGTATTGAAACGGATGGTTGTAGTGTGGAGGCAGGTAGCAAAAACGAAATTGAAGAAGAAACTGAAGCTATTGAGCCATATCGGTTTGAACCGTATGCAAGCGAAACCGACGAAAACGACACAACAGCCAGCGACACGGGAGAAAGCGAGGACGAATTCGGCGATCGCCTTCTAACCAACGATTGGTATGTGTTTGTTTGGCATTAAAGGAAACTAACAACTATGAACTAGGTTTACAGCATATGAAATACATTTGGCAACAACATGCACTTTGAGAGTGCAGACAGCCCAATTTTCATCAATTAATATATTCTGTAGACATACCCTCATCCGCTGATCTGTCCAGTTTTGGAGTTGATGTCAGCAGGCCAGGGAAGCTAGGGTCGATATTCTTCTCTTGATCATCTTCGGTGGCATAAGGGACGGTGTCAGCCAAGACATCCAGGGGGTTTAGCTCGCTCGTCTGCGGGAACAAACTGCCGCCATTGCTTGCCGTGCTACCGAGGTCCTTTGTCCCTGAATTGCTCACACACTCCGGCAGATTCAATGGGGGTCTGGCGGCAGATTTCTTTGACTTTATCGTTGGAAATGCATCTGCTTTGAGTGTCGCAGGATATCCACACATTCTTGCCATCTCTGTCGTAGCATAGCTTTCGTCGGTAAAGTGTGCGGAACAAACGTCCAATTTCTTGCCACTTTCGCATCTTTGGGCCACTGGTGCAACTTGAATCCGTCCCTGTTCGTGTTGTTACACCCTCCGACAACACACCGACGAGGCATGATGTCTCCAAGGTACGGAAAACAGTCGAAAAAACGGAAAATAACAGAGCTGATTTGACTCGGTGTTTGAGAAAATGGCGGATTGCTTCCCGATGTGACGTCACGTTGTGACGTCATCGCTCCGAGAGCGAATAAAAGAAAGGCGTTTAATTCGCCAAAATTCACCGATTTAGAGTTCGGAAATCAGTTAAAAAAATATATGGTCTTTTTTCTGCAACATCAAGGTATATATTGACGCTAACATAGGTCTGGTGATAATGTTCCCCTTTAAAGATGAATTAAAATGGACAAATAATCTTTTAATAGCAGGTGTGTCCAAAGCCCGTCTCACGGCCCATTTGTGGCTCGCTGCTTGTCTTGTTTTGGTCCGCGACATTTTGTAAAAATAAAAAAAATAAAAAGGAAGATTAAAGCTGCGAGCAGCTTTGAACGGACCCTCGCGAGTCGGCCGGCACGCCTGACGCATGTGGTCACGGTCCTCCGGATGCCCTGACCCACCACCAAAATTTCTAAGGATGCTAATGAAGTGAATTGATTGACTCATATTATGTTCAACTGAAGCTATTGAGCTATATCGGTTTGAACCGTATGCAAGCGAAACCGACGAAAATGACACGACAGCCAGCGACACGGGAGAAAGCGAGGACGAATTCGGCGATCGCCTTCTAACCAACGATTAGTATGTGTTTGTTTGGCATTAAAGGAAACTAACAACTATGAACTAGGTTTACAGCATATGAAATATATTTGGCAACAACATGCACTTTGAGAGTGCAGACAGCCCATTTCAGGCGCGCTAAGAACATATATTTTTCCACGATTTCAGCACTCAGGTTAACCATACCGTGAGTAATGAATAAAGTTTTCATCAATTAATATATTCTGTAGACATACTCTCATCCGCTCTCTTTTCCTGAAAGCTGATCTGTCCAGTTTTGGAGTTGATGTCAGCATCTGCTTTGAGTGTCGCAGGATATCCACACATTCTTGCCATCTCTGTCGTAGCATAGCTTTCGTCGGTAAAGTGTGCGGAACAAACGAACGACCATTTCGTCGGCTTTCCCCACAGCCTCGTATTTTGAACAAATTCCGTCCAATTTCTTGCCACTTTCGCATCTTTGGGCCACTGGTGCAACTTGAATCCGTCCCTGTCCGTGTTGTTACACCCTCTGACAACACACCGACGAAAGTGAGAAAATGGCGGATTGCTTCCCGATGTGACGTCACAACGTGACGTCATCGCTCCGAGAGCAAATAATAGAAAGGCGTTTAATTCGCCAAAATTCACCCATTTAGAGTTCGGAAATCGATTAAAAAAATATATGGTCTTTTTTCTGCAACATCAAGGTATATATTGACGCTTACATAGGTCTGGTGATAATGTTCCCCTTTAAAACAGTTTTTTTCTCTCACTATGATAGGGCGAAACCGTCCTTGACCAGGCACATCCTCCTGGTTTTTGGAGTATAAATATTTGGGGTTTTGGCACCAGCCGCTGGAATACATCTGACCAATCTAAGTCTACGAACATGAACTGATGAAGTCTATTCGGGTTTTACAAGTTGTTTGAGATTTGCCCCGACATGTAACGTTTACCAACCTGTGACATCAGCAGATATCTCCATACATGTTAAAGGTTTTCTGGGAGACCTCTGCACAAGTCCAAACAAAAATATGTCCACCGTGCAACTTGATAACCAAACATTTTCTGTTATTGCTCGTATTAACCAGCACAGGTCACCACACAAAGTAAGTACAGTGAAACCTTGACTGCAAACATACTTTTTTTTCATAGTTTGGCCAGGCTCTAGTGCGACTTATATATGTTTTTTTCCTTCTTTATTATGCATTTTCGGCAGGTGCGACTTATACTCCGGTGCGACATATACTCCGAAAAATACGGTAATGGGTTCTTGAACATGGTTTGCAAACCGAACAGTATGTATAGTGATGCGGAGGTCCCCATAAGAATCAATGTTAACACAAATATTTGGTTCTAGCCTCGACAAATGTCCCTGCAAAACTGCACACTTTGAAGACACTATAATGTACATATATACAGTCGTGGTCAAAAGTTTACATACACTTGTAAAGGACATAGTGTCATGGCTGTCTTGAGTTTCCAATTATTTCTACAACTCTTATTTTTTTGTGATAGAGTGATTGGAGCACATACTTGTTGGTCACAAAAAACATTCATGAAGTTTGGTACTTTTACGAATTTATTATGGGTCTACTGAAAATGTGACCAAATCTAATGGGTCAAAAGTATACATACAGCAATGTTGGGGCGGTATAGCTCGGTTGGTAGAGTGGCCGTGCCAGCAACTTGAGGGTTCCAGGTTCGATCCCCGCTTCCGCCATTCTAGTCACTGCCGTTGTGTCCTTGGGCAAGACACTTTACCCACCTGCTCCCAGTGCCACCCAGGCTGGTTTAAATGTAACTTAGATATTGGGTTTCACTATGTAAAGCGCTTTGAGTCACTAGAGAAAAAGTGCTATATAAATATAATTCACTTCACTTCACTTCACAATGTTAATATTTGGTTACATGTCCCTTGGCAAGTTTCACTGCAATAAGGCACTTTTGGTAGCCATCCACTAGCTTCTGGCAAGCTTCTGGTTGAATTTTTGACCACTCTTGACAAAATCAGTGCAGTTCAGCTAAATTTGTTGGTTTTCTGACATGGACTTGTTTCTTCAGCGGAGGTTGGGTCTTGGGCGCAGTTGGGTGTTCCAACAGGACAATGACCCCAAACACACGTCAAAGGTGGTAAAGGATTGGCTAAGTCAGGCTAGAATTAGAGATGTCGATAAATGCGTTAAAATGTAATATCGGAAATTATCGGTATCGTTTTTTTTCTTATTGTTTTTTTTTTAATTTTTTTTATTTATTAACTCAACATAAAAAACACAAGATACACTTACAATTAGTGCACCAACCCAAAAAACCTTCCTCCCCCATTCACACTCATTCACACAAAAGGGTTGTTTCTTTCTGTTATTAATATTCTGGTTCCTACATTATATATCAATATATATCAATACAGTCTGCAAGGGATACAGTCCGTAAGCACACATGATTGTGCGTGCTGCTGGTCCACTAATAGTACTAACCTTTAGCAGTTAATTTTACTCATTTTCATTCATTACTAGTTTCAATGTAACTGGTTTTATATTATTTTACTTTTTTTTTATTCAAGAAAATGTTTTTGATTTATTTATCTTATTTTGTTTTATAATTTTTTTTTTAAAGTACCTTATCTTCCCCATACCTGGTTGTCCAAATTAGGCATAATAATGTGTTAATTCCACGACTGTATATATCGGTTGATATCGGTATCGGTTGATATCGGTATCGGTAATTAAAGAGTTGGACAATATCAGAATATCGGATATCGGCAAAAAGCCATTATCGGACATCCCTAGCTAGAATTAAGGTTTTAGAATGGCCTTCCCAAAGTCCTGACTTAAACCCCATTGAGAACATGTGGACAATGCTGAAGAAACAAGTCCATGTCAGAAAACCAACACATTTAGCTGAACTGCACCAATTTTGTCAAGAGGAGTGATCAAAAATTCAACCAGAAGCTTGCCAGAAGCTTGTGGATGGCTACCAAAAGCGCCTTATTGCAGTGAAACTTGCCAAGGGACATGTAACCAAATATTAACATTGCTGTATGTATACTTTTGACCCAGCAGATTTGGTCACATTTTCAGTAGACCCATAATAAATTCATAAAAGAACCAAACTTCATGATTTTTTTTTGTGACCAACAAGTGTATGCTCCAATCACTATCACAAAAAATAAGAGTTGTAGAAATTATTGGAAACGCAAGACAGCCATGACATTATGTTCTTTACAAGTGTATGTAAACTTTTGATTGACTGTACCTACTCAGAGTATTGGACACAAGGCCAAGTGACAATTGCAGCCGGACCTAAAGCACAGAGTCAGCGACTAAGAACCCCGCTTTGATCCGATGATAAATATACTGAATGATTTACGCAAAACTACATTTAATCATGGAGACATTTCCCTCAATTTGTGCCAAAGGGGATACAATGAAATGGTAAGTCCAATAACAGTAGATTGACAAATGTAATGATACGTTAGCATAACCGGACTACATGTAGATGATATCAATAGGCTACATATAATGCAATATTGCATGAATGTACATAGACGTTTCAAATAGGGAGGCAGACATAATACCTAGCATGTCTATTTATACTTTAAAGGCACTGACAGGCGTAGAAAGAGAAAACTAATGAACTGACTTTTGAGATGATTTCATCTCCTCGGTTCAGAAGTTTCTTTTTCGCTTTTTTCTCGCTGTGGGTCAAATTCTGGCTTGTTTATGTACGGGTGGATGGTAAAATTCTCCACTGTTGCCATTTCTAATAAAACGTAGCATATAGTTCAAACTCATATTTGTTGGTATGGAAACGGCACACGGGGCGGAAATGGGGTTGCAGAACTTTGCTCTGTGCTTTATTGTGTGTCTTTTCACAGGTTTTCGCCCCTGTTAAAATGAGTCTTTACAATTGGGAGACAAGGCTTGGCGGAGGTCTGCGCTCTCTAGTCGTGTTTCTCGTTATGGTTAAAGATGTGTATGCATGACAACAATTTGCTCACGCATTTGTTGACAAAGTGGTGACCCTTGCCCCATCCTTGTTTGTGAATGACTGAGCATTTCATGGAATCTACTTTTATACCCAATCATGGCACCCACCTGTTCTCAATTTGCCTGTTCACCTGTGGGATGTTCCAAATAAGTGTTTGATGAGCATTCCTCAACTTTATCAGTATTTATTGCCACCTTTCCCAACTTCTATGTCACGTGTTGCTGGCATCAAATTCTAAAGTTAATGATTATTTGCAAAAAAAAACGTTTATCAGTTTGAACATCAAATATGTTATCTTTGCAGCATATTCAACTGAATATGGGTTGAAAATGATTTGCAAATGATTGTATTCCGTTTATATTTACATCTAACACAATTTCGCAACTCATATGGAAACGGGGTTTGTACTATAATTATAAAAATAAGTGTATTTGACCCAAAATGTGAAATTACATTGTGTAATATCTAATGACATCTCAGTAGTTGAACATTTTTATGTTAAGACCTGATCAAAGAGGTGATCCCAGGATGCAGAGACGGGAGGCAAGGTTGAATTACAAAAAGGGGAATATTTAATAAGTCCAAAAAGTGTAACAAAAGGCGATGGGGGCAGAAGTGCACACCATGAATAAACAAACAAAAACAGGTTCCACAGTGGTTGGCAGGGAAAAAGGCCAGGGCGCACTGAACACAGCAAAAAGTCCAACACAAAATCCTCTTTACCTCAGGGGGGCTAGGAAGCAAACACAAAGAGGTGAGGGATTACAGGAATAAGGAGGGGCAACGTACCAGTACTGATGAAGTGAAGCAGGCACATGCACGTGGGAGGTGCAGGAGACAATAACCGGCGAGGCCAAGCTGACCGTGACGTGCCTAAATACCGGAGTGCTAATTGCGAGCAGGTGTGCCTCAAGGTCCGCCCCTCGCCGAGGACAAATCACTAAAAGCACAGGTGCAGACAAGAGGAGAAGGCAGGAAAACACTAAAAACACAACATTTGTATATATTTAATTTTTTAGATAAATGGAGGGGAAGAAAGAGAAAAACTGTATTAACCTTGTAGATTGTTATAGTAACAATAGGTTAAGCTTGGTCAGTGTGCCATGTGTTACTGTTCATTTCAGCCTTTTCTTATTACATTATGTTTTTTTTACAGTTTTATTTTGTCAATATGCTGCAGGCCAACAAAAGTGGAACTGCAGGCCACACTTCGAACACCCCTGGCTTAAAATATGCACCCGAGGTGTCAGAGTGACCTCATGAGCTGGCGTTTGAAGCCCGGCGACGTGACATAACAGCGGCTTCACTTGACACCGTTAACAAACGACCCCTCCCCTTCCACCCCCATCTCACCCCTACCCCCACCACGCCAACTGTGTGCTCTTTAAAGAGCAAACATCACGTCCGTCCACGTGAACAATCTTACACCTGCTAAAAACAACACAGCGGAAGAAAAACACTTTCATTACGTCCATTTCTTGGACGGGTTTGAACGGAGTGATCACCTGAGCCGTTTCGGACATGAACTACTTGAAAGTACTTCTGAAATGTTTGCCCACTACTTGAAGGCCAAATGGGATGCGAAACAAGCGTCAAGATGTTTTACACAAACACTTAACTCCTACAGGATGCAGAACAGAACAAACCCTAAACTGCGGTAAAGCACACACCAGCTAGACCGAAGCATTGAGACAGCGACAGGAAGTTGTTCTTCAGCAGTCAGGAAACGGAAAATCATTCAGAGAGTTAAAGCCTCCCCCGTCTGAATCGCCCCCTGCCAGTTGTTATTCGCTGAAGGACTTTCCAGGGTGCTGACATAACGTTACATTAACGGATCCTGTGCTCGGGATGACTGACATTCCTGCGAGGACACCCTGGGCATGGGCGGTGTGACTCCAGCCGGGAAGTACCTCCACCGACCCTCGTCTGCGTGGAACTTCCCCCAGCTGCTCAACTTTACTCCCCATTGCTACGATACCGATACAAATATCCCCCCCCCCACCCTCAAGATGCCGCCCTCGTCCTGATGACAGGCGTCTCCATGGCGGCGGGTGATAACAACTCGTCCGAGGGGGGCAGGGTCAAAGGTGGGAACTTAAAGGAAGGAGTCATATGACATTGGGTGCGGTGGATTTAGGTGGTTTTTAGAGGAGGGGGTAGTCCCCACAAAAGAAGACGGCCAGCTGGTGTGGAAATTCCAGAAGAAAGAAAAAGAACATGTCACTTTCTTTGCCCTCCAACATTGCTAAAAAATGATATATACAGTACAGGCCAACAGTTTGGACACACCTTCTCATTTTAATGCCTTTTCTTTATTTTCATGACTATTTTAATTGTAGATTATCACTGAAGGCATCAAAACTATGACACCTGTAAAGTGAAAACCATTTCAGGTGACTACCTCTTGAAGCTCATCGAGAGAATGCCAAGAGTGTGCAAAACAGTAATCAGAGCAAAGGGTGGCTATTTTGAAGAAACTAGAATATTAAAACATGTATTCAGTTATTTCACCTTTTTTGTTAAAGGGGAACATTATCACCAGACCTATGTAAGCGTCAATATATACATTGATGTTGCAGAAAAAAGACCATATTTTTTTTTAACCGATTTCCGAACTCTAAATGGGTGAATTTTGGCGAATTAAACGCCTTTCTATTATTCGCCATTTTCTCACTTTCGTCGGTGTGTTGTCAGAGGATGTAACAACACGGACAGGGATGGATTCAAGTTGCACCAGTGGCCCAAAGATGCGAAAGTGGCAAGAAATTGGATGAAATTTGTTCAAAATACGAGGCTGTGGGGAAAGCCGACGAAATGGTCAGTCGTTTGTTCCGCACACTTTACCGACGGAAGCTATGCTACGACAGAGATGGCAAGAATGTGTGGATATCCTGCGACACTCAAAGCAGATGCTGACATCAACTCCAAAACTGGACAGATCAGCTTTCAGGAAAAGAGAGCGGATGAGGGTATGTCTACAGAATATATTAATTGATGAAAACTTTATTCATTACTCACGGTATGGTTAACCTGAGTGCTGAAATCGTGGAAAAATATATGTTCTTAGCGCGCCTGAAATGGGCTGTCTGCACTCTCAAAGTGCATGTTGTTGCCAAATGTATTTCATATGCTGTAAACCTAGTTCATAGTTGTTAGTTTCCTTTAATGCCAAACAAACACATACCAATCGTTGGCTAGAAGGCGATCGCCGAATTCGTCCTCGCTTTCTCCCGTGTCGCTGGCTGTCGTGTCGTTTTCGTCGGTTTCGCTTGCATACGGTTCAAACCGATATGGCTCAATAGCTTCAGTTTCTTCTTCAATTTCGTTTTTGCTACCTGCCTCCACACTACAACCATCCGTTTCAATACATGCGTAATCTGTTGAATCGCTTAAGCCGCTGAAATCCGAGTCTGAATCCGAGCTAATGTCGCTATACCTTGCTGTTCGTTCCGCCATGTTTGTTTGTATTGGCATCACTGTGTGACGTCACAGGAAAATGGACGGGTGTATATAACGATGGTTAAAATCAGGCACTTTGAAGCTTTTTTTTAGGGATATTGCGTGATGGCTAAAATTTTGAAAACAACTTTGAAAAATAAAATAAGCCACTGGGAACTGATTTTTAATGGTTTTAATCCTTCAGAAATTGTGATAATGTTCCCCTTTAAGTAACATAACTCCTTCTGTGTTCATTCTTAATTTCGATACCTTTAGTGACAATCTACAATGTAAATAGTCATGAAAATAAAGAAAAAACATTGAATGAGAAAGTGTGTCCAAACTTTTGGCCTGTACTGTACATTTGAACATTTTTATTTGAAAAAATAAATTAAATAAAACGGAAATATTGCAAGATTATTGGTCAAGGTAGATTATTCATAATCCAAGTCAGTTATCTGCACAGGGTGAATCAATTTTTTGTATATATTGTTCATACTTGCCAACCCTCACAAATTTTCCGGGAGACTCCCAAATTTCAGTGCCTCTCCCTAAAATCTTCCGGGACAACCATTCTCCCGAATTTATCCCGATTTCCAGCCAGACTTAAGGCACGCCCCCTCCAGGTCCTTTGCGAACCTGAGTGAGGACAGCCTCTCGTCACTTCCGCTCTTTACTTCATACTTCCGAACCGACTCCCACACTTGCCGTCAGGGTGCGCAATACAACGTAAACCGTTGGCCAACGGTTTAAAAAGTAACCACAGACCATATAGTGTTCTGTGGTTACTTTTTAAACCGTTGGCCAACCAAAAAGTAACCACAGAACACTATAGTGTTCTGTGGTTACTTTTTGGTTGGCCAACGGTTTACGTTGTATTCCGCACCCTGACGGCAAGTGTGGGAGTCGGTTCTGAAGTATGAAGTAAAGAGACGTAAGTTCATCACCTCGCCTGGTTATTGACTCCAACCCAGAATATTACACTGCACATACCTATGCTCCTTCAAAGGCTGTGCTACTGGCTGCAAAGCATTGCACTTTCAAATACAATATATATATATATATATATATATATATATATATATATATATATATATATATATATATATATATATATATATATATATCAATCAGGGCGAGTTCTTGGTTTCTTATGTGGGTTTATTGTTAGGCAGTTTCATTAACGTCCTCCCAGCGCGGCAACAACACACACCAACAACAGTCACGTTTTCGTCTATCGTAAAGCAGTTCGTCTGCCGTAAAGAGCAATTTTGTGACACTCTTAAACAGGACAATACTGCCATCTACTGTACATGCATATGTGACATTAACATCTAGGGCTTTTAGAGAGTGCACAACTGCGCACACAACAAGGAGACAAAGCAGAATGCATCATCAGAGAGGGTGTTCAGCATGGTTAGAAAAATAGTGACAGAGAATAGAACAAGGATGGACAATTCAACCCTTAACTCAACAATGAGTAGATGAGTGTTATGTGTGTGTATATGTGTAAATAAATGAACACTGAAATTCAAGTATTTCTCTTTTATATATATATATATATATATATATATATATATATATATATATATATATATATATATATATATATACATACAATAAAATAAATATATATAGCTAGAATTCACTGAAAGTCAAGTATTTCTTATATATATATATATATATATATATATATATATATATATATATATATATATATATATATATATATATATATATATATATATATATATATATATATATATATATATGAAATATTTAACTTGGTGAATTCTAGCTGTAAATATACTCCTCCCCTCTTATATATATATATATATATATATATATATATATATATATATATATATATATATATATATATATATATATATATATATATATATATGTCTTAATAAGGTTATCCAAAAAATAGTGCTCGATACCGTAGTAGAGCGCAATGTATGTATGTGTGGGAAAAAATCACAAGACTATTTCATCTCTACAGGCCTGTTTCATGAGGGGTTCCCTCAATCATCAGGAGATTTTAATGGGAGCATTCACATACCATGGTTTATATAGGGCACAGAGTGGGTGGGTACAGGCTGGCGTAGGGGCGTGGTGATTGGCTCATGTGTTACCTAGGAGGTGTTTCCGTCTGTGGCGGCATGCTGATACAATTTCGCTGCGCTTGTTGAGGGATGACAGGTCTGGACGGTATATAATAAACAGTTTCTCTTTCAAGTATAGGTTGCATCTTTTATTACCACTATTGTAAGGTGTGCTGGATGCAAGAATTTGCCATGTTATTGAATATTCAACATTATTGTCTTTGAGGTCCCAAATGTGTTTGCTGAGTTCTGTGGTATTCCGCAGGTTTTGGTTCCTGAAAGAAGCCTTGTGATTGTTCCGTCTGGTTTTAAACTCTCCCTCGGTTAATCCTACATATGTGTCGGATGTGTTAATGTCCTTGCGTGTTACCTTAGATTGGTAAACAACTGATGTTTGTAAGCACCCACCGTTGAGAGGGCAATCAGGTTTCTTGCGGCAGTTGCAGCCTTTGTTGGTTTTGGGGTCGCTCTGTCCGGGGGTCGACGGCTCATTTGCAATTGTTTTGTTGTGGTTTGAGATAATTTGTCGTATATTGTTCATACAGCTGTAGCTTAATTTAATGTTGTTCTTGTTGAATACTTTTCTTAGGGTGTTGCCTTTGGGGAAGTGTTTGTCGATCAGACTGAGGAATTTGTGGCCAATGTTAGTTGAGACGTTTTTGCTGTATGGGGGGTTGTACCAGATGATGTTGTTTCGTTTTCTGTTCTTTTTTGGTTGGTTTCCTGGCGTGGGTTCATAGGTGAGGGTGAAATTGTATCCGCTTTCATCAAGGGCTTTTTGGTACGGGGGGGTTGCTTGGTCAAATTCAGCTTTGCTAGATGACAGCACCGATAGCCTTTTATTAATTCCGGTAGGTATTCTTTTCGTGGTGGTGGGTGGGTGGTTGCTGTCATGGTGCACGTATTGGAGTGTTGTGTTGGATTTCGTGAATGGTTGGTAGCTGTTATTTCTCAGGTTGAAAGTGACGTCGAGGAAGTTGACGGTTTGCTTGTTGGCTTCAATCGTGATCCGTAGGCCGTTCTCTTTGAAAATTTGGCATATGCGCTTCTTGGTATTCTCGCTGCTCCTTGGCGAGGCGCGACACACTGCCAGTCCGTCATCACGGTAAATACCAAGGTTCAGATTGAGGCTAGCGAGCTGGGAGAGGAGGAAACTCCCAACGAGTTCACACGTTTCTGCTCCGTCAAAACTTCCCATAGTGACGTCAAATGTTGAGTTGTTCTTTTTTTGCCATGGTGTACTGTTGTGGATGAGTATGGAGTTTTTTGCGTGGATGATGATGTTTCTTTCGTTGCCTGTGATTGAGTCGTAGTCTGAGGCGAAGTCTAGTGCTTGAGTCAGTAGGTCTTGCGTGATGGAAGGGTAAAATTCTTCGATATCCTGATGATTGAGGGAACCCCTCATGAAACAGGCCTGTAGAGATGAAATAGTCTTGTGATTTTTTCCCACACATACATACATATATATATATATATATATATATATATATATATATATATATATGAAATATTTAACTTGGTGAATTCTAGCTGTAAATATACTCCTCCCCTCTTAACCACCCCCCCCCCCCCCCCCCCCCCCCCCCCCCCCCCAAATCGGAGGTCTCAAGGTTGGCAAGAATGGGTCAAGGGGGTAAGCAGAGAAGTCCAGATGATTAAGGTTGCTCGTTCGAAAGAGGTGTGAAAGACGTAATCTTTGTCAAACATGAACAGCAGGAGGAGACATCGCTCCTCCAAAGAATGTCTCATTCCACAGAAAGGCGGGTCAGGAATGAGCTGTCTTTCCACCAGTGACCTGCATTACGAAATGTCGTTCACCAGCCACTTTGGGCACAACAACAACAACAACAAGACGTCTTCAACAAACACGAACCATCCAGTCGTTTTGACTCAGTAATGCCTGTTGAATGCTAGTATTCTTTTTTCCACTTATTTTTTTTCATTCACATATTGTGGCGACTTGTCCAGGGTGTACCGCCCGAATGCAGCTGAGATAGGCTCCAGCGACCCCGAAAGGGACAAGCGGTAGAAAATGGATGGATATTTAATAAGATACTCCGCATTTGTTGAGGAGTTTAAATGTGGACATCTGAGATGAGGGAAATATTTGATGTACTCGGGGAAGTCCACCTGATCCAAATGTCTTTTTACGTCATCGTTTACAGCTCAGTAACTCCTCTCCTCCCATCCGCCGCGACCCATGGATATTTTGAGCATGTGCCGCTGACACTCGGTGACCCCCGGGCAGCTGTAAATGAGCTGGAGCGCATGTTAGACTCGTGGAAGACACGTCACCTTTCAGACACTTCTTCCTGTTCAAAGTGAAAGGGAAGCTCGGAACATGAGCATCATTAAAGTCATGTTATATGTCAGCTGTTGCTATGATAATTCATCAAAAGAAAGCGGCAGTAAGTCTAGAGGTGTGAATGACTACAAGGGTCAAGGGTCAGAGGTTCATGTTTTATCATTTTTGCTGGTATTTGTTAGTGGGGATTGCCCGGTACAATAACTCAGTGTTGTTTTTTTAAATTACATTTTAGTTTAATTTAGTATTATTATATATACTTATGATATCTGAGTGAAAGTATGTATTTTTAAATTTATATCTACATTTGATTAATTTGTATTCGTTATGGGGATAATTTCCCTTGGGGATCAAAATAGTTTGTCAAAGTCTAAGTCGAAGTCTACGATCACTCTGATGATGTTTGTTTTTGTTTTTGATCAAATTTTAGTTTAATAAAATATATTTTATTATTCTAATGTAACATCTATACATATTATATATTTTTTATTTATAATATATGTATACTTTATGTATATTTATTGTTTTTTTTGTGTGTGTGTGTGTGTGTGTGTGTGTGTGTGTGTGTGTGTGTGTGTGTGTGTGTGTGTGTTATTATGGGGAGTTTCTGGTATTATAATAATAATAATAATAATAACTGGGATTTATATAGCGCTTTTCTAAGTACCCAAAGTCGCTTTACATGTAGAACCCATCAAACATTCACACCTGGTGGTGGTAAGCTACTTTCATAGCCACAGCTGCCCTGGGGTAGACTGACGGAAGCGTGGCTGCAATTTGCGCCAACGGCCCCTCCGACCACCACCTATCATTCATCATTCAATTCACCGGTGTGAGTGGCACCGGGGGCAAAGGGTGAAGTGTCCCGCCCAAGGACACAACGGCAGCGATTTTTGGATGGTAAGAGGCGGGGAGCGAACCTGCAACCCTCAGGTTGCAGGTTCACTCGTTTTGCTGCTGCCAGGGGTTTGTTTCTGTTTAAAATTAAATTTAATATCATGCATTTTATTATTTTAATATTATCACATACACTTATTACACTGGAGAAAAACCTTTTATCTGTTCAATCTGTGGTAAAGGTTTTGTTCTAAGTAACAATTTGAAAGTGCACATGAGAATACACACCGGAGAAAAACCTTTTATCTGTTCAATCTGTGGTAAAGGTTTTGTAGAAAGTCGATATTTGAAAGAACACACACTGGTGAAAAACCTTTTTTTTTTGTTCAATCTGTGGCTTAATTTTTACAAGGAAGGAACATTTGAAAGTGCACATGAGAACACACACTGGTGAAAAACCTTTTTCCTGTTCAACTTGTGGTAAAGGTTTTACACAAAGTCGTTGTTTGAAAAGACACAAGAGAACACACACTGGTGAAAAACCACAGTCCTGTTCAATCTGCAACAGAAGCTTTTGTGACCAATCAAACCTTGTAGCACACATGAGAACACACCCAGGAGAGAAAGTGTTGAGTTGCAGTGTGTGTGGTGAAAGATTCTCTTATAAGTACCAGTGTAAGAAACACAAGTGTGCTGGTGAGAACAGCAGCAGCAAATGAAACTGCAAGATTTGAAATAAACTGTCAAGACTTTAATTTTGACTTTCTAACAACATCAGCACATATAACATGTGTGACATTGTTGTTTGTGTAACAATCTTTTTAATATACTTCTACATTTATAGATTAGATATTTTATATTGGTGCTTTTTTCAGTCAAGTACATGCAATGATATGCAACGTTGTGTACTTTTTTATTAAAAATTGAACATAACAATTTGACTGAAAAGGTGAGAGTAAACAGTACAAGACATATTTTACATACAATAAACATTTTATGTGTATATATATATATATGCATCATACAACTTTAGACTTATTCATAATAGTGTTTTCTATAGGTGTTTCAAATATTGAAGTATTACATATTTGTATTTCTACTTGTTAATGACCCCATAGATTAGCGGTATAGATCGGTTGGTAGAGTGGCCGTGCCAGCAACTTGAGGGTTCCAGGTTCGATCCCCACTTCCGCCATCCTAGTCACTGCCGTTGTGTCCTTGGGCAAGACACTTTACCCACCCGCTCCCAGTGCCACCCACACTGGTTTAAATTGAACTTAGATATTGGGTTTCACTATGTAAAGAGCTTTGAGTCACTAGAGAAAAAGCGCTATATAAATATAATTCACTTCACTTCACTATTATATATTATTTTAAGTTTATATAATTTATTTATATATTATTTAAAAAATACAAATTATGTCAAAAAATGTATGCATATATATATATATATATATATATATATATATATATATATATATATATACAGATATACATGCTATTAATTTATTATTTTTAAAATGTCTGTCAATATTTCTTTTATTTGTATGTGTACAGGGGAGTGTCTGGTACCTTTTCACTCTCTTTGCTGATGACTGAGGTTTTATATTTTTTTAGATTTTAAATAAATGTTCAATATAATACATTTCATTATTCTATGAGTATTATTCATACATGCATATTACTAAAAAATATATATTTTAATTAACATATAATAAAAACATGTGTGTTAACATGTTTTCATTTGTATTTGTTATGGCCAAGAGCCTGGTACTTTAGCTATTTTTCTTCTAATTAGTTTAAAAAAAAATTACATTTAATATCATACATTTAAAATATTTTAAGATAATCATATCTATTAAATATTTTAATTAATTTATATATTTTCTATGTTCTTTGTCTTCATGCGGTTTTTCTTGTTTTGATGCATGTTTTCAGAAAACAAAAGTTAATTCGTGATTAAGCTAAAAATAACATTATTATTGGCATGTTTGCAGATTGTTCTTACAAGATCAACACTTCCTGATTGTTCCACTGGTCCTAGAAGCAACAAGCTGGCTCTCCCCGTGCACATATTCATTGCAAAAAAACAGGAGAAGAACACACAGGAGCACGTTGGGGGCCAGGAAATTAATAAGCAGCGAAGCATAAGAAGTCTTTAGTGTGTCTTCAGGCTGCAGTGGAACTCTTGACATATAATTGGAGCGGGATGAATGACTCAGAAAGGCAATTCTGCATTCTAATTTACGGCCTTTGTAGGTGATAACCCTCCCGTAAGGTGTCGACTGCTAAGGCATGCAGAAAAAGGAAGTGCAAACCCCAGGATGCTGCGCCTGGTAAGATTGTGTGTGCGTGTCTGTGTGTGTGTGTGTGTGTGTGTGTGTCAGACTGTTTGGGTGTGTGTGTGTATGTCTGTCTGACTGGCGTTGCGTACTGTGTTTGCCTAATGAGTCGTGATCGCCAAACCTAATGGCTCGTCTGCCATAGTGCAGCTAATGGAGCGCGTGGACGCCAACAAGCTGAGGGTTTAACATCCGTCTATCTCCCCTCCTTAAAGTAGGTGGAGCGTCAATGCTACAGTACTTTTCTTTTATGTACGTTTGTTATCTGTGGTGACCCGTATAAACCAGTGGTGGTGAAGACGAGGTGGCTGCTAAGAGACTGAGTCACAACACGACCAAGGTGAACCGCCACGTTGTTGCTAGCATTGTTCATGCTTAACCTCAAAATGGAAGTACTGCTTGGTAAATATAATGGTAAATGGGTTATACTTGTATAGTGCTTTTTTACCTTCAAGGTACTCAATGCGCTTTGACACTATTTCCACATTCACCCATTCACACACACATTCACACACTGATGGCGGAAGCTGCCATGCAAGGCCCTAACCACGACCCATCAGGAGCAAGAGTGAAGTGTCTTGCTTAAGGACACGGACGTGACTAGGTTGGTAGAAGGTGGGGATCTAACCAGGAACCCTCAAGTTGCTGGCACGGCCACTCTCCAAACTGCGCCACGCCGTCCCCATATATAGTATAATATAGAGACTGATCACAAAAGACAAATACTGCACTGTAATACATAAACAACTTACAAACCCCGTTTCCATATGAGTTGGGAAATTGTGTTAGATGTAAATATAAACGGAATACAATGATTTGCGAATCATTTTCAATCCATATTCAGTTGAATATGCTACAAACACAATATATTTGATGTTCAAACTGATAAACATTTTTTTGTTGTTGCAAATAATCATTAACTTTAGAATTTGATGCCAGCAACACGTGACAAAGAAGTTGGGAAAGGTGGCAATAAATACTGATAAAGTTGAGGAATGCTCATCAAACACTTATTTGGAACATCCCACAGGTGAACAGGCAAATTGGGAACAGGTGGGTGCCATGATTGGGTATAAAAGTAGATTCCATGAAATGCTCAGTCATTCACAAACAAGGATGGGGTGAGGGCCACTAGTTTAAGAAAAAACTTTCTCAACCAGCTATTGCAAGGAATTTAGGGATTTCACCATCTACGGTCCGTAATATCATCAAAGGGTTCAGAGAATCTGGAGAAATCACTGCACGTAAGCAGCTAAGCCCGTGACCTTCGATCCCTCAGGCTGTACTGCATCAACAAGCGACATCAGTGTGTAAAGGATATCACCCCATGGGCTCAGGAACACTTCAGAAACCCACTGTCAGTAACCACAGTTGGTCGCTACATCTGTAAGTGCAAGTTAAAACTCTCCTATGCAAGGCCAAAACCGTTTATCAACAACACCCGGAAACGCCATCGGCTTCGCTGGGCCAGATCTAAGATGGACTGATACAAAGTGGAAAAGTGTTCTGTGGTCTGACGAGTCCACATTTCAAATTGTTTTTGGAAACTGTGGACGTCGTGTCCTCTGGACCAAAGAGGAAAAGAACCATCCGGATTGTTATAGGCGCAAAGTTGAAAAGGCAGCATCTGTGATGGCATGGGGGTGTATTAGTGCCCAAGACATGGGTAACTTACACATCTGTGAAGGCGCCATTAATGCTGAAAGGTACATACAGGTTTTGGAGCAACATATGTTGCCATCCAAGCAACGTTACCATGGACGCCCCTGCTTATTTCAGCAAGACAATGCCAAGCCACGTGTTACATCAACGTGGCTTCATAGTAAAAGAGTGCGGGTACTAGACTGGCCTGTAGTCCAGACCTGTCTCCCATTGAAAATGTGTGGCGCATTATGAAGCCTAAAATACCACAACGGAGACCCCCGGACTGTTGAACAACTTAAGCTGTACATCAAGCAAGAATGGGAAAGAATTCCACCTGAGAAGCTTAAAAAATGTGTCTCCTCAGTTCCCAAACTTTTACTGAGTGTTGTTAAAAGGAAAGGCCATGTAACACAGTGGTGAACATGCCCTTTCCCAACTACTTTGGCACGTGTTGCAGCCATGAAATTCAAAGTTAATTATTATTTGCAAAAAAATAATAAAGTTTATGAGTTTGAACATCAAATATCTTGTCTTTGTAGTGCATTCAATTGGATATGGGTTGAAAAGGATTTGCAAATCATTGCATTTCGTTTATATTTACATTTAACACAATTTCCCAACTCATATGGAAACGGGGTTTGTAATTAAAAAATATGTAGAATATCCATCCATCCATTTTCTACCGCTTGTCCCTTTTGGGGTCGCGGGGGGTGCTGGAGCCTATCTCAGCTGCATTCGGGTTTAAAAGAAAACTATGTGATGTAGTGAGGCTGCAATATTTAAAGCTTTTTCATTTCGCGCCTAACTACTTTTGTTCATGCACTGACAGCTTCTTTTAGCTGCAACGTCCTTCCGAAAGTTTTGCAAAAGCTGGCTTTACATGACATTCCATGTTTCCAATGTGCGATATCAATGCTAAAGGTAACAGCGACAGGCAAGATTCGCTCTATAGAATTTAGCATCTGCTAATCCCGTGCAATAGTAGTGCAACGGACCAAAATTGGGAATACAATTTGTTGCCGACAAATCCATTTGTCCATAATGACGTCATCACTTTTGTTTTTCCTGGGGTAAGTGAACACGTGCGTGTCATTGCGACCAGGGGCGCCGCTAGGGATTTTGGGCCCCATGAAAAGAATCTTTACAGGGCCCCCAACACAGTGTCATTATTTTTTCTGTATTATAATTTCATCATCATTAGGGGCCTCTCTGGGCCCCCTCCATCATGGGCCCCTAGAATCCGTCTCCTTTACCCCCCCTTTTCGGCGCCCCTGATTGCGACTGTCGAGCGACGTCAATAACATTTTGGATTAATCGCTCTTGCCAGAGTGGTTCTAATGCAACATACTTTTACTTGAATATTTCATTAAAAACACTCCTTTTCTTTGCTAAATTGAGTTTCATTCCGATCACTACATTTTTTTAAAAATTGATTTAGATTATATTGATTACTGCTTGCAAAGACGTATTCATTTGGTTCGTTAGAGACTTCTTCCAGCGGGCAATGTCACATGACCAATTTCACTAATCCAACGTAAGCATTAGTGACCTTTGACTCCATTTCACCAATCAAACGAAGCCTGGCAGTCACAAGGTCACACGCAAATTCAGAGGTGGGTAGTAAGGAGCTACATGTACTCCGTTACATTTACTTACCGTATTTTTCGGACTATAAGGCGCACTTAAAATCCTTTTATTTTCTCAAAACTCGACAGTGCGCCTTATAACTCGCTGCGCCTAATGTACAGAATGATTTTGGTTGTGTTTACCGACCTCGAAACAATTTTATTTGGTACATGTTGAAATTATAAGTGTGGCCAGTAGATGGCAGCCACACATACGAGATGCGTGTAGACTGCAATATGACTCAAGTAAACAACACCAATTGAAACACACCATTGAAAATATGGAACATTACACATGGCGCTCAAAAATCTATCAAAATGTTTTAGTACGACTTTGGTAAGTTATGAAGCCGCTCCGCTTGATGGATTGTACTGTGCTTATCTTGACTGTCCTTGGCTTACATACAAATGTGACATGTGACTATTTTCATCAGCACTATGTCTGCTCTTGATTTTAGATGCGGAAAAAAGCGGTATCAGAATCAGAATCAGATCAGAATCAGAATAGTTTTTATTGCCATTTTTTGAGAACGGGTTCACAAACTAGGAATTTTACTTGGTGCAATCGTGCAACATAAAACACATATAACACAGAATAGAATAACATTATTATTTTTGAGCAGCACAGTTACAGTACAAATAAATATCTGTCAAAGACAGTCATTTGTGTTGATAGTTAGCGCATGTCTTAGAACACAGGTGTCAAACTCAAGGCCCGGGGGCCAGTTCTGGCCCGCCACATCATTCTATGTGGTCCGCGAAAGCCTGGAAAAAATGGGTTTCATTAAAAGACTTTTTTTAATCTTTTTTTTATTTTTAACTAAATGCATTCGTTTTTTCAATATTGACAGAAAAAAAATTCCATATTTTAAACTTTAATACTATCTGATCATGCCAATTATATTATTGTATGCTGTATTGCAAAACTATTTTTGTGAGACAAAAACAAAGACTTAAATATCTGCTTGTCACCTTTATTTATGATTTTAAAGCAAATTATACATAACAAAAAAAATCTAATAATCACATGCATATGCATTTCGATTGATCATGATTAATCACAGGTTATTATTTATTAATTTTAAAAACGCGGCCCTCTGAAAGCAGCCATTCCTGCGATGTGGCCCTCAGTGAAAATGAGTTTGACATCCCTGTCTTAGAACATCTCAAGACCAATTCAAAAGCCAATGGCTGAATAAGAGCCACTGAATAAATGAACTCTTTATTATCCCATCAGCCGACGAGTTGCATATAAGTTGTGGCATGTCATTTATCTTTCTGCTAATACGATACAGTGAAAATAGGCATAATTGAGACGTAATGTTGCAAATGGTGATGGATCCAGATTAAACCATTTGTACGATGTAATTAATCCGATCAAATAAATCACATGTCATAGTTATAGTTATGACTGATATGTCAGTTTTGGATCCACAGTATTCGGCAATAACTGCTTTTCATTTGGAGCAGCAATGATGTGCAATGTTTTACCATAAACTGTTCCAGACTGTAACACTTACATTTGAAATTGAACATAAAGAAATGTGTGAAGGATCATCAGGTTTGTGGTCACTAGTTTTGTGTATATAATAAATATGCCATATAGGTATAGTGCGCTGGTATTGTTGATGTTTTGTTATTCATCTGGATTTTCAACCTGCTGTCACTTTGCCTTTGCCCTGGGACAACAGATGACAATTAGCTTGTGTATGGCCTGTTCGTTATATGTATTGTACGGTATACCGGTATTAGTATAGTACCGCGATACTAATGAATCATTTTTGGTACTATACCGCCTCTGAAAAGTACCGGTCCAACCCCCGCTCCGTCATCGCCACGTCGTGTCATCGTTGGTTTACGAGCCGACGAGCATGTTCGGCAGCGCACAATCACTGAGTACTTACAAGCAGACACAGTGTGTGGACAGAAAAAGGAGAACGGACGCATTTTGGTTTAAAAACTGATGATAAATGTGAAGTTATAACACTGAAACACCCTCAGGAAGAGGTGCTTTAAGACATGGCTAGCTAGCTAGCGGCTAAAGTCCAGCCGCTGTCGGCAGTGTTTTAGCTACTTCTAAATCACTAATCCTGGTCTCCATGGCGACAAATAAAGTACATTTCTTACAAGTATCATCCCTGCAGGATGAGGAATAGCTAAACATGTTTCACTACACACCGTAGCCCACCGGCGTCACAATGTAAACAAACGCCATTGGTGGATCTACACCTGGCATCCAACAGGAGCGATACTACTATGATTACGTTGATATTTTTTGGCATCACAGCATCTTCTTTCAGTTTAAAAAATATATATATTATGTTTATAAACTCAGGAAATATGTCCCTGGACACATGAGGACTTTGAATATGACAAATGTATGATCCTGTAACTACTTGGTATCGGATTGATACCCAAATTTGTGGTATCATCCAAAACTAATGTAAAGTATCCAAACAACAGAAAAACAAGTGATTATTACATTTTAACAGAAATGTAAATAGAGCATGTTAAAAGAGAAAATAACCAGATATTAACAGTAAATGAACAAGTAGACTAATAATTCATTTTCTACCACTTGTCCTTAATAATGTTGACAAAATAATAGAATGATAAATGACACAATATGTTACTGCATGTGTCAGCAGTAGAGATGCGCGGTTTGCGGGCACAACCGCGGAGTCCGCGGATTATCCGCGGATCGGGCGGATGAAATTTAAAAAAATTAGATTTTATCCGCGGGTCGGGTCGGGTCGGGTCGGGCGGTTGAAATAAAAAAAAAAATTAGATTTTAAATAGATTCAGGCGGGTGGCAGTTAAACCAATTCGGAAATATATATACATAGTTAAATGTTGTTACCCACATACGAAAAACGAGCAGGCACCTGCTGCATATGCCACAACAGAAGAAAAAAAAAAGAAAAGAGATGGACACTTTTACGGAGCGGAGAAGGCCCCCGACGCCTCGCCGGGGTCCGGAACCGAGGCCCCTTCCCCCCGAGAGGGCCCCACCGGGAGCCGTAGCTGAGGCGATCCGCGAGAAGGGCCCGACGCACGTCCAGGGTCACCACCGCGCCCACCGCACCGACACCCCGCCTCGTCCGCCTTCGCCGCGGCCGGCGTCACGCGCAGCAGGTAAGCAGCTTACCTGCCCGCCACCCCCGTGGCCGAGGGCTCGTAACAGGGGTCACTCCGCCCGCGCAGCTTACCTGCCCGCCACCCCTGTTGCCGGGGGCGCGTAACAGGGGTCACTACGCGCGCAGTGCGCTCACGAAAGGGGTGGGGCTCACCCTGGTTGATATAGACAGCAGGACGGTGGCCATGGACGTCGGAACCCGCTAAGGAGTGTGTAACAACCCACCTGCCGAATCAACTAGCCCTGAAAATGGATGGCGCTGGAGCGTTGGGCCCATATACCCGGCCGTCGCCGGCAGCGAGACGCGCTTGGAGGTGCGCTCAGCGCGGCTCCCATATGATTGCGCACTGGTGTGCGTCTGGGTCGTGACAGCGTGGCACGCGAATGTCTGTGCTGCATTGGATCAGTCTCCTTTCTTTAACAGGCAAAAGCTTTATAACCTCACTAATGCCTTGCATCGTCTATATTAGATATATAACAACGGGCGGGTGCGGGCGGATGGCGGGCGGGTGCGGTTCTGATCAAATGTTACATCGGGTGGATGGCGGATGGTTGACGACTTTCTGATGCGGTTGCGGATGAAATAATTGCCTATCCGCGCATCTCTAGTCAGCAGACTAATTAGGAGCCTTTGTTTGTTAACTTACTACTAAAAGACAAGTTGTCTAGTATGTTTACTATTTTATTTAAGGACAAACGCGCAATAAGAAACATATGTTTAATGTACCCTAAGATTTTTTGGTAAAATCCAATAATGCAATTTTTCGTAGTCTCCTTTATTTAGAAAAGTACCGAAAAGTATCTAAATAATTTTAGTACGGTACCAAAATATTGGTATTGGGACAACACTAATACCCTAATACAATTAACAAACACAGATTGTAATACATTGATAGTCTTATTTACAAAATAAAAAATAGATCATTGAAATATCAAACTGCACCTGAAGCGGGGTTCCAAGCAATATACTGCATGATACTGATAAAGCATGTTCCCTGGGGGGCACACGTGCTCCTCTGGCATCGCAACACTATTTGAGAAGAGCCGGTGTACACCTACGAAACTGGTTTTATATGAGCACTTAAAGAAGTCTGCCTGCAATACACACAATTTATTCTTTCTCCTAGTCGGCTCCTGTTCCTGCCGCCATCCGAACAAGCTGTCAGATGTGCAATTATGGGAAGGAAATCATGTATTTATAGCCGGCTGACGATCGACGGCAGAACAACTAGTCGTGTGGCATCGAGTGGGGCGGTGGGTGTTATATTTAACTGCCGTGATGTCAGCACGTGGTATAGTACGTTGCCATGGTTTCCCCCTTTTTAGTGACGGGGGTGGCGGGTGCTCTCTTATCAGCGAGGTGCACTGACGGATGGGGCTGTGAGGAGGGGAGTGATGGGGGGGAGAAATGTCAGGAGGACAGTTTACTGGAAGAAAAGCAAAAGACGGACGTGAGCGTCGCTCTGGAACATACCACCTTGACCTTGAACCGTCCTCCAGTCGGCGCCAAGACGTGCAACTCCTGCAGATGTCTCAATAACCCACTTCATACAAGTGTCCCTGAACGCAGCATCCTGGCCGTCGGCGGGCGATATTAGCATGAAGTAATTGCCGTTAGCTATTTGTCTAATACGCCCTTTGACACGTCTTTCTGGGTTAAACGCGTCTGATTGTTTAATCAAATAATGTTCTAGTTCGTCGCCTTGGCCCCAGAACGCAGCCGCTAAAGGATGCTAATATAAGAGTTAATTAGTAATGTTGTCCGTCTCAAATCCTGCTTGCTTTTCAGTTTGATAGAATTTAGCATAAAAAAACAGGGGTATGGTGTTTCCATTTTCAGTTTTTTGTTTTCATTCCATTCCATTAATACTCAGTGGGGGGAAAAAAACAATTTTACGGTAAAATTATGGCAACTGAGCTGTCAGTTTTTTACCGAAAAATCTATGGTTGTTGTTTTTACAGTGTGTTACTGTGAATGGAGAACCTGTACTACCACACACTATTCTCCCCTCTCCCCTCAGGCAGGAGACTACGGTCCATCCAGACCCACACCTCCCGCCACCTGAACAGTTTTTTCCCCTCGGCCATCAGACACATGAACAATAACTCCTAACAGTAGCTCCTTGAATTCCTTCTAAGTCTATAACAAGATCTGATAGCTCAGTTACAGCTCTTGTTATTACCAAATCTGTGTTATATGTGTTTTATGTTGCACGATTGCACCAAGAAACATTCCTAGTTTGTGAACCCGTTCTCAAACAATGGCAATAAAACGATTCTGATTCTGATTTTATTTTTTTGCTCGCACCCCGCCATCCAAACCCTGTGCAAAATTCTAACTTTATGTCAACGGTAACCAAGCACCGAGCTGTGATTGGTCAGCTTTTGTTGACTATAGCAGTTAATATATGTAGCCTTAATCGGACGCTTTCTCCAACTGGACTCAAGCGATATCCGTGGTCTGGGTAGGGAAGACCATGTGTTTGAAAGAGGTGTGAAAGAAGCAATTCATGTCAAACTACTTAAGTCCTCCCCAGGGGCGGACTGGCCATCCGGAGTACCGGGAGTTTTCCCAGAGGTCTGATCAATAATGGGCTGATCGAAAGACAGCCGTTTTTTTTCTTTTTTGCTGGGCATTGCCTTCATATAGCACAACATGCGGCTGCAGACAGGCTTGAGAACCAGAAACGTCAAATAATAAATGACAGGCTACTTAACGTGACATTTTACAGGCAACTTTTACCAGCCCTTTCCTGCTGTGTCACCATAACCAAAATACAAACACAAATCTTACCTTGTAAACAACCAGAATGTATCTTGCTTTTTGAAGTAGAGGGTGAAGGGGAGGTTGATTCCCGGCCAGGACTGTGCACATAAGTCCACTGTCACATAGTCATTTACTTTACTTGCTTATTTATCCAGTATTTTGTCAATTTTCTCATTTGGCTCTAAAAGCAAACAATTTGTCCCTAGGTATTTGTAGTAGTGATGTGCCGATCAATCCGTGACCAATAAATATTGGCCAATTTTCTTGAAAAAGTATGTGATAACCATTGCCGATCAATGCCAATCACACCTGGATGATATTATATTTACTTCTAGTCCCCCTGTTCACAAGCTAGCAGCTGATTGTGTGTCTCCATACACAGTGTGGAGCCGCACCCATAATAAACACCCCCAAACAAACTGCATTCCTTCGTATCAATCAATGATCATCAATGTTTATTTATATAGCCCTAAATCACAAGTGTCTCAAAGGGCTGTACAAGCCACAACGACATCCTCAGTTCAGATCCCACATCCAGGCAAGGAAAAACTCAACCCAATGGGACAATGAGAAACCTTGGAGAGGACCGCAGACGTGGGGACCCCCACCGTAGGGCGACCGGTGCAATGGACGTCGAGTGGATCGAGGATAATATTGTGAGAGTCCAGTCCATAGTGGATCTAACATAATAGTGAGAGTCCATTCCAGAGTGGGGCCAGCAGGAGACCATCCCGAGCGGAGACAGGTCAGCAGCGCAGAGATGTCCCCAACCGATGTACAGGCGAGCGGTCCACCCCGGGTCCCGACTTTGGACAGCCAGCACTTCATCCGTGGCCACCGAATCTATGCCCCCCCCCCCACCCCCCTCCACAAATGACAGGGGGGCACAGCAGAAAAGAAAAGAAACGGCAGATCAACTGGTCTAAAAGGGGGGTCTATATAAAGGCTAGAGTATACAAATGAGTTTTAAGATGGGACTTAAATGCTTCTACTGAGGTAGCATATCTAATTGTTACCGGGAGGGCATTCCATAGTACTGGAGCCCGAATAGAAAACGCTCTATAGCCCGCAGACTTTTTTTGGGCTCTGGGAATCACTAATAAGCCAGAGTTCTTTGAACGCAGATTTCTTGCCGGGACATATGGTACAATACAATCAGCAAGATAGGATGGAGCTATACCGTGTAGTATTTTATACGTAAGTAGTAAAACATTAAAGTCACATCTTAAGTGCACAGGAAGCCAGTGCAGGTGAGCCAGTATAGGCCTATTATGATCAAACTGTCTTGTTCTTGTCAAAAGTCTAGCAGCTGCATTTTGTACCAACTGTAATCTTTTATTGCTAGACATAGGGAGACCCGAAAATAATACGTTACAGTTATCGAGACGAGACGTAACGAACGCATGAATAATGATCTCAGCGTTGCTTGTGGACAAAATAGAACGAATTTAAGCGATACTACGGAGACGATAGAAGGCCGTTTTAGTAACACTCTTGATGTGTGACTCAAACGAGAGAGTTGGGTCGAAGTATCTTAAGTATCGTTGTCGGGTATCACTGGAGGATGAGGCTAAACCTGCAACACTCTGACAGCAACCACAGGGGAAGGCGTGCAAATAGCAGAGCTAACCGCTAAACCAGCTTAAAACAACAGAACAAGTAAGTGCTTATTCAACTTTAAAGGGGAACATTATCACCAGACCTATGTAAGCGTCAATATATACCTTGATGTTGCAGAAAAAAGACCATATATTTTTTTAACCGATTTCCGAACTCTAAATGGGTGAATTTTGGCGAATTAAACGCCTTTCTATTATTCGCTCTCGGAGCGATGACGTCACAACGTGACCTCACATCGGGAAGCAATCCGCCATTTTCTCACTTTCGTCGGTGTGTTGTCGGAGGGTGTAACAACACGAACAGGGACGGATTCAAGTTGCACCAGTGGCCCAAAGATGCGAAAGTGGCAACAAATTGGACGAAATTTGTTCAAAATACAAGGCTGTGGGGAAAGCCGACGAAATGGTCAGTCGTTTGTTCCGCACACTTTACCGACGAAAGCTATGCTACGACAGAGATGGCAACAATGTGTGGGTATCCTGCGACACTCAAAGCAGATGCTGACATCATCTCCAAAACTGGACAGATCAGCTTTCAGGAAAAGAGAGCGGATGAGGCTATGTCGACAGAATATGTTAATTGATGAAAACTTTATTCATTACTTGCGGTTTTACGTAAATTATTATACATAAACTGTGTTTACCAATAATTTAGCTTAAAAACATTTAAATGCAGACAGCCCTGAATTGGGCTGTCTGCACTCTCAAAGTGCATGTTGTTGCCAAATGTATTTCATATGCTGTAAACCTAGTTCATAGTTGTTAGTTTCCTTTAATGCCAAACAAACACATACCAATCGTTGGTTAGAAGGTGATCGCCGAATTTGTCCTCGCTTTCTCCCGTGTCGCTGGTTGTCGTGTCGTTTTCGTCGGTTTCGCTTGCATACGGTTCAAACCGATATGGCTCAATAGGTTCAGTTTCTTCTTCAATTTCGTTTCCGCTACCTGCCTCCACACTACAACCATCCGTTTCAATACATGCGTAATCTGTTGAATCGCTTAAGCCGCTGAAATCCGAGTCTGAATCCGAGCTAATGTCGCTATATCTTGCTGTTCTATCCACCATGTTTGTTTGTATTGGCATCACTGTGTGACGTCACAGGAAAATGGACGGGTGTATATAACGATGGTTAAAATCAGGCACTTTGAAGCTTTTTTTTAGGGATATTGCGTGATGGGTAAAATTTTGAAAAAAACTTTGAAAAATAAAATAAGCCGCTCGGAACTGATTTTTAATGGTTTTAACCCTTCTGAAATTGTGATAATGTTCCCCTTTAAGAAGTGTAGATGGCAGCAGGAAGTGTCTTCACGGCCACTCCGGAGAGTATGGCGAGGTATTGTCTATGTCGTTCATTAGTTAGTATCATAGTTAGTTGTTGCAGCTCCTCAAGGGTGGAGCAAAGTGGATCCTGAAAGAGTTGCTCCGTCATAGATGTCGCTGCCGAGAAGTGACTTCATCCCTTTTTCCAGCCGCTTAGCGACCCATGACATCTACCGCCAATCGTGCAGAATTGTGACTAGGAACTCCCAGGAGTCACATCTCTGTTCCACTCGCCATGCAGCCATCGGCGGTTGGACTTTTCAACACCACCAAAACATACATACATAGACACCTGGTTTGATTATTGTGAAGAAGCCCCTGCGCAAGGTGTGCTCTGCATTCTTGACAGTGTGAGGGTTGGCACAGTGGCATACCGAAGTAAGACGACTGTAGATGGCCAGCGGGATATTATGCGTAGAAGTTTCAAGCGCCCTTCCGAAACTGCGGTCCGGGAGGTTTCTGTCAGGGATCTCACCCTTAGCCTTTGGTTTAAAAGCCTGTCCCACAAGGCAGCGGGAGGCAGATACTTTTGAGGCGGTCTCTGCAAGCTATTTAACCCATAGCTGGGACCCTGACAGGTACTACCACCCCGGGTCAGGGTGGACCTGGGAGCAATGATGACTGACGGGTAACTCCACCTTCCCCAAAACTCCAGAACTCCCGAACTGGAGCCTCATCACTGGATGTAGTTTTGAGTCATCCCCAGGAGCAGGAAGTAGGCAGATATTGACAGCAAATAGACGCTTAGGTTGATAAAAGTTAGAGAGAGGATAATATAACAACAAATGTTGCTGTGTCAGCATTGTCACAGACAGTACACAGTAAGAGGAGGGTGGATCCATTCATAAATTGATAGTGTCAATATCAATGGTAGAATCAGTACATGATCGACACTTTTCTTTCTTTTTTTATGTTAACTAATTCAGAGAATATTTTTTTGTACACAGGAAGACAATGATGGCAAAACCAAATTATTTAAATGAGTAATAGATTGTAGCATTTCTTATTTATTGTGCGCTATTGACTTTGTTTGGATCAAACACTTGTACTTAATAAAAGACAACAAGAAACTAGTTTAAATATTATGCTGAAATGTACAGTTTGTGGAACAGCGTGGCGAAGTTGGTCGAGTGGCCGTGCCAGCAATCGAAGAAGGGTTGCTGGTTACTGGGGTTCAATCCCCACCTTCTACCATCCGAGTCACGTCCGTTGTGTCCTTGGGCAAGACACTTAAATGATAAAATAAATGATAAATGGGTTGTACTTGTGTAGCGCTTTTCTACCTTCAAGGTACTCAAAGCGCTTTGACACTACTTCCACATTTACCCATTCACACACACATTCACACACTGATGGAGGGAGCTGCCATGCAAGGCGCTAACCAGCACCCATCAGGAGCAAGGGTGAAGTGTCTTGCTCAGGACATGACGAGGTTGGTACTAGGTGGGGATTGAACCAGGGACCCTCGGGTCGCGCACGGCCATTCTTCCACTGCGCCACGTCGTCCCCTTCACCCCTTGCTCCTGATGGCTGCTGGTTAGCGCCTTGCATGGCAGCTCCCGCCATCAGTGTGTGAATGTGTGTGTGAATGGGTGAATGTGGTAATACTGTCAAAGCGCTTTGAGTACCTTGAAGGTAGAAAAGCGCTACACAAGTATAACCCATTTATCATTTATTTAGTACAGTCAACCCCTACTTTATATCATTTGTCTTGTTTTTGCCTTTTTGAAAAGCATATTCGACATATTTGTGGCCTAAATTACAATAGTTAATTAAAGAATCTACCCTTATAATGTATTTGTATTGCATTGCCGTTTTTGTCTTATATTCTATTGTTATGCTGTGGCGATCGATAGATAATCATCAAGCGAGAGTTCCCTTTCCAGGTTAAGGGGGAACAAGGCCAGCAAAAAACACGGCAGCTAATATTTTGATGCTCTTCTTTTTCAACTCCTGCCTCATCAATAACACATCTTATCATCGGTGAGACTTTGACATGTGTTAAGGGCTCAGCAAACCGTTCTTGTCTGGGCATGTCCCCTTCTAGTGGTGGATGAATACTTTTGATCAGCGCTCAGACGAAAACCATGTCCATACGAAGCGTTTGTTTTATTTATTTTTTTACCGGGTTGAAAATTGAAACACATCCACAAGAGTCACGTCCAATAAGACATAAAAAGAACTTATAACTTCAAAACGTCTTCAACAAACAAGAAGAGTCGTGTTGCCTCGATTCAACCTTTGCCTGATTTTTCATTTGATGCTGACAGTTCTGACATAAAATGCACTTTATGTTTAGGTGTGTGTTTAGCTATCCTCAGAAAAAGGGTGGCAGAGCATGAAATATTAATCATTCAAATGTGTCTAGACTGGAGTAAGATAGTCAGCAGAAGCAGCCGTCGGCCAAATTCAGCTTGCAAAGCGTTAAATATCTCCCCCGCTGTGCCGCTCGCACTCAGGTCTAATTGCCCAGCAGAAGGTGTCAGGCTCCTGTCAGGCGTGCAACATGATGCACACGAGAACGCCGCGGCGAGGCTGCGTTATCTCCGCTAGCGCGGAGGATTTAGCTGAAACGGGCAATAAACTTTAAGTAGAGCGGGAGCGGCATAAACGCACCGCGTCGGCCTCTTCGCCCTGTTAAATTGCGGCGATTAACCAAAGCTCCTTACGCTAACCGCTTTGATTAGCTGGACGCTACAGAGGAGGAGAGGCGTCAGGGATACTGAGGATGAGAGACGAGAGGCTACACTTGAGGGGATGGAAAAAGACGAGATGAAGATGTCAAGTGTGCCTGGGATGAATTCACATGTATTCTCAGGTAGATTTCATAAGGAGGTGACAGATTGAACCAGCAGGAGATCACATACGGGATGTTTTCCTCACACATGCAGGGGATCCATTGTTTTATTCAAAAGTCTCGAAATAAATGCATTTTTGCGTCTAAATTGTGTGTGCGTCAACAGTATAAACAGCTAAGCTGGGCCGTATCGAACAGGTTCCATTTGCACCCCCAGGAAATAAAATGTATGAATAATTGTAATCTACATTTGAAACAGTGGGCAGCATTCGAAGGCAGCGCCCCTGGCGTTCCGATCCTCGGTTACAGAAGCTAGCTCCTGGGACGTGGAACGTCACCTCGCTGGGGTGGAAAGAGCCTGAGCTGGTGCACGAGGTAGAGGAGTTCGGACTGGATCTAGTCAATCTCACTTCGAGGCATAGCAAGGGCTCTGGAACCAGTCTTCTCGAGAGGGGCTGGATTCTCTTTCACTCTGGCGTTGCCAGTAGTGCGAGGCGACGGGCGGGGGTGGCAATTCTAGTTTCCCCGCGACTCAGATCCTGTATGTTGGCGTTTAACCCGGTGGACGAGAGAGTAACTTATTCCGCCTAAGAGTGCGACTGACTTTAGTTTGTGTTTACGCACCAAACAGCAGTTCAGAGTATCCGCCTTTTTTGGAGTCCCTAGAGACAAGTGATCCCATTCTAATGACAGTGAGACCTGGAGAGGCGTGATTGGGAGAAACGGCCACCCTGATGTGAACCAGAGTGGTGTTTTGTTATTGGACTTTAGTGCTCGTCACAGATTGTCCATAACAAACACCATGTTCAAACATCATATTGTCCATATGCACTTGGCACCAGGACACCCTAGGCCGCTGTTCGATGATCAACTTTGTGGTTATGTCATCAGATTCGCTGTCTCATGTTTTAGACACTCGGGTGAATAGATGGGCGGAGCTTTCAACCGATCACCTGGTGGTAAGTTGGCTCCGAGGGCGGGGGAGGATGCCGGACAGACCTGGCAGGCCTAAACGCATTGTGAGGGTCTGCTGGGAACGTCTGGCAGAGTCTCCCGCCAGAGAGATATTCAAATTTCCACCTCCGGGAGAACTTTAAACTTGTCAAAAGGCAGGTGCTGGATATTGAGTCCGAGTGGACCATCTTCCATGCCTCCATTGTCGAGGCAGCCGATCGGAGCTGTGGCCCTAAGGTGATCGGTGCCTGTCGTGGCGGTAAGCTCAGAGGGATGCTGTCAAGCTGAAGAAGCAGTCCCATCGGATCTTTTTGGCACTCTGGAGGCAGCGGACAGGTACGGACAGGCCAAGCGGTGTGCAGCTTTGGTGGTTGCAGAGGCAAAAACCTGGACATGGGAAGAGTTTGGAGAAGCCATGGAGAACTACTTCCGGACAGCTTTCAAGCGATTGTGGACCACCATTCACCGCCTCAGGAGGGGGAAGCAGTGCACTGTCAACACTGTGTAAGGTAGGAACGGTGTGCTGCTGACGTCGACTGGAGATGTTGTGGATCGGTGGAAGGAATACCTAGAAGACCTCGTCAAACCCACCCACATGTCTTCTGGTGAGGAAGCAGTGCCTGGGGACTCTGTGGTGGGATCTCCTATTTTGGGGCTGAGGTTGGTGAGGTAGTTAAAAAGCTCCTCTGTGACTGAATGAGATCCGCCCGTGAGATCGACAAGCGGATCGGTGCAGCGTCTGCAGTGATGCGGACCCTGCACCGGTCCAACGTGATGAAAAAGGAACTAAGTTGTAAGACAAAGCTCTCAATTTCCTGGTCGATCTACATCCCACTCCTCACTTATGGTCATGAGTATTGGGGTATGACCAAAAGGACAAGATTACGGGTACAAGCGGCCAAAATGAGTTTCCTCCGTCGGGTGACGGGGCTCTACCTGAGAGATAGGGTGAGAAACTCTGTCATTCAGGAGGAGCTCAGAGTAAAGCCGCTGCTCCTCCACATCAAGAGGAGCCAGATGAGGTGGTTCAGGCCTCTGGTAAGAATGCAGCTCCGAAGCCCTCCCTGGGGAGGTGTTTAAAGGGGAACATTATCACCAGACTTATGTAAGCGTCAATATATACCTTGATATTGCAGAAAAAAGACCATATATTTTTTTAACCGATTTCCGAACTCCCCGTGTACTCCCAGGACACGTTGGGAAGACTATGTCTCCCGGCTGGCCTGGGAACGCCTCGGGATTCCCCGGGAGGAGCTGGACGAAGTGGCTGAGGAGAGGAAAGTCTGGGCTTCCCTGCTTAGGCTGCTGCCCCCGCGACCCGACCTCGGATAAGCGGAAGAAGAACTCTAAATGGGTGAATTTTGGCGAATTAAACGCCTTTCTATTTTTCGCTCTCGGAGCGATGACGTCACAACATCGGGAAGCAATCCGCCATTTTCTCACTTTCGTCGGTGTGTTGTCGGAGGGTGTAACAAGACGAACAGGGACGGATTCAAGTTGCACCAGTGGCCCAAAAATGCGAAAGTGGCAACAAATTGGACGAAATTTGTTCAAAATACGAGGCTCTGGGGAAAGCCGACGAAATGGTCAGTCGTTTGTTCCGCACACTTTACCGACAAAAGCTATGCTACGACAGAGATGGCAAGAATGTGTGGATATCCTGCGACACTCAAAGCAGATGCTGACATCAACTCCAAAACTGGACAGATCAGCTTTCAGGAAAAGAGAGCGGATGAGGGTATGTCTACAGAATATATTAATTGATGAAAACTTTATTCATTACTCGCGGTTTTACGTAAATTATTATACATAAACTGTGTTTACCAATAATTTAGCTTAAAAACATAAATTTTTTTCAATCATTCGAGTCTTGTGTAATGCAGTATTTTGTGTCTATTTAGGTATGGTTAACCTGAGTGCTGAAATCGTGGAAAAATATATGTTCTTAGCGCGCCTGAAATGGGCTGTCTGCACTCTCAAAGTGCATGTTGTTGCCAAATGTATTTCATATGCTGTAAACCTGGTTCATAGTTGTTAGTTTCCTTTAATGCCAAACAAACACATACCAATCGTTGGTTAGAAGGCGATCGCCGAATTCGTCCTCGCTTTCTGCCGTGTCGCTGGCTGTTGTGTCGTTTTCGTCGGTTTCGCTTGCATACGGTTCAAACCGATATGGCTCAATAGCTTCAGTTTCTTCTTCAATTTCGTTTTCGCTACCTGCCTCCACACTACAACCATCCGTTTCAATACATTCGTAATCTGTTGAATCGCTTAAGCCGCTGAAATCCGAGTCTGAATCCGAGCTTATGTCGCTAAACCTTGCTGTTCTTTCCGCCATGTTTGTTTGTATTGGCATCACTGTGTGACGTCACAGGAAAATGGACGGGTGTATATAACGATGGTTAAAATCAGGCACTTTGAAGCTTTTTTTAGGGATATTGCGTGATGGGTAAAATTTTGAAAAAAACTTAGAAAAATAAAATAAGCCACTGGGAACTGATTTTTATTGGTTTTAACCCTTCTGAAATTGTGATAATGTTCCCCTTTAAGGCGCGTCCGGCCGGTAGGAAACTACGGGGAAGACCCAAGACACGTTGGACAGACTATGTCTTCCAGTTGGCCTGGGAACGGCTCGGATCCCCTGGGAAGAGTTGGACAAAGTAGCTGGGGAGACGAAGATCTGGGCTTCTCTGCTAAGGTAGCTCGACTTCGGATAACTGGAAGAAAATGGATGGCTGAATGGATTTTAAACACTTTCTTTGCATAAAGAAACAGCTGATTTTCTTAGAATGTACAGTATATATCCATGCATGTTCCACATTAATGTTAATATGCACATGCCAAGATTAGAACAAAATAGTACTTCATTCAACCTTTTTTTGTGTTCCGTCATAGCCTGAAGCAGAGAAGGAGGAGCACCCCCTGGCTGAGCGCTTTACTAAATGCCCAAATAAGTAGGTCCACCTTGATGTGACATCACAATGAAACCAGACTGCAAAACCCTAATACGTTACCCCCTGTGAACCACAAGTCATAAGGTCCATAAAAAGTTGCAAAACTCAGATCCTCTTGCAGGTCATAATTGAACAATTTATTTTTCTGTTTAATCAATATTTCAATTATAACTGATGGGATTTAATTATCAACTGTTACCTAAATCAGTTGTTTATTCTTAAAATACATATTTTTTGTTGAATCACTTTAATGTGCTTGGTTTCACCATGCTGTAGCTTCATTTAATGTGTTTTATAATTCCATGGCAAAAAAACCCCACTCCTGTTACTTTCAATCCTGTTACTCAAATTAGTCATCTTCGGCTTAGGAACCTTAAGCAAAAATTAAATAAAGTACCTTGAGATGGGCCAAACCCCATTTTGAGTATTCCAATGTGTACAATCAAAGTTTTGAGTTGAAAAAAGACAAGTCATGGATTTTCACTCAGTCCTGTTACCCTAAAACTGTGTTACGGTAACAGGACTGAGTGAAACGTACAAAAACGAAATAGAGTTGCCCGAGATGGACCATTACACATTTTTAGTAGTTCAATATGCTTATGACCAGACTTATAATTGGAAAAAAAGACATTAATTCAAGTTTATTTTGAGAAAAGCAAAGAAAAAAGTTGTGTATTTTCAGGACGAGAAAAACAGTAATAACCAAGGCAGAGAATCGATATATTTTCTGCCGAGAGAAAAAGGTGAAAAATGAAAAATAAAAACTTCAAAAAATAGCCGTCCTCCCCCTCCCCTTATGCACACATGTGCAGCATTTCCTCTCTCCTCCTGTGAGACAAAGGGCACGCATCAAGGGCATTTTATTAGCGTGCACGAGAGTCCCGTGTGCTACGCGCAACCAAAATAGATCACAAGTCTCCTCCGGCGGGGCTTTGACTCATCAAAGTGAGTCTATTCTCTGCAAACGCTGATCCAGAAATACGACGCTGCAGAGCTCAGAGCGACAAAAGCTTGGAGACGGAATGAAGGAGGTGAATGACAGAGTTGGATTTGAGCGACAGCCCCACCCCCACTCGTAGGACCTATTTAAGGACGGGGATTTAACCAGTTGTGGATTCAACGGAAATATTCAGTTGAGTTCAGTAATTTTCTATTTATTTTTTTGATGAGAAATCTATGAAGATCATCTGCAACGTTGTGGCTAAAATGTATACCCAAAATATTTGATTTAGTTTTCAACGTTGTCAAGTGAGAAAGTGAAAAGATAGCCTGATCTCCTAAGATCCAATCATTTTAAGTGGCCCGTCATATAATTTTATGTGGTCTGCTACATCATTTTATGTGGTCTGCCAAGTCATTTATTGTGGCTCACTACATCATTTTATGTGTTCCATCACGTCATTTTATGTGGTCTTCCACATCAATTTCTGGGCATCTGCCACATCATATGTTGTGGCCCGCCAAATCATTTATTGTGGTCCGCCACATCATTTATTTTGGTCCGCCACATAATGTTACGTGGTACGCCAAATCATTTTGCATGGTCTGCCACATTATTTTATGTGTTCCGTCACATCATTTTACGTGGTCCGCCACATCATTGTATGCGGTTTGCCACCTTTTTTATTGTGGTCCGCCAAATCATTTGTCTTGGCCAGCGGAATCATTTTATGTGATCCGCCACATTTTATCGGGGTCCGCCACATCATACATTGTGGCCCACTCCATCATTTTATGTGGTCCGCTACATTATTTTATGTGGTCTGCCACATAATTTGTTCTGGTTCACCACATTACTTTATGTGGCCCGCTACATCATTTTATGTGTTCCGCCACATAATTTTATGTGGTCTGCCAAGTCATTTATTGTGGCTCACTACATCATTTTATGTGTTCCGCCACGTCATTTTATGTGGTCTGCCACATCATTTTATGTGGTCTGCCACATCAATTTATGGCCCGCCAAATCATTTATTGTGGTACGCCACATCATTTATTGTGGTCCGCCACATAATGTTACGTGGTACGCCAAATCATTTTGCATGGTCTGCCACGTTATTTTATGTGTTCCGCCACATCATTTTACGTGGTCCGCCACATCATTTTACGTGATCCGCCACATCATTGTATGCGGTTTGCCACATTTTTTATTGTGGCCCGCCAAATCATTTATTGTGGTCCCCCACATAATTTATTGTGGTCCGCCACATAATGTTACGTGGTACGCCAAATCATTTTGCATGGTCTGCCACATCATTTTACGTGGTCCGCCACAACATTTTACGTGATCCGCCACATCATTGTATGCGGTTTGCCAAATTTTTAATTGTGGTCCGCCAAATCATTTGTCGTGGCCCGCGGAATAATTTGTCGTGGTCCGCCACATCATATATTATGGCCCACTCCATCATTTTATGTGGTCCGCTACATTATTTTATGTGGTCTGCCTCATAATTTGTTGTGGCCCATTTTATGTGGTCCGCCACATTATTTTATCTGGTCTGCCACATTTTATCGTCATTTATCCAGGTTTGCCACATTCTTTTATGTGATCTGCCACATTTTTTTATGTGGCCTGTTACATAATTTTAGGAGGTCCGCCACACCATTTATTGATGCCCACTACATAATTTTATGTGGTCCGCTACATCATTTCATGTGTCCTGACACACCACTGTACGTGGTCCGCCACATCATTTACCGTGGTCCACCAATTTTTTTTTATGTGGGCCCCTACATCATTTTATGTGGGCCGCCACATCACTCAGAAGGCCTCTTGTGGTCTGCCACATCATTTAAAATAGCCCGCCACATAATTTTGTGGTCTGCCACATTTTATGTGATCTGCCACATCGTTTAAGCGGCCTGCAAAAAGGCTAGAATTATTAGAGCACAGTGCTCTGGCTAGATGTATTTCCATCCATCCATTTTCTACCGCTTGTCCTTCTCAGGGTTGTGGGGGTTGCTGGATCCTATCCCCGATGCACACGGGCGATAAGCGGCGTACACCCTGGACAAGTCGCCACCTCATCAGGGCCAACACAGATAGACAACATTCACACACTAGGGACCATTTAGTATTGCCAATCAACCTATCCCCAGGTGCATGTCTTTGGAGGTGGGAGGAAACTGGAGTACCCGGATGGAACCCACGCAGTCACAGGGAGAACATGCAAACTCCACACAGAAAGACCCCGAACCCAAGACCTTCGTATTGTGAGGCACACGCACTAACCCCTTCACCACCGTGCTGCCCTAAACGTATTTGTTCTTACTTTAAATATTATCTGATCATGCAATAAAATGTATCGAGAATTTTTTTTAGATATCATAAATAAATACAACTCTGCTTGTCACCGTGAGTAACGATTTCAAAGCAAGTTATCATCAATCTGTTTGTAAAAAAATATAATATAGTAATCAAAAAGGGCAGCTTGGTGAATCAGGGGTTAGTGCATGTGCCTCACAATACGAAGGTCCTGAGTTCAATCCCGAACTCAGAATTTTTCTGTATGGAGTTTGCATGTTCTCCCCATGACTGTGTGAGTTCCCTCCGGGTACTCCGGCTTCCTCCCACCTCCAAAGACATGCACCTGGGGATAGGTTGATTGGCAACACTAAATTGTCCCTAGTGTGTGAATGTGAGTGTGAATGTTGTCTGTCTATCTGTGTTGGCCCTGCGATGAGGTGGCGACTTGTCCAGGGTGTACCCCGCCTTCCGCCCGAATACAGCTGAGATAGGCTCCAGCACCCCACTGGGCCCCCGAAAGGGACAAGCGGTAGAAAATTGCTTTTCAAATAGTGTAACAAGACTATTGTACGTTTTTATTCTTATACAGTATATTCATGTCACACTTGGGTCGCATGTTTATGCACAAGTTGTTCTCCCAAAATGCAGCAGGAACTCTGTAGACAAAGTGAAGGTAAGAATATGATTTATTTTCCATAAATCACGAAAAATACAAAAATACAAGATATAAACAAAAGAGACGTGGGCCGATCGAATAAGGGAGCAAAGCAACTAGCTAGCGCGAAAGCTTAGCATATAAACATGAATCCAGAATCATAGAAGCAGGAAATCATCAAACGTAACGTGTTGCATGGAAGCAAATAAGAAAGCCAGACTGAGTGTGGCGAAAAGCAGGGAATAAGTAGCTCTCTGATTAGTGCCCAGGAGCAGGTGAGCACCCTGAACACTAATCAGAGGCAGGTGAAAACAATCTGCAGTCATGGCAACTAAAACACAAACCCAGGGGTGCTCAAAACAGGAACTGAGGGAGTCAAAAACTAAACAAACATAATCCGGGCAGCGGATCATGACAATTCACTCTTACAAGTGGCCCTCTGAGTGCAACCATAATTGTGATGTGGCCCTCAAAAACAAGTTTGTCACCATGCTACTGATGAAAATGTCAATCAACCAATCAGAATAGGCAACACAATAAGTATGATTCGGTTGCAATTAAAGACGGAAGACTCATTGTGTTATGTAAGGATGCAGCCAGTAATGAGTTGATGGGGCTGACATTTGGAGCCAAGAGACAAGGAGGGTGTGGTGCGGGAAATGGGAAGGGTGTGTGTGTGTGTGTGTGTGTGTGTGTGTGTGTGTGTGTGCCTGAAGTATGTGTGTGTATGTGTGTAGTGGAAAAAGATGTAATTACTTTGTTGCAGAGGAAGCAAAGGAGGCCGCCTAAGTTGGTTAAGATGGTGGCGTTAACACTGGCGTCGCCCTGGAGTAAGTACTTTTTTCTTTGTAATCATTTGTGGACAGTTTTTCTCATGTCGTGCATGCATGGTTGTTTTGGAAAGTGTGCACTTCATTTCCCACAGCCAATAGGAAGAACACCTTGTCACGGGTCTTTTTTTGATTGATTGAAACTTTTATTAGTAGATTGCACAGTGCAGTACATATTCCGTACAATTGACCACTAAATGGTTTTTCAACTTGTTTAAGTCGGGGTCCACTTAAATTGATTCATGATACAGATATATACTATCATCATAATACAGTCATCACACAAGATAATCATCATAGTATATACATTGAATTATTTACAATCCGGGGTGTGGGATGTGGAGGGGGCAGGGGGGTCGGGTTTGGTTGATATCAGCACTTCAGTCATCAACAATTGCATCATCAGAGAAATGGACATTGGAACGGTGTAGGACTGACTTGGTAGGATATGTACAGCAAGTAGTGACGTGCAGACACTCCCGTCAGGGAGTGTTGTATCAACTAAAGCCCACACTTAAACTTTCCACGTGCAAGATTGAATCTATTTAAAAAAGTTATTTAATAAGAGGCCAAAAAGTGCAAAAACAATAATGTTCGTGTTGGAGGAGTTGTGAATGACAGGGCCACAACATTAGGTACACCTGCAGACTGCAGCACGGATTTCATATTTCATTCATTCACAACTCCTCCAACACGAACATTATTGTTTTTGCACTTTTTGGCTTCTTATTGAGCTGCTGCATTTTTTGGTTGGGTTGTTTATTTCTCTTGAGTAACTCACTTCTACATTTCTAAAAGGGGAGGAATGTAATAGAGTGATCTATGTTTGTCTGTTGCCATCTCCTGGTTTGGTTGGCCAACGATTTACGTGGTGTTGCGCACCTGACGTCAAGTGTGTTGAGTCTGTTCTGAAGTCTACAGTAAAGAGACGTACTTCATCACCTCGCCTGGTTATTGCCTCCAACCCAATATATTACATAAAGGTAAAACCATAATAACGTTTTTTTTTATTAAATGTGCTTTTTTGTGTGCTACAGTTTGTATGTGTAAAGTTAAAGTTAAGTTAAAGTACCAATGATTGTCACACACACGAGGTGTGGTGAAATTTGTCCTCTGCATTTGACCCATCCCTTGATCACCCCCTGGGATGTGAGGGGAGCAGTGGGCAGCAGCGGCGCCGCGCCCGGGTATAATTATTGGTGATTTAACCCCCAATTCCAACCCTTGATGCTGAGTGCTAAGCAGGGAAGAATGCTGGTATGAGCTTTTAAACATAACCCGTTAACTGCTGCCAATCAAATGGTGAATAAGATACTCTTAGGGTTCATATGTTTGTAAATCTGACTGTGATGAAGTCAGTGCCTCACCAGCCATCAACCTCACCGCACGTCACTGACAGCAAGTAATGGACATAGAGAGAGAGATCAGAAAGCATAAGAATAAGTATCTACATTTGATTATTTACATTTGATTATTTACAATCCGGGGAGGTAGGATGTGGAAGGGAGGGTGTACAGCGGTGTGCAGATATGCTGAGGCTGCACTTTACTGTCATTACAGCTGCACTGACAATGGAGTTCACGCAACTTAGATGATGTCATCATTACAAATGTTTACAAACAAGCCGCAGAGCTAACGCGGCTAATGTCACCTGATAAACAGCAATCATCGTCGTGTGCTGCTCCGCATTCGGCATGCTACACCGCTTCTTTGCGCAATATGCTAATGCATCTGCTTGTGTGCACAGTTGCCATCAATTATGCGTGTGCGCTGTTTGCATAACCCCGCCCACGCATGCACACGCACGCACACACACACACCCACACAAACACAGGCACAAGAGGGTACACATTTATTTTCCCGCAAGCCTTCAATTGATTTATCCATTTGATGCTCAGTGAGGTGTGAACTTGGCAAAGACTTACACACACACACACACACGACAAGCATGTAACAACTTCATGTCCTAATACCCTCCCCATTAATTAGCTCGCTGAAAAACGTTTTTCTAACAAACGCATCAGCACTGTCCTCATATGAACGTCCTATTATTATTAGGATATTTTGCAGGCTCACACGGACTAAATGTGACGTGAGTGGCGATGAAAGCCGCATTAAAAGGAGTCACAACCCACGCACGCCACGAGACACAAGCAGGCGCTCACACGCTCGCCTTCACGGCCAGCTCTCTAACGCGCCAAGACGTGTAGCACACTCTGGCCGCTCCTGCGACGGCCGCCACGCTCAAGAGGACGGCGAGAATATGTCACCTCGGTGAATCTCATCACGCTTGTGCAGTAGTGAGACCTCTTCTTATGTCGAGGGCATGTCTTAGAAACACCAACTCACCAGATTGTGCACACAAATGGCCGAACAATGCCTCGATATCAAAGTAATGCATCGTTTTTAACACAACTTGTACACACCTGGTCTCCCAGAGAATAAGTAGATGTTGTCATGACTAGAACTATGGCGTGATTTGTTCTCCCGTGGTGCAAATGATTTGGACCATACGTGGCGTGAAGGGGAGTACATGATTTATTTTTAACACTCAAAAAAAGAAACAAACAAAAGGCGCTCACAGTGGAGGTACAAAACTTGACTATAAACACAAAACTTGCACAAAGGCAGAAACTATGAACAATGAAACAAAAACACTAACTGTGGCATTAATAAACAAAAACTTACTTGGCATGGACTATGAAGAAAGCAGCGTGAACTGAGCATGAAGCAGAGTGTCAGGGGTATGATGTCACCAGAAAGACAAACTGAAAACAATGAACTTAAATACTACAGACATGATTAGTGAAAACAGGTGCGTGACTCAAAACGTGAAACAGGTGCGTGACGTGACAGGTGAAGACTAATGGTTGCTATGGTGACAAAACAAACAAAAGTGCACAAAAAGTCCAAAACCAAACAGCACATGGCCAAACAAAAACATGATCAACACAGACCTGACAGATGTATGGCGTCTAACATTTCTTTCTGGCTCTTAACGAAGGCGGACGCTTACCCTTCCCTCTCCCCTTATTTACTTGCTTTTGCCTCTTTTGTCTTGTCTGGTCTTAACTTTCTTACAGCCTCTTTTCGCACTGCAAAATCCAAGCAATAGAATTGATCAACTCACCTCTCAACAAAATTGACAAGATCTTCTTGACGAGAAGCTCGGGTTTGGAAGAACATGCCAATCCAATCCAATCCATCCATCCATTTTTCACCGCTTATTCCCTTCGGGGTCGTGGGGGGCGATGGAGCCTATCTCAGCTACAATCGGGCGGAAGGCGGGGTACACCCTGGACAAGTCGCCACCTCATCGCAGGGCCAACACAGATAGACAGACAACATTCACACTCACATTCACACACTAGGGCCAATTTAGTGTTGCCAATCAACCTATCCCCCCAATCCAATCAACTTTATTTAAATAGCCAGTCCAGGCACGTTGTTGCTGGACACACTGTGGACTCTTGGGAGAAAGGGAGAGCTGTATGTGTGCCTTGTGATTCTTTAAGTCGAGGACATTGAAGACATTTACCTATTCGGAATAATGATAACAGGGCATGATTGGAGTAAGACTTTTGTGAGGTTGGACTAAATCACAAACCGACTAACATCATGGAGAAGCTGTCTTCTCTGCAAATATGATGCATTTGAGGACCATAGACAATTAGAGTGAAATGTTCAAATTAGTTTTCGCTCGCTCAAACACAAACATTCTAATCTGGATTGTTTCCCCTGGCTGGAGCTACCTGGCAAAGTTGTTGCTTCAAGATCTACTTAATGTCTGGGAGACCAGGTGCATGTAAGTTGTGTTAAGAAGTGCAGTTAGGATGCATACCGCCACCTAACAGTGTACCTAAAAAATTGGAATGGAATTTTAAATGTTTGTACTGAATGAGACAACCAGAATGTGGGATTTACAATATTAATTATGAACTATAAAACTCCAAACATTATCAATAGGGATGTCCAATAATGGCTTTTTGCCGATATCCGATATTCCGATATTGTCCAACTCTTTAATTACCGATACCGATATCAACCGATATATGCAGTCGTGGAATTAACACATTATTATGCCTAATTTGGACAACCAGGTATGGTGAAGATAAGGTACTTAAAAAAATAAATAAATAAATAAGATAAATAAATTAAAAACATTTTCTTGAATAAAAAAGAAAGTACAACAATATAAAAACAGTTACATAGAAACTAGTAATTAATGAAAATGAGTAAAATTAACTGTTAAAGGTTAGTACTATTAGTGGACCAGCAGCACGCACAATCATGTGTGCTTACGGACTGTATCCCTTGCAGACTGTATTGATAAATATTGATATATAATGTAGAAACCAGAATATTAATAACAGAAAGAAACAACCCTTTTGTGTGAATGAGTGTGAATGAGTGTGAATGAGTGTGAATGGGGGAGGGAGGTTTTTTGGGTTGGTGCACTTATTGTAAGTGTATTTGTTTTTTGTTGTGTTTGTTTTTATCAAATCAAATCAAATCAACTTTATTTATAAAGCACATTTAAAATTTACCACAGGGGTAGCCAAAGTGCTGTACAATGAACAGGTTAAAAGATAAAACGAGTACCGAGCAAACACAACACAACACAAACAGAACACGATAAAAAATAAATAATTAAAATAGAATTAATAAAAACATAAAAACAGGATCACAGCAGGTGTATTATGGGGCGCCATTGACAGGATGGATATCACTCAGTGTTAAAAGCCATGGAATAAAAGTATGTTTTTAAGAGAGATTTAAAAACAGGAAGAGAGGAGGCTTGTCTAACACTCAGGGGTAGGTCGTTCCAGAGCTTGGGAGCAGCAACGGCGAAAGCTCTGTCACCTCTAAGCTTCAGCCTTGTGTCAGGGACCGTCAACAGCAGCTGATCGGCTGATCTTAAGGATCGGGTGGGGCAGTAAGGCTGAAGGAGGTCGGAGAGATAGGTTGGCGCGAGGTTGTTTAGACATTTAAAAACAAATAAAAGGAGTTTAAAATTGATACGGTAACGCACAGGGAGCCAGTGAAGGGACGCTAAAATAGGGGTGATGTGCTCACGTCTGCGGGTCTGTGTTAGCAGACGAGCAGCAGAGTTCTGCACGAGCTGCAGGCGGGCGAGGGAGGCCTGGCTAATGCCAACATACAGGGCATTGCAATAATCAAGACGAGTCGAGATAAAGGCGTGGATTAATTTCTCAAGATTATGTTGATTTCATAAAAAAATAAAATAAAAAGATACTGATAATAAAAAAACGATACCGATAATTTCCGATATTACATTTTAACGCATTTATCGGCCGATAATATCGGCATTATCGGACATCTCTAATTATCAACATATGAGCGTCGCTCCTCTCTAGTTCTCAGACCACCTCCTCGATCGACATCTTTTATAATTAAACAAAACGCAAAAAAAACTGCAACAAACTTGCCAAACTCTGATTTATACAAAGTTGTGTAAGAAAAAAATATATCTTAAATGTCTTCAATGAGAAGCACATCTTTCTTTGATTGTGTTGTGAAAAAATTACGCTATTACACCTCGTTTAAATATTAGAATTGAGTCTTCTTCAAAGACAAAATGCTTGACTTTCTTTTTTACCACGATAATACCAAGAGAAAAGAAACATCAGATTAGCGATCACTCAATTGTTTTTTAGATCCGTCTCCGTGTGACCTGCACGCTTCCGAGCGCCATCCGAGGGCGCAATGTCACAAGCGATACAGATCATCTTCAGACACGACCCTCAGTCGCAGGTCGTACATCATGGCGGAGGTTCCTTTTAAAAAATTTAATCTGGTACGGATTACCGAGATTTGACCCAGTAATATAATCCTTTGTGTTGACCTAACGTAATCTGATTTCTCTCAATTACTTTGTCTCCAAAATACACGCAGGACAACGCTAAGTGAACAGCTGCAAACCGCCTGATGGCGTCGGCGTTTGACGAGAAGATCCGATATTTCCACACAGTCTCAAGACAAATACTGAAGTATTAAGGTGACCAATTTAATACGCTTAGATTAGTACAACCTTTGGAACACACACACACACACACACACACGCACACACACACACACACACACACACACACACACACACACACACACACACACACACACACACACACACACACACACACACACACACACACACACACACACACTTGCAGCCATGTTGCCTGTAATTTTCCTCAACAGGAATGTGATATGAAGAAAATGTATAATTGCATGACAGAATAAACTGCAAAATAATTTTAGTACAGAGAGTGCCCTGCACATTGATCTGAATGAATACAATTTAAAAGATTAGTTTATATTACCTTAAACACTGAAAATATATAATTTGTTGCCTGCCACCGCTCCATGAAATGAGACTTATACCATGAAACATGCAGTACAGGCCAAAAATTTGGACACACCTTCTCATTCAATGAGTTTTCTTTATTTTCATGACTATTTACATTGTAGATTGTCACTGAAGGCATCACAACTATGAATGAACACATGTGGAGTTATGTACTTAACAAAAAAAGGTGAAATAACTGAAAACATGTTGTATATTCTAGTTTCGTCAAAATAGCCACACCTTGCTCTTATTACGGCTTTGCACACTCTAGGCATCCTCTCGATGAGCTTCAAGCACACCTGTGACGTGAAAACCATTTCAGGTGATTACCTCTTGAAGCTCATCGAGAGAATGCCAAGAGTGTGCAAAACAGTAATCAGAGCAAAAGGTGGCTTTTTTGAAGAAACTAGCTTATAAAACATGTTTTCAGTTATTTCACCCTATTTTGTTAAGCACATAACTCCACATGTGTTCATTCATAGTTGTGATGCCTTCAGTGACAATCTACAATGTTAATAGTCATGAAAATAAAGAAAACGCATTCAATGAGGAGAAGGTGTGTCCAAACTTTTAGCCTGTACTGTATAACCATTTGAATACATCACAAATGTTATATTTGTACATATTTCTGTTACGTATTATCCCAACTAACAAACAAATAAACAATGTTGTTACAGTTGCATGAAGTCCCGAGGTTTTCACTCAGTCCTGTTACTCTACACAGTGGTCCCCAACCTTTTTGTAGGTGCGGACATAAAGAAATACAATCACGTGTGCTTACGGACTGTATCCCTGCAGACTGTATTGATCTATATTGATATGTAATGTATATATTGTGTTTTTTATGTTGATTTAATTTAAAGAAATTTAAAAATGTGTTTTTTATTTTTTATTTTTTTTATTTCTTGTGCGGCCTGGTACCAATCGGTCCGGCCCGGTGGTTGGGACCACTGCTCTAACACATAAAAATCGGTCCGGCCCGGTGGTTGGGACCACTGCTCTAACACATAAAAATGTGAAATATTCTACAAGTCTAATAATGGTCGACAGGAAGTTTTTATGAAATTTCAGCTATGATGGGGACTTCAAAATCAATCAATCAATCAATCAATGTCTATTTATATAGCCCTAAATCACAAGTGTCTCAAAGGGCTGCACAAGCCACAACGACATCCTCGGTACAGAGCCCACATAAGGGCAAGGAAAAACTCAATAGAGTTCTGTTGCCTGAAATATTTTTTATACTATTTGTTAATGTTTAAGATAAAATAAATTGTTAAATCACTGTAATGAAGTGGTTGCCAAACATTTTTCACAAATACCACCTCAGAAAACATTAAAATACAGTAGCATAGTAGGCGTAAATATTCATTAAAAACAAGGTAACGATTTTATTTAACAAGTTTATTTACTATGTTTTGGCCACTGTAACATTACACACAGTTTAAACAGTAACACTGTGTTTGAATATTTAATTAAGTGATTATTTGGCATACCACTAGACCAGGGGTCGGCAACCCAACAAGTTGAAAGAGCCATATTGGACCAAAAATACAAAAAACAAATATGTCTGGAGCCGCAAAAAGTAAAATGCATTATGTAAGTGTTATAATGAAGGCAACACATTAAGTAAGTGTCTCAGAGGGTGAGATAACTTCTGGAAATTACTGGTTTAAAACTGCCAAATGTATAGATGTGTGTGCCCAAGTTAAAGGAAAGGGCAGGTTGTCTTCTTCTAATAGATTTATTACAATCTTTGCAAGCTGGGTAACGTTTGCTGTGGTCTGGAACAACATGATAAACTTTGCTGTGGTCTGGAACAACATGACAGACAATCAGAAATGCAGCCAATATTACATACAGATAATGTGTCATAAGACATGCAAATATAAATTAAATACACAGAGGACATAAGTAAAGGAAATTAAAATGAGCTCAAATATAGCTACAAACGAGGCATGATGATGCAATATGTGCACACAGCTAGCCTAAATAGCATGTTAGCATGGATTATTAGCACTCCACACAAGTCAATAACATCAACAAAGCTCACCTTTGTGCATTCACGCACAACATAAAAAGTTTGGTGGACAAAATGTGACAAAGAGGCAGTGGCATAAAACACGTCTTTCTGTGGCAGCGCCGGAGAAAGTTGCATGCAAACAAACTACGGTGCGTTCAAGGGCCAACAAAATTAGTAGGACAAAACGGTGCTGGCCAAATACTGTCATCAGTGAAGCATGTTTAATATAAACAGTGGGATTTCTAACAATTAGGAAGATTTGCGTCATGTTTGTTCTCCTACAGAAACATTATCAAAACAACAAATATATTTTTCCCTCTATCTTTTTCCATTTTCCCTTGCTCCTGATGGCTGCTGGTTAGCGCATTGCATGGCAGCTCCCGCCATCGGTGTGTGAATGTGTGTGTGAATGGGTGAATGTGGAAATAGTTTCAAAGCGCTTTGAGTACCTTGGAGGTAGAAAAGCGCTATACAAGTATAACCCATTTATCATTTATCATTTTTGAAAAAGCTCCAGGGAGCCACTAGGGCGGTGCTAAAGAGCCGCATGCGGCTCAAGAGCCGCGGGTTGCTGACCCCTGCACTCGACGGAGCCTGCTTACCAGTTTGAGAATCTCTGTTTCGTGTCCGCATCCAATTAACATAAATGCTATTTGATTATAAAGTAAGATTGCTGGGGAAAAATGTATTCCCATCCAGATAACCATTGGGATTTATTAGGATTCTGCCCTGATTCGAAAATTTTAAAGAGTCGATTTCTATTATTAAGGATGTTTTTTTGTTTTTTTTATCCCCGCACTAATTTACGCGTCATATTTCAGCAGAAAAAAGGAGCTTTTGTAACCTGTTTTGAAAATGTTTTATCATAATTTATATACCAAATGATACATCTTGAGAATCGTGTCGAATCAAATTGTCAACCCAATAATCTGTTTTTTGGCTTTGTTACTTCATAATTACTCTGACGCACATGATGGTGTGCACTCCCTCCTCTCAGGGGCTCATCTTTTAGCAGAGACAGAATTGTCTGACCTAAAAAGAAAACATGAATGGAGGATATTATTATTATTATTCTCAGAAGAAGAAGAAGAAGAAGAAGAATTAGGTAAAGGATGAGGAGGAGGGGGAGCATGCAGACTTTAGGTGCAGATGGAGTCTTGCAGCCTGATTGTTGTTTGATTACGCATGAAAATGAGTTTTGTTATCGATCTGATCTCCAAACCTCATTTGAGGCCAGTGAGGAGTCTATAACGGTGCTCTGCTAATATGATGTATAATATAATATATCATATTATATACAAGACGCATGGCTCACATCCATCATATTAACCTGACTCGGAGGAGTTAAATATAGCTTCTTCCCGTTTACCTTCTATTTTTAGATTTCTGTATTTTTATGTTTTCCTGTGTGAAAAAACAACACATTTTTTGGATTTGGAAGAGGTCAAATGACTCAAGAAGCAGCATCGTTATGAACTATCTCGAAGATATCACATTATTGCAGAACTATTAGTTATGGCATGCACATTGACTTATAACAACATGTATGCTCTGCTGTTATTGCTGTTGTGGATTGATGACAATGTGAGATGTGATGAGGTTTTGCATTAAAGTGATTTTATGTTTTCTATTTGATGATGCTGTGTTCTTATGCCATAGGCGTGTAAAGGTACATCATAATCGGGGAATTAAGGTCAGTTTGGTTCATTTTCCGTACAGTAAAACAACAAAATGACAACCAAAGATCCATCGATTCTCAATAAACTGCAAACTGCTGGCAGGCATATATCTGATTATTACAACTCAAATAAAACACTAATATCAATCAATCAATCAATCAATGTTTATTTATATAGCCCTAAATCACAAGTGTCTCAAAGGGCTGCACAAGCCACAACGACATCCTCGGTACAAAGCCCACATAAGGGCAAGGAAAAACTCACCCCAGTGGGACGTCGAAGTGAATGACTATGAGAAACCTAAATATATAAATAATGAAAAAAATAATCCATCAATTTTCTACCGCTTGTCCCTATCGGGGTCGCGGTGGAAAAAATAAATAAAACATGTAACAATAAATAGCATAACATTATACTTCTGAAAAGCAGGGAGAAACTGCAACCGGGTCATTTTCCCGTGAATACATCCATCCATCCATCCATTTTCTACCACTTGTCCCGTTCGGGGTGGCGGGGGGTGCTGGAGCCTATCTCAGCTGCATTACAATTGAAATAAAATAAAAAAACATATGAATAATAAACAGTTCATAAATAATGTGAAATATAATAGAAGTGATATCCTCTGCAGTTGACATTTGTGTTTTGCATTACAGCGCTATTGTTTTTCTGAGAAACGTAAACACGACAAAAAAAAAAAAAATCTCTGTAGTGGATGCTGGTTTCTAAGATTATTTACAATACAAAAATAAGTATGAAGTAATTTATAATAGTTTACAAGGTTTGGTATTATTTTAATTTCAGTTAACCAAAGTTCCTTTTGTGTTTTTTCAGAAAACTATGGAATTATTTTACGGCTGAAGTGGGGACATGGAGGAACCTCGTACCAGGGTTCCATGACTTTTATGCTTGAATTGCATTAGCTTAATCTAAAGAGGACAATTTAAATAATATACAGCTGGGAGATAGCTTGCTTTTCCATTGCCTAACTGCTCTTAAATAAGTAAGCATGTTTCACGTACTGCTAAAAGCAACCGATCTCGGCTGAACAATGTTGTTCTGAACGGTGAAACAATCCCAGACCGGAGATTGGATCAATGAAAGACGGTGTGTTGGTATATTTTTTGTTTTCTTACACTTCCGAGTATCATTTGCAAGTATGCACTCATTTAAATGTGTCCTAGGTGTGTTGCTGTCTGTATATCTATCTATCTATCTATCTATCAATGATATTAATTTAACATTAGACAATAGAAGTAAGGGAACTTGTCACACTTACGAACAAATAGGCCACCCTAAGAGTGCTCTGGAGTACTCGTAGAAATTTGTTCTTACCTACAAACAAATCCCAGCTAAGAAAACATTGTTGAATACAAAAATCTCCTTAAAAACTTCGTAAATGGGCCCAAGAACAAAATTTGTTCTTAAGAACGGTTGCTGAATGGGGCCCATTGAATGTTAAATGCGCCGAAAAATAGACCGTTTTGTACACTGTTGAAGGGTTTCAATGGACAGTAGTGTGCAAGTAGGTTTCTGTATAGTATCTCCAGCCGTGTCCGTGTGGTGACATCAATTACGGTATTTTGAGAGGTGAAGTCGGACTAAGTAGGACATCACTCAAGGCCTAGGTGAGACATGCTCGGCCCGCCACTGCTCTTCTACAAAGGTTAATTAAAAAAAAAGATATGCCTTTGCTAACGAAATAATTGTACACAGTTGAACCACTTCTGGCCTTGTGTGCGTGCGGGTGTGTTGACAGATGAAAGGTGTGAAGCCGACACCGCCCACACACTCTTGGTGAAAGCGTTCGGACCTTTTGACAACTACAACAACCCACATGACAACAAAAGATGAAACATTTCTTTCCAATCGTAAACAAACCATCTACAGAGCAGAATGACGATGACCATACTCGACGGTGTGAAGGACGAAAACAAGAAAACGTGTCCTCGGTGTCCCTCTATTTTTACCACACGCACTCCAGCGCTTGTCTTAAAGAGCAGGCGAGCTTGTCAAAGGCGAGGCGTAAACACGGAGAGGACAGGGGAGTCTGCTCGGCGCTCTGGCAGCTGCTGTTGGCGAGGAAATCTAATGACCGACACTTTTTTTCTGACAACCGGCTCCTTTCCTTCACCAGTGCACTGCAGAGGATCCAAATCAAAGGCAGCTTAGGTCAAATGCGTCTCCGTCCATTGTTGACCATGCAGACGTCTGCCACTCCATTTTCATTCCACGCAACCCCCACCAAAGTCGCCGTAAGCTTTTTTATTTACGATTGAAAAAAACAACAACTAAAGGAGACAAAAGAAGGTTGATCTATTTCCGGGCTGGTAATCTGCACGCCGCATGCCTCTTTACATGTCGCCATGACGCTTGCCAGCTAGAAAGGGGAATCGGTCGCAAGAATCAATACATGGCGGGGCCTTTCCTGGCATGATGTCACTTCACAGGTTGCCAGGGTATTCATCAGAGGGTGACCTCACTTTTGTGTGCATGAAGAAATAAAGATATGCCTGCCTGGATATGAGCGGGACGAATAGGACCTCGGGGAGAAACGACATTTAAACATCTGTATTTTCGCACGACACTAAAATATGATATGTGGATAAAGCAGGGAACTCAGTAGCTTTTGATCCTTCGCAGTGTGCTTTTGTGGGGTGCTGACGTCATCGCGGTGCGCGAAGGCTGTCCCAACTCCCTTTGGTATCAGACTGACAAATGTGTCCTTTTCTCCCATTAGCAACAAGTAAAGGTGTCGAGTATCCTTTGCATCCTCTCATGTCCGAGGATCCTTTGTGCGCCCATCCATTCCATTTCGGAATCGCTGGAGCCTATCTCAGCTGCACTTGGGCGGAAAGCGGGGTACACCCTGGACAAGTTGCCACCTCATCACAGGGCCAACACAGATAGACAGACAACATTCACACTCACATTCACACACTAGGGCCAATTTAGTGTTGCCAATCAACCTATCCCCAGGTGCATGTCTTTGGAGGTGGGAGGAAGCCGGAGTACCCGGAGGGAACCCACGCAGTCACGGGGTGAACATGCAAACTCCACACAGACTGATCCCGAGCGCAGGATGGAACCCAGGACCTTCGTATTGTGAGGCACATGCACTAACCCCTCTCTCCACCGTGCTGCCCACTGTACGTGCGCCCAGTTCTGCAAAAATATTGTCAACATAGGGATGCTACACGGACAGGAAAGGGATTTTACAATGTAAGTTTTGCTTTATTTATTAATTGAAACGGGTCATACTATGATTTTGTTTCTACATTTAAAACCTTTCCTCACGGTCTAACATGTAATGGTGGTTCTTTGGTAAAGAAAAACAGATAATGTTAATGTTTTCTTCAGGGTGCGCCGTTTCGTGGGCGGTCGTATTGTCATGGTTATACTTCCACTGCGTCTTCTCCCTAATCAATCAATCAATGTTTACTTATATAGCCCTAAATCACGAGTGTCTCAAAGGGCTGCACAAGCCACAACGACATCCTCGGCTCAGATCCCACATCAGGGCAAGAAAAAATTCAACCCAATGGGATGACAATAAGAAACCTTGGAGGGGACCGCGACCGGTGCAATGGACGTCGAGCGGATCGAGCATAATATTGTGAGAGTCCGGTCTATAGTGGATCTAACATAATAGTGAGAGTCCAGTCCATAGTGGACCTAACATAATAGTGAGAGTCCAGTCCATAGTGGGGCCAGCAGGAGATCATCTTGTGCGGAGACAGGTCAGCAGCGCAGAGACGTCCCCGTCTGATGCACAGATCAGTGGTCCACCCTGGTTCCCAACTTTGGACAGCTAGGGCATCATCACGAAGGAGAGGGGGGCAAAGCAGAAAAGAAAGGGCAGATTAACTGGTCTAAAAGGGGGGTCTATTTAAAGGCTAGAGTATACACATTAGTTTTAAGATGGGACTTAAATGCTTCTACTGAGGTAGCATCTCTAACTGTTACCGGGAGGGCATTCCAGAGTACTGGAGCCCGAATAGAAAATGCTCGATAGCCCGCAGACTTTTTTTGGGCTCCCTAACATCTTTGTTGTAGAAAACAACAAGCAAAAACACTGGCAGGGTGTTTTATTGTTTGTGCTAGGGCGCCATCTTTTGGACAAATTCACTTACGGCAGGTGCTGCAGTGTCCTTCCATTTATCAGTGATGCTTTTTTTTGTAACCTAAGTGCTGTTCAGTCTTTTAGCCATTCATAGCGTTTCTATTTGTATGGGTTCTTCATGCATCACTCCAAGCAGCGGTTGCAAGTTTTACAGTATAACTAAAACTGTTTATACTTACTAAACCGTCCCATGTGTGATGTGTGTAAGAGTGTTTTCATGCATATTTGTATGTGCTATTAAATTCACCAAGATCTCCTCCTCAACCAGGAAATGGCACTCCACCCTTTTCTGGGCGAGAACCATGGACTTGGACTCGGAAGTGCTAAATCTCACCCCAGTCGCACTGAACCGATCCGGTGAGTGCTGAAGATCCTGGTCAAAAGAAGTCAGCTGGACCCCATCATCTACAAAAAGCAGAGACCTAATATTGCAGCCGGATCCCCTCATTGCCCTGACTGCACTTAGCAATTCTGTCCATAAAAGTTGTTAACAGAATCGGTGACAAAGGGCAGCCCTGGCGGAGTCCAACCCTCACTGGAAATGGGCCCGACTTACAGACGGAAATTTCACACCTAGCTCTGACACCAAGAATACAGGGAGCGGGCCACCACAATCAGGCGGTCTGGTACTCCATTCCCCACAGGACCTCCCGAATGAGACTGCCTTCTCCAAGTCCACAAAGCACATGCAGACTACTAGTTGGGCAAACCCCTATGCACTTTGAGGACCCTGCCGAAAGTATAGAGCTGGGCCACAAAATCCACACTGCTACTCCTGAATCCGAAGTTCAATTATCCGACGTAGTCTCCTCTGCATGGACCTTACCGGGAAGGCGGAGGAGTGTGATCCCACGATATTTGGAACCACCACCCTGGTCTACCACCCCCGATGTCCACGCAGTGCTGCAGAATCTCGCCAACCAAGCCCCACAGCATCCAGAGTCTTAAGGAACTTCAAGCGGATCTCATCCACCCCCGGGGCCCTGCCACCAAGGAGCTTTTTAACTACCTCAGCCTCAGAGATGGGAGAACACACCACACATTCTCCAGACACTGCTTCCTCATAGGAAGACGTGTAGGTAGGATTGGGGGGCTCTTCGAAGTAGCCGCTTTACCGATCCACAACATTCCGATTTGAGTCCAGCACTACACCATCCCCACCATACACGGTGTTGACAGTGCACTGCTTCACCTTCCTGAGGTTAGAGGCACCTCGTGAACCAGATTCCATATTAACCTTGTGATGTCAAAGTCGGGACCCAGGGTGGACCACTCATCTGTGCATCAGTTGGGGACGTCTCTGCCCTGCTGGCCACACTATGGACTGGACTCTCACACTATTAACTAGATCCACTCGACATCCATTGCACCGGTCACCCAGGGGGTTATACCACATCTGCGGTCTCCTTCAAGGTTTCTCATTGTATCCCATTGGGTTTAGTTTTTTTTTGCCCTGATGTGGGATCTGACCCGAGGACATCGTTGTGGCTTGTGCAGTCCTTTGAGACACTTATGATTAAGGATTATATAAGTAACCTTTGATTGATTGATGTCTCGCATGTTATGTTTACCGGGGGGAGTATAGACGACACAGACCACAAGGGGGCAGTAAAGTTGTATGATTTATTATATATAAACAATATAATATATATTATATAAGAAACAATACTATTAATACACTAGATAATGGTGTGTGACAAAAACAATGGTGTGTGACAAAATCCAAGAGAGTGTATGGTGTGTGACTATTTGTAGGAATTAACTGTTGAGTGTTACCGTGAGTGTTGAACAAGAGGCGGAAGATCAGGAGGGACAAGGCAGAGCTCGGAGGTCCGTGAGCCGGCAGGAAGTTGGGGGCTATAGCGGGGGCGAAGAAGGTCTGTGTCCAAGCGGGGATCGAGGATCGAGGAGGAAGTCCGGGAAGCAGAGAAACAAGAACTGACGAGACGCACAGCTCGTTGACGCGGGAATGAAGGCAGACTGCTGGGGAGGACAAGGAAGACACGGGACCAAATCAAATACGCCGGGAGAGAAAACACAGAGAGCAAAAGTGAGCTTAGAGCAGGATTAGTCGGCTTACGGTACACGAACGGATGGTTACGCTCTGGCCCGTAACGCAGGTCTGCACTTAATAATAATAATAATGGTTTAGATTTTATTAGCACTTTTCTAGACACTCAAAGCGCTTCACAGAGAAGTGAGAACCCATCATTCATTTTTACAACTCATTCATTCATCATTCATGGGTGAAGTGTCCTGCCCAAGGACACAACGGCAGCGATTTTGGATGGTAAGAGGCGGGGAGCGAACCTGCAACCCTCAGATTTCTGGCACTGCCGCTCTACCCACTACGCCATGCCACCCCTAAGAAGCCCAGGAAGATCATCACCGGCAGTTGCGCTGATTGCAGATTGACTGCAGCTGCCGGATACAGTCGGAGTGACGCGTACAGGTGCGCTCTTGGAGGCGCAATAAACAGAGCGCACAGATGAGTGTGTCCGGGCCTTGACATCGCAGGCCAATATGAACACGTCTGCGGGCCGCACTTGGCCAGCAGGCTGCAGTTTGGACACCCCTGGCATAGAGTGTTTATGCCACGGGCCCTGTTCACAGGGCCGGCCCGTGGCATAGGCCACGCCAGTGCCACAAATGTTGGAGAAAAAAAAAAAAAAAAAAAAAGTTGGTACCGGTACTATTATTTCTAAATACAAAAAATAATCCCACGTTAATTAAAATGCAAAGTAAAACCTATTTAATAGAAATATTATTTGTTACAACATTACGCCCCCCCCCCCCCTGCACGGTGAGCCCCCTCCCTTCCCGTATCATGACTCTTTTTGGACGTCACCACATCAAAAAATCAACACAAGCTGTCAAAACGGCCAAAACTGTCAGGTGCCCAGGGAAGAAAAAAGAGAAAAGAAGAGGAGGAGAAACGAGAAAAGACAGAGGTAGCAGGTATGCCTACATGAAATTATTTGTCTGTTACAGAATGTGATAGTAACCTAGCTTTTTAGCATTAAGCTAATGTTACATGATTCGGCAATTGCTAATCAATAAATAGCTAGTTCTGTTTTAACGTCGGGTTAATATTGTGGAGGGGGCTAAATTGTTATGGAAAATAATAATGTAACGTTAGGTAATTACAGTACTCCCACCTTACATTCCTCAGGGACATTTGTATTAGATATTTTAAGCAGGTGTTTTTTGTTTACATTGTTATTGCCTTCTGGTTAGCTAATGTTTGCCCTGCAGGTAATAGTCACTTTTCCACCCCTTTATATATTAGGTATAGTTGTAAATAAAAAAAAAGTTCAAAGACAAAGCTATTCGGTTTCTTGTGAGTATATACACGTCACTGCCGATGTGGGGGGGCGCCACCTAAAATCTTGCCTAGGGCGCCAGATTGGTTAGGGCCGGGCCTGCCTGTTCATACCCGGCCATAGTCATATTGAGTTGTGTGACCTGCACCATCAATGCCAGCAGAGATCAATTCTGCTGGTCCGTGTCAATTTGACTGCCACCATGGAAACTGAAGTGATGCTTTCAAATGACCCCAAGAGAGGGGCCACATGTCTACCGAACTCGATGCACACTCCTTTTGTAAGCCCGAACGCGGGCAAGCAAATCAAGCCTGTTGCACGTATTCAAGCAGCAATCACGGCCGGCATTCAACCAGTGAATGAAAGCCATCTCCCTAATAAAGACAGAGCAGCGCATTATTCCTCGCTCTCTGGTGGGCACGCCGCGTCTCTCGCTTGATGAAAAGACGCAGCTACCTTGGCAAATAACAAAGTGAGCTTCTTTTTTTTTTACGCCGCTGCCGTCACTGGATGCCTTTTCAATAGGCCTTTGTGAAGGCTCGGCGCTAATGCGGCACACTCCTGAGTCTCAGCCGGCGAATAAGGCGCACTTTGTCCAGGTGATGATCCCTCTACGCTCTCCCAAGGCCATTTTGGTAGGCATGAGGCGTGGAAATTCATAAGTGGGCGCGGTGAAGGACATGACACGTTGGACAAACATGACTCGGCCGCGAGTAAACAGTGTTGTGTCGCCTGATCCATTTGTTATTGATGCTTCGCATCGACGCTCTGCCATGTTTGCCTGCAGATGAAGAGAACGTGTTCCTTTTTTTTTTTTTAATCTTTTATTTCGCCACATTAGGTGAAAAGGTAAAAGCGTATAACAAATCTACACATTGGACTGTCTCTTTTAAAACAGCCACTTGGTTTAGCCTCTATATTTGACCGTAATGGAAAATAAACGAGTAGGTGTCACTTTGATGACGTAATCTCCGGCGGTGCAAACCAAGTTGGGCGAACGGAGCGGAGAAAATAGCAGTATTGTGATACGAGTAATTGCCGGAATTGATCGTGGGAAATAAGTGGACAGTTTCCATGGCAACAGCCGCAGGACCGGGCGGCGAGGAATTGATCGACAGCCGCACACGCCCTGAATGTTGCAAAGTGTAATTTAAGGAGCGGTATTCGCGGCCTCCTTCCCACTTTGTAGTAAACACTAATTGATTGGTGATTATACGCTGGAATTGTTTTCTGTCATCAGCCGAGCAATTAATTAGATGACTAAAAGCCTGGCAGGATGATTCGCTGGGCACAGTGTGTTTGGTTCCCGCCCACGCTTTTAAGTGTCCTCGGCTTTTGGGAGACGTTGCCGTCGCCTGGTGGACCACCAGACGCACACTTGGCCACTTTATGCTCTTAAAGGGAAACTGCACTTTTGGGGCGGGCGGGGGTGGGGGGGGTTTGCTTATCATTCACAATCCTTATGTAGGACAAGAACACGTATGTGTTTTTTCTATGCATTCCAGCTCGTTGATAAACACAAATACAAGTCAGCTAACAATGGAGTCAATAGGAGTCGAACTCTTCCACCTATAAGGCGCTCTAAAAAAACATCCAAACACCGCCGTCAAGATTTTACAGTAGGGAAGAGATTCATATGGCCCCCATTCCTGGGCGGATCTCGCATGATTTTGCAATGCGGTCTGCTGAAAATGATGGAAAGCGCCACTCTACAATGCAATCGACAAAGTTGTAATTGCCTCAAAACCCATGTTAAGATATTCAACTCTCTACTGCCGTCTGGCGGCTAAAGTGGATAGTGCAACCCGCAATGTGTCACGCTTCATGTGTCAGGTAAACCTCGACGAATGGGGCCATATAAATCCCCGTTCTGCTGTATATACACGCTAAAGTATGTCATTTAATAACAGGCACATTCCTAACAAGATGTAATATTTACTTATTTTGCCCATTCTAAGCATACGGTGCCTTCACAGTGCAAATCCGCTTCAAAGTCACTAATCCTCTCCTCTTTCTTACACGTATCATTAACACTGGAGGACAAGGAATCGCTACACATGCTACACTATGCAAAGTCGCAGGATTCAAGAGGCCCTGGTAAACGCAAAGCCAGCCCAGCAGGCACAAGACATTGATACAACGTTGATTATACGTACATGTCATTTAAAACTGCTTTTGGAAATACGTTGCAAAATAGTTGTATTTGTAAATTGAGACAAAAAGTTGATGGTTGGGAAATGACCAAATATGTATACATATATATAAATATATATATACAAACCGTTTCCATATGAGTTGGGAAATTGTGTTAGATGTAAATATAACCAAAATACAATGATTTGCAAATCATTTTCAACCCATATTCAGTTGAATATGCTACAAAGACAACATATTTGATGTTCAAACTGATAAACATTTTTTTTTTTTGCAAATAATCATTAACTTTAGAATTTGATGCCAGCAACACGTGACAAAGAAGTTGGGAAAGGTGGCAATAAATACTGTTAAAGTTGAGGAATGCTCAACCAACACTTATTTGGAACATCCCACAGGTGAACAGGCAAATTGGGAACAGCTGGGTGCCATGATTGGGTAAAAAAGTAGATTCCATGAAATGCTCAGTCATTCACAAACAAGAATGGAGCGAGGGTCACCACTTTGTCAACAAATGTGTGAGCAAATTGTTGAACAGTTTAAGAAAAACCTTTCTCAACCAGCTATTGCAAGGAATTTAGGGATTTCACCATCTACGGTCCGTAATATCATCAAAGGGTTCAGAGAATCTGGAGAAATCACTGCACGTAAGCAGCTAAGCCCGTGACCTTCGATCCCTCAGGCTGTACTGCATCAACAAGCGACATCAGTGTGTAAAGGATATCTCCACATGGGCTCAGGAACACTTCAGAAACCCACTGTCAGTAACTACAGTTGGTCGCTACATCTGTAAGTGCAAGTTAAAATTATCCTATGCAAGGCGAAAATCGTTTATCAACAACACCCAGAAACGGCGTCGGCTTCGTTGGGCCTGAGCTCA